>NC_091846.1:19328651-19631681 GCF_037783145.1 Equus przewalskii
TTTGAGAACTTACTGGGTACCAGGTACACTACTCAGCAGTTTGCATAAATTATCTAGTTTACCCTTGATAGCTACCCTGTGAGGTAGGTGCTATCGTGATCCCCGATCTCCCTAGGAAGAATCTAAAGTTCAGTGAGGTGAAGTAACTTAGCTAAAGTCCATGACAGGTGAGTGGCAGAGCTGGGACTGGGGCCCTGGAGACACAGAGCCACCCCCTCTCACCCACTGCACTGTCTCCCAGACAGGAGGGCCCCGTGTGACAAAGCAATTGGCACTGTGGGCTTCCCCGTGCACTTGACTGCTTCAGTGGCCCTAAACTAGTTATACGCCTCGGCTGCTTTTTTCTTTTTTTAAAGATTTTATTTTTTCCTTTTTCTCCCCAAAGCCCCCCGTGACCGCAGCCCCATGGTGCTTGCTATACAGAGGCCAGTCAGTAGTGACAGCATCCAGTGGGTGACAGTGGAAGTCACCAGCTTTCCCTGGGCACACACTGTATGTCAGGCACTGTGCTAAGCAGTGCATACGCACCATCTCAGTGAATCCTGGGAAAAGTCACCATGGTGGAAGGGCGGACACTGTGGCTTTGACTTGCATCACACCACTGCCCTGTCACTCTCTCCAGCACCCTGATGAGGACTTTGTCTCAGTTGAGGCCGAGTCTGTGTCCTGGCCCTGGCCCTTGGCTGTGTCCCTGGCACCTGGGGCTCACGGGGCACTCGGGTGGGCTCAGGAAGGCTGCATCTGCTCAGGCGGCCGCATTGACCACACAGGCGGAGCGTGTGCACAGCTGCGCAGGGGGTGGCATGGTGGCCGGAGCAGGGCCTGTGCATGCGGCGGGCCATTGAGTCCTCACTGCACAGAGGACACTCCTGAACACATTTTTAAGTAGAAAATGTTGATGTAAATATGTCATATCTCTGTCTGCACATGCTGGTTCCTAAGTTTTATACATTTATACATAGCAATGTGGATGTTCAGTTCTGTGCCTTTCTAAAAAATCTTCAGGCTTTTGCTCAAATAGGGGTGACTATCACTCGCCTCGTGTGGTTTTGGGAGGATTCAGTGAGATAAAACGTAAAAATCTAGCAGAGTTCCTGTACTCAGTAAATGTCTGTTTTTCCTTCTCGTGTCAATAGGGTGACTTTTTGACCCTTCCTCTCTGTGATAGTTTAAATGCAGTCTTCGTGGAATGAGAGGAACATATAAAATAAGCTCAAGCCCTGCGTGTCGTACACACCTGCTTTTCTCACTTTTTCACTGCTTGTTCATGAGCCAGTGTTACATATACAGTTAAGTATGTTTGGCCCACGTGATGCTTTTACAGTGATGCTGTCAGAGCCGGCTGTGGTTCCCCGGAGCCCCTTCTGGCTTTCTCACTCTGTTTCTGCCCTGCGCTCCTCCCTGCCCGCCATCTTTCTGTCTCTCTGCGGGACCATTCCCACCAGCATACAATTCACACGTACGTACAGTTCACAATTTCATCTTAATCCACTCCCTCTTCTACTGCTCTGTTTTTCTCTCTCCTTGCACAGCAAAACTTCTTTTAAAAGTTGTCCTTAGCTGCTGTCTTTGTATCCTCATTTCACATTCTCTCCTCCTTGCATTCCAGCTGAGCTTCTGCCTCCACCAATTTCTAAAGTCGCTTTTGCCAAAGACATCAAATAATTTCCATGTACCCAATTCCAACTGTTTGTTTTTTGTTTTTTGGGTTTTTTTTGGTGAGGAAGAAGATTAACATCTGTTGCCAGGCTTCCTTTTTTTTTTTGTTTTTTGGTTGAGGAAGATTTGCCCTGAGCCAACATCCGTGCCAATCTTCCTCTATTTTGTATGTGGGTCGCCACCACAGCATGGCTGATGAGTGATGTAGGTCCACGCCCAGGAACTGAACCTGTGAACCTCTGCCACCAAATTGGGGTGTGCCGGACTTAACCACTATGCCACCAGGCCGGCCGTACTGTTGATTTTTTTAATCCTCATTTCAACCTCTCACCAGCATTTTTACCCTTTAATGTCCCTTTACATTTTTTTTCTTTTTTATTAAAGTATAACTTACATTCACAGAAGTACACAAATCCTGAGTGTAGTGTGTGATGAATTTTACATAGACTTGCATCTGTGTGACTACACCTGCAGTTTTTGACATCATTGGACAGGCACTCCCTCCTTCGGATCCTCACTCTCTCTCCTTTTCCTCCTACGTCACTGGCTGCCCCTCTGCATTCTCCCTAGCTGGCCATTCAGCTCCTGCTTAGCTTCCAAATGTTGGCACATCCCGGGACTTAGTTCTAGGACTCTCTTTTCCAGTTACGCTGCTACATAAGCTCATACCATTTCAAGATTTAAATACGTCTATATTTTGTCAGTTCCTAGATTTGTACCTCTAGGTCGGACCTCTTCTCTCAGCTCAAATGATATTGTTGACTCCCTTATTTGACATTTCTATGTGGAAGTCTATAGGCATCTCTTCCGCCTCCCTCCCTCAGCTGCTTCTCCATGTTGTCTCCACTCATTAAATTATTTCTCATCCAGCTGGTTGCTCAAACTGAAAACTGAGAGCTCAAATTGGATTCTTTTCTTCTGCATTCAGTGCATCTGTGCATCTTGTTGATGTGTCCCCAGAAATATCCCAGGTATTTCTTCTCTCCGTCTCCCACCCACACCTTTGCGGTCTTTTGTTTGGGCTGCTGCAACAGCCTAACTCTTCTCAGCTACTATTGCAGCCCGTACAGTCTGTTCTTATGCAGCAGCCAGAGAGAGGACTTGAAAGTGTGAATCTGATTGTCATTTTCCCACTAAAAACCTTGCGTCCAAAGCCCATACTCTGTAAGACTCAACATGATCTGGACTCTGCATGCTTCACTGACTTACCCCATCTTCCTGTTTCTCAAAGACACCCTTCCTGCCTGCCTTAGGACCTTTGCATTAGCTGTTTTTTCTCCCTTGAATTTCCTTTCCCCCCTATGTTGGCCCCTCTTGTCATCCACATCTCAGCTCAAAGGTCATCTTCCAAGTGAGGCCTTCTCAATTCTCTCCTCCTCCTCTCCCAATTAAAGGAGCCCTCCAGTCACATTGTTTTCATCACAGCACTTACGATCTTGTTTGTTTTCTGTTTCCTCCACAGAATTGGTGTTCATCATGAGGGTAGGGACTTTGCTGTCCTGTTCACAGCTATATTCCCTGGGCCTCATATAGTGCCTGGCACTTAGTAGCTGCACAATAAATATTGACTTAATCTGAAAACGACAGATAAAATGAATACTGCTGCTTGATGTAAAGCAAGTATAGTGTAACCAGTCCAACAGTTTGTCCAGAACTCAACCTGGAGGGTGAGCTCCTGTGAGTTGCCATGTGTGTGACTTGAGTGACATTTGTTGCAGAGAGGAGCAAGTGCCCATGGAGCTGGTGCAGCGGGGTGATGTCATCAAGGTTGTCCCTGGGGGAAAGTTCCCAGTGGATGGGAAAGTCCTGGAAGGCAATACAATGGCTGACGAGTCCCTCATCACAGGTTAGGTGACTTGTTTCACATTCCCTTCGGGTGGGTATCAGCACAGTTGCCAGGTTACGTGACTGCTGAATGGGGCTTAGTACGTGATGGTTGGTCTCTCTTCTCCACTTCTAGGAGAAGCCATGCCAGTCACTAAGAAACCCGGAAGCATAGTGATTGCCGGATCGATAAATGCACATGGCTCTGTCCTCGTTACTGCCACCCATGTGGGCAACGACACCACTTTGGCTCAGATTGTGAAATTGGTGGAAGAGGCTCAGATGTCAAAGGTAATGAAGACATTTAAAAAACAATATAACTCTGCTTCTTCGTTTTAGAAATTATTCCAAGAGTTCTGTAGAATCATGCAGATTTATTGAGTAGAGATTGATTAGTAAACATAGTTAATGGGCGAGCTAAGAATCCCAGGCCCTGTCCATGCTTGCGCTCTTTTCTTTCTTTACAGATTGTAACTTCTCATGGTCTTTGTGTTTTATTTTCATAGGCACCCATTCAGCAACTGGCTGACCGGTTTAGTGGATATTTTGTGCCATTTATCATCATCATTTCCACTTTGACGTTGGTGGTATGGATTATAATCGGTTTTATCGATTTTGGTATTGTTCAGAAATACTTTCGTGTAAGTTGAATGCTTTGGGCAGGATGGTTGTTGGGTTTTAAGTAATCTATTGCCCTTAATCCTGTTCTCTCATGCCTTAGAGTCATTGGGCTTTAATTACCCATTACATTTTATTTGCTTGCTTCACTTATTGGCAGCAAAATCTTAGCCAGGGTACAACAGTCAGCCACTCTACTTCTGCAGGTTTTTATTAAAGATGCTCATTACTTTCTAGTTAGATAATTTCATAGTTGTCTCTCAGTTGTAGTACTTAAAGCATTTACATTATGCAGTATTGTCCGTTTTTGAGATTATGAGGTACACATCATAGAAGATAGGTCACTTAACAATTTTGATGGTATAATAATATTACTTAACAAATTTTAAGAAAAATATATTTTTGCTATGCTTATAAATACCATCTTTAACCTTGCAGCTTCCCGAGCAATGCTAATAGCTTTTTAATAATTAAATATTTATTAAAAATTCTGTATGAGGCAATGGAATATACATTTTTGAGTCTAAAAAGTGGATAAAGAGTACTATCTTAGGAAATACGGTTTTATCAAACTCCAAAAAGTGGAAAGTGCAAACAGGTTTTTTTCTTCAGAAATAAAGCTGTATACACCAGTATTCGCAATTGGGGGTGATTTTGTCGCCCCAGGGACATCTGGCCGTGTCTGCAGACATTTTTGGTGGTCATGACTGAGGAGGGGCTGCTACCAGCACCTGGTGGAGGAGGTCAGGGATGCTGCCAAACATCCCACAATGCACAGGACAGACCCCACAACAAAGAAGTATCTGGCCCCAAATGTCAGTAGCACTGAGGTTTAGAAACCTCGATATACATAAAAAGCTAATGGCCCACTTAGAGGGTATTTGATAACTGCCCAGTGACTGGAACAGTGTTTTACCTTGCTTTTAAAAATATCTCATGCTTAGCCCCGTCTAGTGTGTATTTTACCTTAGAGCAATAGAATAAGAAACTACAAATATGGGATGGATAATATTTTTCTCTTAAAAAATTTTCTACCCATAATTAAAGGCCTATCGTCTATTCTTGGGGTACATATCATTCACTCAGATTTCATTTTCCCTCTCAACTTTCCTATCTTAAAGTGAAAACTGATTAAACACTTTCTTGTATCTAAGGGGACCTCGGTGCTTTTAAGAGTAACCTGTGACTATATTCCTAGAAGTTGCCAGTGGCTGTTAAGGCACCTGACTGCCTCAAATTTCTGTTTTTGTGGGAGAGCAGCTCATTGGCATGTGGCTGTGGGAAAACTCAGTCCTAAACGAGATGGAATGTGTGGCTTCCTGCTGTTCCCTGCCTTTCTGTCTTACTTTGGCTTCTTTTGTTTTTATCTGCAATATCAGGGAGGATGCTGGCAAATGAGGTACTGCATGTTCCTTTAAGATATTGTTATCACTCTGCTGTCTCAGAATCATTTGTAGGCACAAGGTTCCTGTCAACTTCTAGAAGTCTAACCTACCCTATTAAACTGCCAGATGTTATTTTGACAAGGATTACTGTCTTTTTTTAAAAAAATCACGTCATCTTTGTCTCTAAAAAATAGCATTATGTCTTAAACATCATGTCCCTCTACCTAAATCCAACTGTTTCTATGGAAATTAAGCGACCCTTTAATAATGTATCTTATTTTAGAATCCTTGCTTTGAAAATCAAAGAATGAAGTGTAGGTGGAGGCCGAAGAGCTTGTGGTCTGTGTCCTCGATTTAGAACATATGCTTCTTACTGTGATTAAGTGAACACAGTGTCTCTTGATTATACTCCAGAGACACGACCCATTTCAAAAAATAAACTAAGATAACTCAAGATGTCAGAATGCAAATAATAATACCAAAGGTGCCACCAGGTAACTAGAAAGGAGACCCATATTTTGCTTGTTTTGGATTTGTAAAGAAAACAATAGTGAAAAACAGAAGAAAATAAAGATGGCTCCAAATCCCATCGCTAGAAGTAACCGTTTTTCACACTTTGGTGAGTGGCTCTCAGTATTGTTGAAAGGCTGTATACAGATAGAGGCAGATAATTTTGCACTCATTAAATCATGACACATGCCATTTTGTGCTTGCTTTTTTATTCAGCAATGTTACTGATATCTTTCTATGTCAATAAGTATAGATATATGTCATCATTTCGGCAGTTGCATAATATTCCATTTGCTACACCACACTCAGAATTTGATTAACCAGTCCCCTGTTGGTTGTTTCTAGTGTTTTGCCATTACAAAAAAGCGCTGTGGTAAATATCCTGGTATCTTTTCCACTTGTATGATTATCACCTTAGGGTAGATTCCTTGGAGACCTATAATTTTTTAAAGCTTTCATAATAATGATAAAAATAGTAATGATGATGTGATAGTTACAATTTCTTAGATGCCTCTCCTGTGCCAGGTGTTGTACTGTGTGTATTTATATATCTGTTTGTATGTATATTAGCACATTTAGTCCTTACAACAACCTGTGAGATGGGTGTTGTTATCTCCATTTTGTATGGGAGGAAGCTGAGACACAGAGAGGCTAAATTAGCGTCAGAGCCAGGACCGGTCCAATTCTGGAGTCTGCTCTTTCCCCTGTCAGGGATTTTTATGAGACTCTCCTCTCGTAATGCCTTTCTCTGAGGAAAGCCTCCAGGGTCAGGTTGGAAAACTGGGGTGCAGCACAGTGAAGTGAACCACCAAAGCAGAGCAGAATGCAACAGTGTTTCCTAAACCACAGCTCATCACGCTGTCTCAGGTCCCACTGCCTGCGCTGAAATGTTCTTTTGTGATTAGAATTCTGTGTGATTCCTCATTTAACTCGCAGCCTGCATCTGTCTCTTTCCTCTTTTCAGACCCCCAATAAGCATATCTCACAGGCAGAGGTGGTCATCCGGTTTGCGTTCCAGACGTCCATCACAGTGCTGTGCATCGCCTGCCCCTGCTCTCTAGGCTTGGCCACACCCACGGCGGTCATGGTGGGCACTGGGGTGGCCGCCCAGAACGGCATCCTCATCAAGGGAGGCAAGCCTCTGGAGATGGCCCACAAGGTTGGCCTTGTGCTGTGGTGTTCCCAGCTGTCCTTTGGGGTCTTGGTTAGGATGATTTTGTAGCTGTATACTATGTGTTTTTTTTTTAAACTTAGAGAGTCCTAGTGAAAATAGTATCCATTTAAATTTCATATTAAGAGGAAAATGTGAAAGAGGCCCAGGGGGGTCGCACTGTTAAATAAAACAAGAAGCCAGGACTGACCGGGAATGAATATAGCAATAGCCAACAGTTATAGAATCAAATACTTTATAAATAATAATTGATTTAATCTCAGCAGCAGCTCTGAGGTGGGTGCTTATTATTCCCGTGTTACAGATGAGGGAACTACAGCGGGAGGAGGCTGGGTAACTTGCCCCAAGGCCTGCAGCTAATAGGTGGCAGAGTGAGGATTCACAGCCAGGTCGTTGGGCTCCAGAGAAAAGTACCAGCTCTGCATCCATGTGGTTAGCGGAGGGGTCCTGACCATGGGGAGTGGAGTAGTGGGCAAGTGTTTGTGCAGAATCTCCCTTTGGCCCAAGATACCAGTCCCTAACCTTCCATCCTTCCATTTACTCATTCGGTATTTGTTAAGCATTTCCTACGTGTGGGTCCTGTGCTAGGCCCTGTCAATGGTCATGGTCCTCAGTTCTCAGGGAGCTTAGAATTTAGTGGGGAGGACAGATATGGAGTAAGTGAACAACAAATGCTATGAGAGAGCGTGAGATGCCGTGAGGACAGGGAGCCCAACCCAGGCTTGTGTGTGCTGATGGGGCTTGAGGGCGGTGGAGGTGGTCGGGGAAGGACATATCAAGGTTAATCTGGGACCTGACAGCTGAGCGAGAGTTAGCCAGACAACAGAGGTTGGGAACAGCCTGTTCCGGCAGTGTGAACGGCCTGGGGAGGCTGTGCTGCCATATCACAGACTCTATAGATCAGAGACTGGACTTTTCCCCACCATTGTATCCCCAGCATCTTGTCCAGGGCCGAGCACATTGAAAGCACTCCACAGTTATTTGCTGAATAAATAAATGAGGAACTGAAAAAAAAGCATTGAGAGAGAGAGAGAAACTGACAGGAGATTAGGCTCTTGAGGGAGAGAGAGGCCTTGAAGGTTTGGTACAAGATTCAGAACTTAACCTAAAGAATGGCAGGGAGCTTTGGAGGGCTATGAATTGCCAATGTGACTGGATTACATGTTGGGTAGATCATTCTGGCGGCAGAGTGAAGGACGGACTAGGAGGCAAGAATTGTTGGAGGAAGACCAGTTAATAGCGTTGAGAGGGCTCCGTTCAGCATCAGAAACAGAAAGCTGGATCTAACCGTGCTTTTGGGACCCAGCGTGAACAAAGCAAGCAGCTAACCTTATATAGGGTTTGGGGCAGTGTGGAGTTCAGGAATTGATGGGCTTTCAGAAGTGGGTGTTCGGCTGTCTTAGTGCTCAGCTGGCCTCTGGACCTGGAGGCACAGGTACTGGAGTGTGGTTGCTGCTGACTGGCTGAGCCCAGACCCGTGGGGACTGGTGCAAAGCTGCCATGACCTAGCGGGGTGGGTCTAAAAACTGTCTCTGGTGGTTACTTGTTATTAAGGCCAAGGAACACCCGCTTCCTTTCTTGAACTTGGCGTGTGAGAACTCTCTTCTCAGTGGGCTTTTGCTCTCTTCAGGCCAGAGAAAACAATGATTGGCTTGACAGACAGCAGTGCAGAGACAGGCAGACTCCCAGGTCCTGGCTCCTGACCTAACAGGAAGAGAAGTCTGCGTGGTGTTACTGTCCAGGAGACGGTGCCATGCCATCTCCCGTTAGGTTGGAGTGAGAATTTCTGGCTCAACCCACTGAAGGTTAAGCCACAGTGTGGATTTGTTTACTGGGTAGAGGGAAATGATGTCTGCAGTTGGAGTGGTTGAAGCCCGTGATGGGTTGCAGAGGATTGTGTTAGGAAGTTATGAAGGAGTACTGCTATCTGCTTGAGGCAATGTGAGTGGAGCTGTGCCTCAAGAGCGTGTGGACTCTGAAAGTCCTTTCCTTCTGTGTTTGTGGTCACTGAGATGTGGTTGTTTTGGCAGATAAAGACTGTGATGTTTGACAAAACTGGCACCATTACCCATGGGGTCCCCAAAGTCATGCGGGTCCTCCTGCTTGTGGACATGGCAGAGCTGCCCCTCAGGAAGGTTCTTGCTGTGGTGGGGACTGCAGAGGCCAGCAGTGAGCACCCTTTGGGCGTGGCAGTCACCAAATACTGTAAAGAGGTACGTGCACCTCGGTATTGCTCGTCCCCTTGCTCCTCCCGCCTCCTTCTCCACTCTCGCCGGCTGGGCTGGAAGCCTCCGACTCTTTCCTCCTCACATGCTTTTCTCCCGGCTGCTGTTGGCACCTGAACCAGCGACCTTTGAGGAGGCCTTGGCTTGTGTGGTCAGGAAAACCACTTGGCAGGCTCCTCTGGAGCAGGTGGAGATATGGCTCGCAGTGGTAGGTCCCCTGTCATGTTTCCAGATCATCAAAAAGCTGTTAACAGTGTTAACAGTCATTTGCTGAGCTATGCTCAGGACAACCAAAACTAGTAAGATGTGAACTCTGCCCTTTGGGAGTTCAGTGCTTTATGAGCGCTTAGTGCAAAGGGATACTAAAATGAATGGGGTTTCAGGGTGAGGGAGGGAGAAATCCACTCAACTGGGATGTCTGAAATGGAGAGGAATGAGCAGCAGTGAGCCGGATGCCCAATGGGTTCGTGGCACAGTTAATGGGGAAGCATTCACTCATCCTCTCGTCTCTCCAGATGAAAGGTCCTGTTTAAGTGTTTTCTGTTTTCAATCTGAATATAGAAGCATCAGGATGTGCCAGAATATTGCCCTGAAAAAATTTAAAGAGTCTGAGCAAATATGATTATCAGTAAATGTAGGAAGGTGACATGGATGCCTTAAAAAAAGTTGACGGCTCTTCCTGGACAGAGAATCTTCCAGAAATCTCATTTCATGGTTTGGCTTTCATGTAGGGTCAGACAGTCTGCCATTTCTCCTCTCACCCTTGATGTTTCAGGAAGAATTCTGCTCACCCTCAGTCAGCCTTCCTGTGTTTTGTTAACCCAAATGAAAATAGCTCTCCTTTCTTTCTCCTGCTGGGTCGCCCCTCCTCCCCCTCCAGCGTCTGTAAATGGGCAGTTATCTGTTGATAGCCTAAAATGGCTTTGTTACCGCTTACCTATTCCATCATTTTTATGAAATTATTTGCAGCATAAACGTGATATTTTTCCTCTCTGGCACCTTCACTCCCCCTCACCCCCTGCATTTGCTGAGTATTGTCCTTCTCCTTTCTAGCCTGCAGCCTGTCCGATATCATGAGGCAGCCACCTAAGGGGAGAGTTTAGGCTGTTGAATTTTGTTCGGTTTAATGATTACAATGTCTGTATGAGATGAGGAAAAGAATTCCTGTCCGTAGTCGCTCTTGCCACCTTTCCCTGCTCTTCTCCTTCCCGTCTATCCCTTCGCTCTTCATTCCTGGTGGCCACTGCCCTCTTCCCTGCCCTCGCCGCCATCGTCTCGGTCCTGCCTCCCTCTCAGCTCACCTCTCTGTTTTCGGTTCCTCTCCCCGTCTCCCTTCCTTCACAGGTACTTGGAACAGAGACCCTGGGATACTGCACGGACTTCCAGGCTGTGCCAGGCTGTGGAATCGGCTGCAAAGTCAGCAGCGTGGAAGGCATCCTGACCCACAGCGAGCACCTGCCAAGCGAGCGGACCGCTCACCTGAATGGGGTTGGCAGCGTTCCCTCGGAAATAGGTATCCCCGGCCTTTGTCTCTGCTGCTCAGCCGGCCGGGGCGGCTTGGGCCAGCTGGGTCAGGTGGCCTTGAGCCAAACCACAGAGAGCACCTCGCCAGCACGCCACCCTGGTTCCCGACTGTGGAGGAAGGTGGCTCCTGGCTAGTATACCTCACGCCTGCCTCGCCCAGGAAAGCCTGTAGTTTCTCTGTTGTTTCTCTCTTTCATACATCTGGATCTTGTTGCTGATGGTAGACAAGGTAGTATATTACTTAGATTCGTAGACATCACTTATCTGCTCTGTAATCTTGAGTCCCCTCTTTCTTCTCCCAAGTTAGTCCTGCTTCTCATAAGCTACAAAGTAGACAGATGGGAATTCTACTTCTGTTCTTCCTAAACTGGAACCTCCCATGTGGTGGAACTCTGATGGGATGTGTCGTATTTACAGAGCTGGCAGCAGTCAGGGAAAGCAGATGGAAATGGTCTGCCCAAGCATGCTTGGAGTGACAGCTGCTTATGATTAACAGCCTTTCTTAGTCTAAGGATAGCTTGCTAGCCATCGGTGTGAGAGTCTAAAACCCCCAAACCAAAGAAACCGATCTCTAGTGTTTCCTCTTAAGTATGTTGGTAGTTAAATCTTGATTTAGATTTTATTGTTAGAAGCCATCTACCACCTTCTAGCAATTTAAAGCCTCAGGATGACCTTTCCATTTAGCTTCCAGGGACTGGTCCTTGTAGTGACGCCTAAGTTAGTGGCCCACATGGTTAAAAGGTGACAGGTGAGAGTCTCACCTGGCCTTTTAGGAGGTATAGCTTTAAAACATTTCATAGAAGTAGACTGCCTAATGATTTGCTTATTCTCCGTGGGTCATCTATACCAGGCAGTGATGAATCTAGGCTACACTTGCTTTTGGTGCTGGACAGATACCTAATTGCTTCTGATCCCTGTAGAAAAAGCAGCAGAGAGACCTTTAAAGGCAAAGGAGGACACTACATAATTTTAATATGTTTATAACATTTTCATACATGTAGTATGTACGTGTTAACACCCCACCTTAATTCATACCACATGTTCTACACGTTATACTTTCTCCCTGGTCCTTTAATGATGGTGTTCCGAGAGGCACTTACTAGGTTATCACTTTTCAGAATGATTAAATGGATATTTTGCTGTTAAAAGGATTCCATAGTTTTTCGTACTTTCTCACAGTGAAATTGGACTCTTTGGGAATAACCACAAACTCTTTTGTACAGATGTGGCCCCCCAGACCTTCTCTGTGCTGATTGGGAACCGTGAATGGATGAGGCGCAATGGCTTAACCATTTCCAGCGACATCAGTGACGCTATGACAGATCATGAGATGAAAGGCCAGACGGCCATCTTGGTGGCTATTGACGGTATCACTCTACTCACACCTTCGTTCTGCTTTCTCAGAAATGAAGTTTCTTGAGCCAGCCCTGATGGCCTAGTGATTAAAGTTCGGTGCACTCCACTTCAGCGGCCTGGGTTCAGTTCCCAGTCACAGAACCACACCACTCATCTGTCAGTAGCCCTGCTGTGGTGGCGGCTCACACAGAAGGACTAGAGGGACTTAGAGCTAGAATATACAACTGTGTCCTGGGGCTTTGGGAAGGAAAGGAAAAAAAGAGAGAGGAAGATTGGCAACAGGTGTTAGCTCAGGGTGACTCTTCCTCAGCAAAAAAAAAAAAAAAAAAAAGGTTTCTTGGAGATATCAGACAAAAATAGATTCCTCCTTTTTAAAAAAAAAAAAAAATTCCCCTCCATTAATTTTAGGTCTGTTTTCTGGAAGGTTGTCTTGTCATTTTTTCTTCCCTTCATTCCGAGTCCTAAGGCCCTATCTCTCTATCTCCGTCTTCACCACCAGAGCCAGCTCTGCTCTGGCATCAGTCTCAACTGTCTTCACCATCACTGTTTGCCTCTGTCCAAGTTGGCAGTTCAGAGTCATCCTTCTCATTCATCACTGCAGATGAAACACAATTCACTTTGCAAGAGGTTTAACTGTAGGGTACCTTCAAATGCTGAGATCCCTGTAACTTTTCAGAGCTTCTCAAGAATGCACGTATCTTAGCACTCAGATTATATCTTGCCTTTACATCTCTTACTTTGTTAATGTTAGTTGCTGCAAGTAGAAGTAAAACTATATGCAAATAAGAAATGATGATTTATGTTGCTGTATTTTGAATGCTCCAGCCAAGTACATCCTCTTCGCCCATTCTCTTTTTCTCCCTGCTCCCACCGCCATGCTTCTCCTAAGTCCTTGTCGACCTGCAGTCCCCTCAGGTCATCAAACCAGAGTCAACTCAGCTAAAGGAGGCGTGCCCTCACCCACCATGCAGCCTCACCCATCACCCCTCAGTCCTGGAAGGCCTGCTGGCTTCAGTATCTAAAGATTCACTCCAAAAAAGAAAATTCTATGGAAATGTTGTCTGTAGAAAGAGACAAAAAGGAAGGATTGATTTTCTAGCTGTTAGGATAGTCGTCACTTTTTAAGTAACATTTGTTCTGTTTCTCATATTTTAATAGCTAACATGTGTTGAGTTATGAGCCAGGCATTCTGTAAATTAACAGATATGTCTTGCAGAAAATTTGGAAAATTCTGAGAGCTATAAAGAAGAAAATGAAATCATTGAGCATGCTCCCTCTCAGAGAACCACTGTTAACATTTTGATAGTCCTTCCAGACTTTTGTATGCATCTGTAAATATATGTAATTTTTAAAAAACAAAGTCAAAACCATACTATGTTATATAATGTGGTGTTCTGTTTTTTGCGTATAACATTATATGATGGAAACTGTTCCTGGTCCTGAAATATTCTTTGCTCCTGGGGCTGCACAGTGGCCTGCTGTTGTGTGCTCATCTGTAGGTGTTCCCTCCAGGTGTGCTCTGTGGGATGATTGCCATCGCAGATGCTGTCAAGCAGGAGGCCGCCCTGGCTGTGCACACGCTGAAGAGCATGGGTGTGGACGTGGTTCTGATCACAGGGGACAACCGGAAGACAGCCAGAGCCATTGCCGCCCAGGTAGGGGCCTGGGGCGGGGGTTGGGGACATCTTCCCCCTTTGAAATTACAAGTGATTTTAAGCTCTCAGAACCAATTTGAGGAAAAAAGTAGGCGCGAGTGTCTCTAGCACTTAGGCTTGCTTCTGGTTTTTCCTCCTTGCTGGGTGCTTTTCTCTCCACGTGTCTCTTCTGCTCTGAGCGGCATGGCGTCCCACAGGAGATTACTGTGCTACGGCCACAAAGATCACATCCCTGGGTCCTGGGTGCTGTAACTCATGCAAGACTGGCTGCAGCCCTGCAAAAGCAATTCCAAAGATGTCTATTTCCCAGTCTTTGCAATAAAAAGAAAAAGATCATGGTTTGAGGACTGAAAGAAACAGCTTTTAGCCTTTATGTTACGTGAATGTTCTGCCAGCTCAGCTTGTCTCATTCATGTGCACCAGACAGATGCCCAGATCCCCAGCATTCTCCAGCAGCACTTGGTTCTGAGTTTGGGCCGTGAGGACAGCACTGCTGTATGCCTGCCGGACTCCCCACACAGTGATGGCTCCAGTGCGAATTCCTGGAATTTACTTACTCCCTCCCCCTCCAAAAATATGTGCAAAGCGATATGCTTTCAGGAACAGATTGCCTCATAGGAGGGAAGCAGTGCTGTCTTGCTGTATGCTACCTTCCTTATTAACAATGGACTTGATAGACTCGATGGACTCGTGGAGAACCCCCCTTTCTGGTTAAAACTTGCTCATCCATTCCACGAGCACTTATTAAGTACCACCCACATGACAGACAGGCTACAGAGAGGAGTGAAGAGGCCACCTGCTCTCGAGTCCTGTGGGGGGTAGATCAGTGACCAAGTATAAATCAAATGCTTGATGCTCCAACAGAAGAGTACATGGGACACGTGGGAGCTACCAACTTACTCCTCAACCTTGCAGGGGCCAGGGACACCTTCCCGGAGAGAGGATGCTTGAGTGAGGAGTGGTCAGATAAAGAAGAGGGGGAGGGAGCCAGCCCTGATGGCCTAGCCATTAAAGTTTGGTGCGCTCTGCTGTGGCAGCTCAGGTTCAGTTCCTGGGCATGGAACCACACCACTCATCTGTCAGTAGCCATGCTGCGGCAGCATCCCACATAGAAAAACTAGAAGGACCTACAACTAGAATATACAACTATGTACTGGGGCTTTGGGGAGGGGAAAAGAAAAAGAGGGAGACTAGCAACAGATATTAGCTCAGGGTGAATCTTAAAAAAAAAAAGAGAGGGAGGGAGGGATAGGGAAAGGAATACTGGCCTTTCCAGGACAGAGCAGGCAGCGTGAGCACCACCTGGAGGCACAAAGCAGCAGTGAGTTGCAGAGCGTGGGGAGCTGAATGGTGCAGAGTCTAGTGCAGGCCTTCTGGGGCCTCAAGGCAGGGAGCTGGAGACGGGCAGAGGCCAGATCTCAGGGGACCTTGGGAGGCAGACCAAGGAGTTTGATGTTGTCCTAAGGGAATTGGGATCCACTGGAGGACTTTAAGCAGGAAAGTATTGTGACCAAAGGATGATTATTTTGGAAATACCACTGGGACAGCCTATGGAGAGAGTTGGGAGGCCAGGGCATGGGCCGGGAGACTGGCAGGGCCTTGGCATGGGAGCAGGGGATGAATTTGCCGTGTGACCTGCAATCTGCAGGGTTTACTGACTGGCATCATTGACTGGACCTGGAGGCCCGGGACCGGGGCAGGATGACTCACGGGTTTCTGCCACTGTCCCTATCCTTTGCCAACACAGGGTGTTATTGTATATTTATCTTTTGACTGCTGTTTTCCTTTCCTTTTAGGTTGGCATCAACAAAGTCTTTGCGGAGGTGCTGCCTTCTCACAAGGTGGCCAAGGTCCAGGAGCTCCAGAACAAAGGGAAGAAAGTTGCCATGGTGGGAGATGGGGTTAACGACTCCCCAGCCTTGGCCCAGGCCGACGTGGGCATTGCCATCGGGACAGGCACAGATGTCGCCATCGAGGCGGCTGACGTTGTCCTCATCAGAGTGAGCATGGCTGTCCCTTCCCCTGTTGTCCAGGTTATGGGAGCGGTGAGGGCCGTGGGACAGAGCTCCTGATTCACCGCGTGTTCCTCTCCTACAGAATGATTTGCTTGATGTGGTGGCTAGCATTCACCTCTCCAAGAAGACCATCTGGAGAATACGCCTCAACCTGGTGCTGGCGCTGATTTATAACCTGGTGGGGATTCCCGTCGCAGCAGGTAGGTGGCTCTCACCTGCTGTGCCACCTTCGACTGCAGCTGCCGGCCAGAAAGGCTGGTTGCTGCCGGCCAGGCTCCCGCCACACGTAGTGAGTAGCCACATTGCTGGCTGGCTGGCCAGAAGCATTGCTGAAAGAGTTGATTTTATTGTGTTCTCTGCTTTATAAGTCTCTAAAGGTAAATGAGGAAATGCAGCACGGACCCAAACTGTCATTCACTCTGCTCCTCTCTGAAAAGCTGGCCAAGATGCTTGACCGTTTATTTATCGTGGCTGTATTTTCTGAACCATTTATTAAGACATAAAACCTGAAAAAGAATCCTTATTAACAGTTAGGGGGCACCTGCTACACGATCAGCACAGGGAGTGATGTTTCTGAACCTTATCTTAAAAAGTAATCCTGCCCGGCTTTTACCCTGACTCACAGAAACGATCGTGGAAAGAGATGGATCTTTTCTGCTTCATAACTCCCCCGTGCCCCGACCCGTTGAATATTGTGTCGCCAGATAGGGAGAAGTCGCAGACACATCAGCAAGGGAAGCCTCCCACATGGGCTGAGACCTGTTTTTCAACAGGACTTTCCCGCCTCAGTGTCCCCTGTTGTGCCCGGGTGGATAGCGCTGACTCCCATAATAGATTAGCGTGTTCGCCTCAGCCTCCTGAGCCAGGTGGGCCAGGCAGGTGTACTTCCTGTCCCAGAGCTGGCTCAGGCGCTGATTCTCCATGTTTGTGCCTCTCCCACAGACCTTTGCCCATAGGTGGACTGAGTCTCCTGGCTCTGCCCTGGGGCCTCGCTCTCATTGCCCTTTCTAAGGGTGTTTTGAAGCCCTTCAGGGAAGACAGTGTGTAGACAGGGACTGCGGTCAACAGCAGTCTGTTGTCCAAGCACTCGCGCAGTCCCCGTGGTGCCTCAGGAGAGCTGGCTCTCCTGCTACTGCTTTCCCTCTGGCTCCCCGCCGCCCTGCCATTGTCCCTCTGGGTCCTTGGGATTCCCTGCTCCCCTGGAGCTCCGCCCTAAAACTAGTGATGCCGATTGTGGATGGTCCCAGGAAGGTCAGGGCTGGTGGGAGACCCCATTCCCCTTGACAGCGCACCCACTGCCCAGCTCTGAGACAGCCTACCTCAGAGGCCTGTGGACATGTGGTCACGACATGGCAGCAGGGGTTTCTGAGCCACCCCGAGGAGGAGAACTTCATGGTGGGCATGAGGCTGGGGGCCCCCTCCTTGCTGTATCCTCTGGGCTGCCGTGTGAGTGTTGTTCTTCCCTTGGCCAGGTGTCTTCATGCCCGTCGGCATCGTGCTGCAGCCGTGGATGGGTTCAGCGGCCATGGCAGCCTCCTCCGTGTCTGTGCTTCTCTCGTCGCTACAGCTCAAGTGGTGAGGCCCTCCGTGGCGGGAGCACAGTGCGGGCCGTATTTACTAGAGCCCCCCCAGGAGTCCCTTTCGCTTTGTATGCACGATGCAGCTTTGGCTCGCCAGTGCACCTCCTGGGCTGGGAATAGGTGTGTGCTGTGCTCGGGTTCCCACTTCATTCACCTGAGGCAAATACGGAAAGGACAGCCGTGAGTGGAGCCAAGTGTGTGTGTAAAGATTTATCAGCACCATAAGCAAATACAGTACACCCCCTTGTCCATGGGGGTTATGTTCCAAGACCCCCAATGGATGCCTAAAACCTCACGTAGTACTGAGCCTTATACATACTATGTTTTCTGCCTGTACATACCTATGATTAAGTTTAACTTATAAATTAGGCACAGTAAGAGATCAACAACTAATTGTAAAACAGAACAATTATAACAATATACTATAATAAAAGTTACTGTAGATCTTAGCAACTTCAGCATAAGATTTCTTTTCTTCTTAAGTTGAGAACTTTCACCTTTTCACTTAAAGGAAGCACTTTATGGCTTCTCTTTGGCATTTCCAAATTGTCAGCATCTCTACTCTTGCACTTTGGGGCCATTATTAATTACATAAAATAAGGATTCCTTGAACACAAGCACTGTGATACAGTCGATCTGATGACCAAGATGGCTATTCAGTGACTAATGGACAGGTGGCATCTGCAGCGTGGATAGGCTGGGCAGAGGGATGGTTCACATCCCAGGCAGGATGGAGGAGGATGACTTGAAATTTCATCACGCTACTCAGTGTGCAATTTAGAACTTCTGAATTGTTTATTTCTGGAATTTTCCGTTTAATATTTTTGGACTGCAGTTGCCCATAGGTAACTGAAATCGCAGAAAGGGAAGCTGTGGATAAGGGAGGACTGCAGTCATGTGGCGCATAACGATGTTTCACTCAAAGACCACATGTCCGACAGTGATCCTGTAAGATTAGTACCGTATAGCCTAGGCATGTACTATGTTATACCATCTAGGTTTGTGTAAGTGCACTCTATGACATTCGCACAACGCGATCGGCTAATGATGCGTTTGTCAGAATGTATCCCCATCGTTAACCGACGTGTGACTGTCCTGTAATTTACCACTTAACAGTCATTACGTGCTGGGCTGTTCTAGTTACTCTGTTCAAGGGCTGTTTGTGTAAATATATAGACCTGAGATCCCTGTATATTATAGTTTTTCCTTTTTCAAAAACGATGTGTATTTATTGATGCTTTCATGTAACGAAAGTTGATGGCAGCCTACCATGTGCCAGGTGTTTGGATAGGAAGTTTTTGAATCAGGTACACTTTTCCTGAACTCTAGGAGTTTAATATTCTTTCCTTTAAAAACGATGAGGTTTTGATACTATGTGTTATTGAGAGTCTTGGATAAAAGGCCTTCACCAGGCTTAAAAAAAGAGTGTGTGTCCAGAATGGCTCAACTGCTGTTGAATTCTTGCTTTCCAGCTATAAGAAGCCGGATCTGGAGAGGTACGAGGCCCAGGCCCAGGGCCGCATGAAGGCCCTGACCGCATCTCAGGTCAGTGTGCACATTGGCATGGATGACCGGCGGCGGGACCCCCCGAGGGCCACAGTCTGGGACCAGGTCAGCTACGTCAGCCAGGTGTCTCTGTCCTCCTTGACGTCCGACAAGCTGTCTCGGCCTGGCACCGCGGCCAACGGTGGGGACAAGTGGTCTCTGCTGCTGAATGACAAGGATGAGGAGCAGTACATCTGAAAGCTCCAGGCAGGTGCAGACCAGGGACCATCTCCTGGCTGAGCAGCCGGCCTGGCCCTCCCTGTGGACGAGGCTTGAGCCAAACAAGTAGAACACCAGCAGCCAGCAGCAGGATGGGCAGAGCGCTCTTCAACCTTGGGGACTTGCAGGCCCTGGACATCCCCCCTACAGCATGTGGCCTTGCCCAGATGTGGGTCCTGGGCAGGACCACTTTGCCTGAATCCCGCTGGCACAGGCACCAGGCCTCCTGGCCTCACCATGCTGTTGGCATCGGCCTCTCGGAAGCCTCTCTGGACCCTAGACGAGGCAAGGACAGTCAGCCCTCCTCGCAGACCTCTGCTGTAGTATTGGGGATGACGACTCGTGAAATGAGGAAGCTCATCAGGACCAAAAAGTTGGTGGGCCTTTCTATAGAACTCACTAAAAAGCTCGGTATTGGGCTCTTTTTGTCGACTCCCATGAGTATCGCGTGTCTGAGACCACAGTTTACCTCAAGTGCACCTGTTGTTTTCTGCTGGCACAATCTCTTTTCTGTCCTTGACGCTAGGGATCCCCCCGCCCCCATCGCCTTCGAGGGCAGGACTGGCATCCTGGTGGTCCCTGCTGCTGCTGTCCTCGGCGTTGCTCCAGGTGTGCTCCCTCGTGCCCTCCTGCCTGAATCTGCCCTCACACGCCTGGCCAGAGCTTGCCATGCTTCTCTTCAAGTTGAGGAGGGTTCTTTCTTGCCCACGAGCCACTTCCCCACGGAGCCATGGCTTCTCACCCCACAGAGTCGAGTGCTGTTGCTGATCATTGCTGCCTAGCTGGAGTGAGGGGCCCAGAGCCTGAGACTTGAGAGTCCAAACCCCGGCTTCCTGTGGAGTCCGGGTGCTCGGGTCCCAGGGCGCCTCTGGTGCTTGGCACAGGCATGCTGCGGGGGAGGCGTGTGCGTGCAGGAACCTCCTTGCACAGCTCCAAGAGCTTCGACTACATGGCCCGCTGTGTGACTGTCACCTCATGGAGTCCAACATAGAATTCGTGTCAGTGGTGCCCCTGGTGTTGTGCAGCTCCGAGGAAACGGCGACACCCAAATGAGAGGGAACCACAGTTCTCCTCCACAGACTTCTACTTCTGCACGCTGAGTTGGTGCCTTAGGAAAGGGGGGCTGTCCCAGAGGGACAGTCTGTTTCTCACTTTCAGCGGCTTATTGTGATTGCATGACTTCGGAGGGGCGGGAATGGGGCTGGTTTCAGACTCTGAGGTTGGTAGTGATTGACAGAACCACACGGGAGTAGGCTGGTAGAATGAGAATAAATTCTAAGGTGAAGCCCTTGTCAGACACACAAAATAATTTTAGTTATTTATTGAGTGTCAGTTATTTTCCAGGGACAATGTAAGTGCTTTTTATAGTTTACCTCTAATCCACCAAACCAGCAAAGTAGGTATTATTGTCTACATTTTATAGGTGGGGAAACAGGCTCAGAGAGGCCAAGAATCCTGCCTGGGATCACAGAGCCAAGACACATGCCAGAACAGGGCTCCACATCCGTGTCTGTTGGCTCTGAAGTCTCTGCTCTGCATTTGCTGCCGCCCTGAATGTCGGTTTGCTTGGAATGGAATATGATCAGAGTCATCTCTCCTTCCCCTTGGATCAGTCGTTTCCAGTTTTGCTTATAATTTACTTTTTGCTGGGTCTTATTCTCTAAAACCCAAGTGCAGGGTTTTGTTGTGTTTATTGTTTTCAGCCTTCCTTTCCCTCCCCAGCCCCTCCCACTGTGTGTCCCCAGCGTGTCCTTTCTGTTCTTGGCTGTGTTCAGGGAGTGTTCTGGTTTTCCGAGTAGACTAATCGCTGTCTAAAGAATCTAATTGTATTGATGTTTCAAAAAGCTTTTAAGACCGTAAACATCATGTCTATATGGACTTGAAAATATTTATGTGATTGCACAGAAAACAACCTTTTAGATATTTAAGTGTAGGAAAATTTTTGGCGTCAGATAAGAACAACTGCTACTTCAGAAACTTTCCATGCTGTATTAGAATCAGGTTTCTTTTTATTCGTTTGAAAGCTGCCTCTGGCTGGCTCTGTCTGAGGGAGAAGTGTGGTCAGGGCGGGTGCAGCGACATCCTCCGTGAGAACTTCCAGGCACTGGCTTGGCTCTGTCTTTTGGGGGGAGCGTAGAAGCATGGGATTTTAACAGTGGAGGATGTGAGGGATCAGAGAGAGCCCTCTGATCTGCCATCCCCAGCACCGTGTGAGCCCCTCTTCCAGATGCCTGTCTCACAGGTGTGTGGGTTGAACTCCGAAGGGCACCCTCCGTCGAGGTGTCCATCCCACTGGGCCACACACAGGCCCAGATTACCCCTTAGATGCACTTCTCCAGTTGAGGGTGATTGCAAAAGGCGATTCTCAAACCCACATGCTTTAATCTGGAGGGCTTGTTTTGGGTTCCTTGACCCTGAAGGAATGGGGCATGGGGAGTAGTCTGGACTCGGGGGCTCTGTGGGCAAGGCTCTATGGGCATCTTGGGGTGGTGGGAGACCCTAAGTGAGCTACACCTGAAGGTGAGGTGCCAGACTAATGTATCATCCAAACCAGGGCACTTTTAAGAGTGAAAGGAGGTGCCGTTAATAATTATATCAGGACAAGTAGCCTAATCCGGGGCTACCCAAGCAAACTGGGACCTGTGGTCGCCTCCCTTAAAAGGGAAATGGGCAGGGGCAGGCCCCGTGGCCGAGTGGTTAAGTTTGCATGCTCCGCTTCGGTGGCCCAGCCTTTTGCCGGTTCGGATTCTGGGTGTGGACATGGCACCACTCATCAGGCCACGTTGAGGCGGTGTCCCACATGCCACAACTAGAGGGACCCACAACTGAAATATACAACTATGTACTGGGGGGATTTGGGGAGAAAAAGCAGAAAAAAAAAGATTGGCAACGGTTGTTAGCTCAGGTACCAAGCTTTAAAAAAAAAAAGCGAAATGGGCATTGTGAAGTCATCACTGACACAAACCATCACTGTAGAACTTTGTCCTAATTGTAGGTTTCACAGGCACGCTGGTGACGTAATCCTGTATCAGATTCCCAGATCCTCCCCCTCTATCGCATACTGATAGAGGCACTTCTCTGTAGAATCCCTGAGGTGATCCTCTTGTGGGCAATGTGACCACATAGTTAGAGACTCAGGCACGGTTTTGTCCCACCTGCTGGTGCACTGCTGTGCCCTCCAGCATACCCTGTAGGACTTCACGCCAGGCGGGCCTGACCGCTTTTCTGGACGCCCAGGTATGGGAATTCCATGTTGTATGCGTGTCCCGTTGTGGAAAGGGAGGGTTGATACCACCCCAGGAAAGGATTCCATTTCTTTAGAAAAGAGGTGCTTTCTAACACTCGAGCACATTTCCCTGATGATTCCCTATGCGCCAGGATAAAGCATAACATCTGTCGGTTCCTGGTAAGTTTTCAGTCTTAACACCTTGGTGAAGAATTGTGATGGGATCACTTTTTATATAAACAAATATAATAATTCTAGTTGGGTTTTTTTTTTTTAAAGATTGGCACCTGAGCTAACATCTATTGCCAGTCTTATTTTTTCTTATTCTTCTTCTCCCCAAAGCCCCCCAGGACGTAGTTGTATATTCTAGTTGCAGGCCTTTCTGGCTGTACTGTGTGGAACGCCTCCTCAGCATGGCTTGATGAGTTACGTCCACACCCAGGATCCGAACCAGTGAAACCCTGGGCCGCCAAAGCAGAGCACGCGAACTTAACCCCTCGGCCACAGGGCCGGCGCTGAATAATTCATTTTTTTTTTTAAATGGCACCTGGAAATTGACATGTCATAAAGTAGATTCCCCAAATTGGTCTAGTTTACTAAGGGAAAAAAAGTGACCTTTATTTTAAGAAATTAAGTATAGACCAAAATCAGCCAATCAAACAGGTTAGTTAGGAAAAGATTATTTCAATTACAGAAGGATTTTTTTTTGCTTTAAAAATTCATGTCAGTATTTCAATAGATAAATTCCCTAATGCATATAAAATTCCTCTTGAGTTAGAAAAATTTTATTTGCATGCAACTTTCACTTAACTGCCTCTTTTGTTTTTTTTAAAAAAAAAGGCAAGGAATGCATATACAAAGAAATGCTTTCCGCAGCTCCTTGGGCTGACTCCGTTTCCCTTTCACCTTACCTTGGTGTGTGGGAAAGCTGATTTGGTATTGGAAAGTATTGTGAAGCTGGTAGGAATGAAACCACTCTACTTTCTTCATTTTCAGACTCAGCTTGGTCAGGGACATCAACACCATTGTTTGCGATCATTCCAGGGGAGATGTCTACTTGTCTGCTCTTTTCCTTTGTGTGAAGACAATGACAGTGGTTGAAATTACAGGATAGAATACGAGAATGTTAAATAATGCTGCAAAATCCCAGAATCTCCTTTATTCTATTCCAAAAGATGAATAAACTTGTAAAATCCTCCAAGGGCTAAGATGAAAACAAGAATTGATGGAAATTTAACATTTTTTTTTCCTTTGAAAAGGAAATGGCTATTTCTTCTTAATATAAACATTATAACTGCTTATAGCAAAGATTTAAACATGCTTAAATCTTTGCTATAAGGGGAGGGGAAAGGCTGCCATAATACTCCCAACCCAGCCTCCAAAAGTAAGCCCATGGACATGGTTTCATGGAGGGATGTCCTCTGTGGGTGGACCACATTAGGACACTGAGGGAGCAAAGCTTGCCTCCCCATGGGGAACCCAACTCCCTGACCAAAGTGAGAGGTGCAGTAGTGGGCCCTGGGATGGACCTGTTGTGAACAAAGGGAAGAAAGTTGCCATGGTGGGAGACAGGGTTAATGGGTCCTGACAAGATCAGGCGACAGACAACATTCAAATTCTGTGAGGCTACTGTGTGCTGGGTGCCCAGGTAGGTTCTGTCACTCTTGCTCAGCTAGTCCTCACGTTGGCCTTAAGAGCTATTTGCATCACTATCCTATTTCCACGGATGGGAGAACCAAGCTCAGGGGAATTGAACTGACTGTCCAGGAGACAGAGTTGGGGGCGGGTGCTTGGCTGCTTGGCTCTGGCTGCAAGAGCCCTACTCCATTGTGCCCCCTGGGTCTGCCCCTCCTCCCTGCAAGGATGATCTCGGGCACTCCCCTTAGCAGGAGAAGCTGGGCTTCCTCTGCACGCCTTGGTACTGTGCTTGGGGCAAATAAAGTGTCCTTTGGCAGGACAGTGTGGTTTATCTCAAGAGCCACCAGATGTCTCTCTGACCAAAACAATCTCCCAGTCTGCGGCTAGAACCCAAATTCTCTTGATCATTTTTTGATGCATCCGGAAATTCAAATAAACATCATCATGAAAATGTGAGAGATGGGGCAGAATGTGAGGCTGGAATTCAGCCCTGGCCCTGGGGTGCCTCTGAAGGAATGGGGCATGTGATGTATTTACTGTGATGTATTTATACCTGTACTTGCAGCCCAGGGTTTCAGAGCCTCTTTAAGCTCAAATTTAGCCATGCAGAGTCCATTGTTGGGGTGACTCACCCATGAATTTCCTTTATCATCATGTGCGTCTGTGCTTCATACTCTCTTCTTACAAGTTTAGATATATTTTTTAAAGCTTGAACATTAAAAATTATATATATTTTTAAAGGCTCACAGTGATTTTCAGTGGCTCCAAAGCCCCAAGTTCTAAGACTCCTGTGTTTGCTCTGGGTTTGTAACAAGGCTTCCATCCCAGCGCCCTGGGCAGAAGTCTGTCCCCAGCAGTGTCCATTTACAGTGCTGGTAACTCAACCGTCCCCTGCCGGGGCCCCGGGGGTCTGCTTGATCCCAAGGAGGAGTTACCTGCCCCAGAACTCTATCTTCTCATGTCTTGAATGGGGAGTGCTGCCCTCTTTACTGTGCTGAGATACGAGGGTGGAAGGCGCAGGACATAGGAAACTCCCACACAGTGCAAGGTGGCTGATGGTCTCAGGTCACCTTAACAGGTAATGGACATATCATCCAGTCTCCTTTAGATCTTCCTACCTTGCCACAACATAAAAAAAACCAAAGTGTGATCTGGGCTCTCAGCTTTCTCATCTGTACAAAATGGGCGTGATAATAGTTTCTGCCTCCCAGGGTGGTGACGATATAATGAGGTCATCTGGGGAAAGCACATCTTGAACACCCAACAAATGTTACTGCTGCTGTTGTCCTTGATGTTGTGAGTGATGGTGACTGTATTCTAGGGACAAAAGCCAACCCACAGCCTTTCTGTCCCACGCAGGTGAAAACTGTCTGTGTGTTCCCTGGCTGGGCTGGAGCAGCGCCTATCTATGGTCTGCCTCTAAGACCTCGTGGACTGTGTAATTTCTTTAAAAGGAGCCGCCTTTGGCCAGCTGCTGTGCTCCAGGACGGACTCCTGGTTCTCATTTTCCGGTGGTCCTAGAGCATGCCCCTCTGCAGCATGCCCTGTGTTCCAGGAAGGACATTCCAGCAGGAGGCCATGCAGTGGAGGAGAAGCTAAAAGCACCAGCATTAGAGTTGGGCCCACCTGAGTTCAAAAGCCGTTTCTACCCCTTGAGGAAGCCACTCCGCCTCTCTGAGCTCGGAAATCAGTGTAGAAGGAATGAACTCCTCCTTCGTGGGCGTGTGAAGGCTGAATGGAATTATGGACGTGAATGCCTAGTGCAGGGCGTGGCACACGGTAGACACTCAAATCTAAAAGGGAGTTATCGGTGGAATGACACAGATAACGACCTCCCCCAGGAGGGGGCCCTGTGGGGAAGACCCCGGGGGAGGTTCTGGGATGGTCCTGCTCTGGGATGCAGGCTCTTAGAAAATGTTTATTGACTGTTTGAATGATGCTGGTGCACCGCGGGAATTAGGAAAATGAGCACAAAAGGTGCTAGTGAACAAGAGGTGCGAAAAAAATAAAGCGGTTTCTTTGTAACGTGTCATTTCGGGCTGGTTTAGAGGCGGGGTCTCGTCTCATTCACTGTGTCTGCATTACAGTTAGGAATTTGATCATTTCCCCCAATCTTTTTTGATGTCTTTCCTTCCTCTTCAGGGTAGAATTTTGATGATTCAGCTTTGGGGGCTAAATAGAAACCCAAGCACAGAGGTATGGTCTTTCCATCTCAGAGCTGCGGGGGGGCCTGACCTCATGTGGATTCAGTCACAGAATCACCTGCCTGTGATGGTCCACCGCGGGGGATGGGGGGAGAGCAAGGGCGGTGAGAGGATCTTTTTTTGGGGGGGAGGAATAGGTGTTTTATAAACTTCTGTTTAGTCCTTCCTGTTTTCTAAAGAGTGAGAGTTAGGGCTAAAATCCATATGAGCTTAGAATGCAGCTAAATTTTCAAATTTATTACTTCTGGGAATATAAAAGTAACGTATACTCCCAGTCTCTGATTTTGGATACACTTAAATTTGAATATAGTGAGGTTTCCTGTAAAGTAGGAAAAATACTAGGCGCCTCAAGATGGGGGCATTGTTTTCCATTTAAAGCTCCACCCACTTCTAGGTGATGTTTTAATGTGCCTGTGCCGTCACTGTCAATGCCATTGCTTCCCTGTCCACGTGAAGGGCATTCGGTGCAAATCACTCCATCCCTCCTCCTCCTCTCACCTCCGCGCCACACACACACACACACACACACACAACTCATGCTTGCACATGCAGAGACTATACACACTCACACCCCAACTAGGAAGAATCCTTATTTTGCTTTGCCTCTTACATGCCCTTCCTTTCCTCCTGAGCCTAAAAATTTAGGCTACTGCTGAGCCTCCAGTGCTGTTGACCTTTAAATCCACTGCTTTTCTCCTGTTAGCGTCCTCGCAGCGGCAGTGGCTGGTGGGTGAATTGTGTCCACTACCCGATGAAGCGGCTGTCCATAGGGGATGCAAGAAACCTCAGCCTCCCCTGGTGACGGGGAAGTTAGCAGAGCAGGGACTGTGGTGTTGGCGGCTGGATTTTGCCCTCGGGTGAGTGAGGGTGGCAGCTGCTTTATCTTGGCAGGAGGAAGAGCAGAACCTCTGCTGTGGAGGGACTCCACGGAGCAGGCGCTTAAATGAGGCCTGATCGTGTGCTAAGTGCCCCGGGGATTCAGGACGGGTGAGGCACAGACCCTGCGCTCAAGGAGCACGTGCAGGGAACATAAGGCACACACACAAACACTGCACACACAGCCTACACACACATGAACAGACTACACACACGCCACACACACACACTATACACAGACCACACACACAGACTATACACACAGACACAGACCACACACGTAGACTACACACACCTAGACCGCACACACAGCCTACACACACAGACACAGACTATACACACAGACCACACATATAGACTACATACACACACACAGACTACCCACCCACATAGACTATACATAGACTACACCACATAGAGATTACACACACACATACTATACATGCATCTACACCACACACAGACCACACACACATAGACTATACACAGACACAGACTACACACACACATAGACTACACACACACGCGCGCGCAATGGGCAGGCTGAGATCCCGGGCCTTAGAAGAGGAGTCTGAGGAGGAGAGAAAAATCGTATCTGGTCGCTGTTCTGGGGAGGAGGGTAGCATGTGGGCTGGCCATTGAAGTGTAGGTTGTGATTTCATGGAATAATATGGGAGAGGCCTGAAGGAGGCAAAGGGGCATTCAGGGGAGAGAGTGACCAGCTTGGTTGGTCAGGGCTGTGCTGGGAGGCCATGTGGCCGGTGTGCGTTGAAGGTGGGCTTCATAGGGCAAGCTTAGAAGTCGGCCTGGGAACATTGTTGACTAGAGTTGAAGGGCCTGAACTGACCTCTGAAGGGGCAGAATGGGCAGTATGACACTCATACGTCCTTGGCAAGTGGCAGGGGGGAATATGGCAGGGTATGAGTTACAAAGGGAGGTTCTGGTACCTGTCTCTCTATCTCTCTAGAACTGAGGGGACATTTGGGATCTATCTATCTATGTGTCTTTCTCATGTGCACGTTTATATATGTATGTGTATCCACACATATGTATTTCTATACATGTATATGAGTGTGTGTGTTGCTATTGTTAAAACATCTAGATTAGCAAAAGGAAAGAAAAAAGTTAATTCTACCTTTGTTAACACCTGTTGTTAGAATTACTTCCTTGTTTCTTTCAAATTCTATTGGAAGTGCTCATAGGTAAACCTATTGGTGGTGGTATAAGAGAGCAATTAGTTGAGAGTTATCAGAGGGCTGACCCTATTTCCATTCGCTTTTCATCAGTCATGTTGAGGGAGTCATGCTGAGGTGCTGGTTAGAGAGCGCACAACAGGAGGCCTGTCCTCAGCTGCACTGCTGGGTCACCCAGACAAAGGCAATGGAGTCTGGAAAATACATTAGAGACTGAGTAAGAGCTGAACAGTGACACACTCCTTCTAAGACAGGAGAAGTTTAGGAAGAGTGGTCTCTAGTAGTGACAGGAAGAGGCAGTGAAGGGTCTTGAGGAAAGCGTAGGATTTGGAAAGTCGGAGACAGAAGGCAGGAGGGTTGGACTGAATGGGGTCCCCAAGGAGGGCTGGCTAAAGCTTGTGCCGAGGGCAGGGGATTGATACTGTGAACTGAGGCCAGCACCAGGGATGCTCCACAAGGAAGGTTCTGGCCAGCTGCCTGCTGCCAGTTCTTATAGCAAAGGTTTGAGGAAGTCCTGAGCACAGAAGCCCAAGTTTCCCAAACGTGTTGAAGGGACTACAGACTCTCTCCTTCAGTAATGATTACCATCGAGTAAAAAGGCGGGATCTTGGTGGCCTGGGTCTTCCAGGAAGGCTTCGCAGAGAGGCTGAGAACTGAGTGTGGTTCAAGTATAGGAGAGGTTTGCTCAGGGAGAGAGGGGAGGGCATTTTGTCCACATGGTGCATGTGGAGGGGAGAGTGAACTGCTTGTTGGGGACGGGGGACAGGGGTTGAATCAGTTGGTGGGGCCACACTGGAGAGGACAGAGGGGAGCAGGGACAGCTGGGAGTGGGTCTCTTTCACCTCCCGCAATGCTGGAGACTGCTGTGCCTCCCCACCCTTCTCTGAACACTGGCCCCAAGAGTGCAGAAGTGGTGGTCCTGGGAAGAATCGCTGGTGCCAACCTTGGCTCCTCCTGGCCTCAGCCCCACTCCAGAATTGTGAAGACCTCCACAGGCCCGCCCGCCCTCCCCTGGAACTTGAGGGAAAGAGGAAGAGAGCAGCTGTTAAAAAAATTAAAGGTCGCGGAGGAGAGTCCAGTAGCATCTTGAGCCGGGTCCCGTCTCCAGATGTCGTCTCCAGATGTCGTCTCCAGATGTCGTCGCCGTGCAGCTGTCCTGGGCAAGGGCAGCTGAAGGGCAGGGAAGGCAACAGCCTCATCCAGCGGGTCACAGGCTGAGGAAGGTGTGATTTCCAACCCCAAGCAGATAGGAAGCTCCTCTTCCCCACCCTGCCCCGAGCCTGGCTGGACTGACCTTTACTCATTGACTCAGACATAATTCAAAGAGCCCCGAAGGATGCTTCTTCTGGAAGCTGCCAAAAAGCAGATACCCACCTGGAAATACCACCCAAATGGATGCATATGGGCTAGATTCCGCCTCACCTGTCCTCACCTGTCCTCTCCTCCCCCTTCTCCCCTTCCTTCCTCCCTTTTTTCTTTCTTTTCTTCTTTTTCTTAACAGGCAGTTTTGGATCTCTTTGTCTCACAGGATTCCCTAGTGTCCCGATCCTCAGCCCCAGCCATCGAATGAGCTGCATGGGGGCTGGCAGCCACTTTGGAGAGTGGCCCCTAAGGGGCCGCCTGTGTTGACCCCCAAGACGAGGTGCTCTGGCAGCTGCCTGATGCCTTTCCAAAACCTCAGTAGCACAGCTGATACTGTTTTGTTTCTCCTGACCTTAACAAGCCACCAACTCCACTGCTTCCCCAGGTTGTCATGAGTCGGGACAGGGAGGCCATGTCAGATCCACAAAGCCAGCTCCTCCTCATTGGCCAATCGCATCCTGTTTCTTGAGAGGCCTCATGAAATGGCTTAGATGAAAGGCCTATGCAAGGGGCAGGGAGGCCTGAGTCACAGACCAGATCTCAGAGGCTAAAACTGGATGGGTTTGTCAAAAGACTGTCCTACTCCTGCTGGCAGTGAAGAATTTCCAGGGGCTCATCTGGATTTGCTGACACAGAGTCTCATCCGAGGAAATCACCCAGCCAGCTCCACGTGAAGTGACGCACCATCACCTGAATCGGGTCAAGGATTCAAACGGCCCACTCCGTCCCTCCAACGCCACGCTCTGTGGTGGATAGGACTATGGCCCCCAAAGATGTCCACGTCCTAATCCTCAAAGCCTGTGAATGTCACCTCACACGGCAGAAGGGACTTTGCAGATGTGAATAAGTTAAGGACCGTGAGATGGGGAGAGTTTGCTGGATTGTCTGGGTGGCCCAGTGTAACCACAAGGGTCCTTATAAGAGGGAGGCAGGAGGGTCAGAGTCAGAGGAGATGTGACAGTGGAAGCAGAGATTGGAGTGTTCTTGAAAATGGAGGAGGGGCCAAAAACCGGGAATACAGGCAGCCTCGAGGAACTGGAAAAGGTGAGGAAACGGATTCTCCCCTTGAGCCTCCGGAAGGACCCACCCCTGCCCATGTCTTGATTTGAGCCCACGAGCCCCATTTTGGACTTCTGACCTCCAGAACTGTGACAGAATAAATCTGTGCTGCTTTAAGCCACTCAGATTGTGATAATTTGTTACCACAACAGTAGGAGCCTAATCGGCCCCTCGAAGGTCTCTGCAGGCCCCGAGACAATCAGTCCCAGGAGTAACGGCCTCAGCCTACCCCAGACTCACCCAGGCTTCTCCAGAGAAGCTTCTGGAGCTGAATGAGTCTGGAAAACACTGGTTTACAAACAGGACTCTTTAATGGAGATGACCTTTCAGAACCTTTAATGTGTTTATCTGTCTTGTGAGTCTTCAGGAAAATGGAGTGTGCAGAGGGTTTCCCGGTGCCCTAACTGTGAGCCTTTCCACGTGATAACTCCTGTGGCTGGGTGTCTGTGAAGGATGAACTGATGTGTTGCTCACCTCTCCTCGGATGATTTATCTCCACCCCGTGACCTCCCCTATTCAGGGGCCAGCGTCGCCTGAGGGAAGTGTGATGGAGAGAACCAGAAAACAAAGACAGAAGTCTTGGCCCTTATGTTTCAAAAAGGCACAGCTTTAGATGTACAACTGGAAAAGTGGGAAGAATGCATGATCAGACTGAACTGGCGCCTCTTTCCCCAACACGCACACACACAAACACACTCACACATGATACAATCTTCCAAACTGGCTAGGGGGAGGGATGATAACGAGGAAGAGTGAGCAAGAGAGCTTGCATTAGGTTGAGTTCCTTAGAAAATGCTCTGAACACTGCCCTCCGCCCCCATCCCTCCCAGCTGAATAGGAGGGAGGGAAGAGGTAGGGGCATATATTTGTGGGAGGAAAATGCTTGAACCCCTTAAATTCTGATAGCTTGAGTAGAGCAGACCATCATCCTCCATGCTGCATTTATGCCTTGGGAGGCAGCGAGCTGCTCAGAGCTTCCTTCGTGGCCTGGGCTAGGAGAAGACAGGTGCTGCCCGGGTGTCTGGTCAGGTGGTCTTGTGGTGGCAAGACCACCGAGGCAGAGGCCACATGGCATCCCTTAGACAGGGACAGCACCAAGGTCCAGCGTGCCCAGCCTTGGAAGATTCCCTTGCCCACCTGTGGCCTGGAAGTGGACTCCCAGGAACCGCTCTGAACTTACACACTGAAGACTGAGGAGCAAACCTGCCAGGCTACGGAGGGGAGGGCCCCTGTCATGCTCTTGGGTCATTTAAGTCTCATTTAAGGTTCCTGGACTCCTGCATGACTTCAGGAGCTGCCTGAAGTCCAGTAATGACTGACGTAATTTCCAGCCCAGTGGAATTGGAAAAGCAATTAACGGAGAGACCCAAGTTTATGAATCGAGAGGCAAGCCTGCTAGATATCGAATGCCTCCTCTGCTCCAGGTATTGAAGGAGAAGCCCAGGCTTGCCCCCCGGCCCTTGACACATGCCTTAGTGCTCACAGTCACTGCAGATACTTGGCAGCCTGAGATCTGCAGACACTTCTCGGTTCCCAGATCAAACGTCTGAGTGTTGACCGGGATCAGGACCCCTCACAGCTCCCTTCCGCCCGAGCACCCGCCCAGCTTCTCTACCTCGGGGCTTGGCTGAACTGTGAATTCCAAGTGTCAGAAGCCAAATTAAACAAGTTCAAGCCAAGGGGGAGTTTATAATCGGGCTGTAGGAGTATCGCAGGAACACAGCTGAACCTCAGGGAGAACTGGGGCTGGGAATCTGAAGGCCTCCAGGAACCTGCTCACTCCTTAGTGCAACAAACATTTACTGGGCACCTATCGAAGCTGTAGATGCTGGGGTTCCAGCAGGGGAACAAAGCAGACAAAGTGCATGTCCTTCAGGAGCGGAGATTCCGGTGGGACACAGACAGACGACAATAGACAAATAATATCATCTCTGCTAGAGGAGAGCTCTGTGGAGACACGTAGCAGGACGGTGCGATTGAGGGAACGGGGCTGAGAGCTCGGGAGAGGGTATTTTAGCTAGGAGAGGCCTCTCTGCAAAGGAGTCAGTGGAAAGATGCCGCCTGTGAGTGTGAGGGCCCTGAGGAGGACCCAGCTTGGAGGGTCCCAGGGAAGGCAAGCACCAGTGAGTAGGAAGGAGTGTGGCTGGAAGGGCAGGTGCCAGATCTCAAAGGGGCAGGCAGCCAGAGCAAGCAGCTGAGCTTTCATTCCAAGGCTGATGGAAGACATTGGAGGGTTTTAAGACAGGGAGTGACATGATTTGATTAGTGTTTTTAAAAGATCCCTCCAGTTGTTGTGTGGAGAGTGGATTGTAGCAAGTGACACGGCAAGGAGAGCAGCGGGTGGGACATTGCCTCAGAGATGCAGTGGAGAGAGGGGTAAGGCGGGCTCCATTGCTTTTGCCTAAGACTTTAACCAAGATGGGGATGCCTGGGGGAAGGAGCAGGTAGGGTGGGGTGGTCCAGATCCTGTCCTCTCTCCCTGCCTCCCTCCTGTGTCTCCCCTGCATCTGATTCTGTATTTTCCCTCTTCAAACCGCTTCCCCGGCCCCTGGTCTGGCAGAGCATGGCTGTCCCAGAGTGTGGTCCTGAGTCCAGCCTCATGGAGGAGCTGGGTCCTTCTCTTTCAGTGACATTTCCTCTGAGATCTTTGGCTTGTTCCTAGCTTGGCCTTGTGCACAGTGTCCGGGATCTTCCCCTGGGCCAGTCCTGTCCCTGCCCCAGCTGCCGAGACCTCTCGTGAGCCCGATGCCCCAGTCCCCACTGGTCCAGGACACAAGCCTGCACCTGCAGGAGGTTAGCAAATGACCTCACCACCCAGCAGAGCCCAGAACGAGAAGCCCAAGACCAAGGTCACCCTGAGCACCACCCTCCAACTGCCAGCCGGTCAGTAACAATGCCTCAGTGACTCTCACACTGATCCCCCTTCCCATACCAATGCCTTAGCCCCGACCTTCCTCAGAGCTCACCCGAGCTGTGCCTGCACAGAGTAGAGTTAAGTACCTGTTTGCTGAATTACTGTGAAATCTTGTCTTTTATCTATCTAGCCTTAGCTGGCTTAGGACAGTGTAGTTTCACTTCATCTGAAAAACTACAAAAAATAGTCAATAACTGGCTTTTATCAGAAACCTGTTTAAGCACTAGTGCAAAATACAGGCAGCAGCTCTCATTGTTCTGCTAAGATGTAAAAAGCAAGCTGAGAGTATGTTCATTGATCCTAGGCCTATAAATCACTATTAAAATGCCTCTTGGACTCCTCATTACCAACTTCATACCTGGATTTCCACAAAATAATGCCATTGGTTGCCTGGTCCTTTGATCTTAATCTTGGTGATGGAAAGTTCTATGACCAACCTCCCTTGCTTCCTTCCTTCCCTTCTTCTTTGCTTCCTCCCTCCCTCCCTCCATGTTAATCCATGATGAGTCAGGTATGATGAGAGATGAAATGAATGTACTCTCTGCTTGGGTTGAGTAGGGGAATCAGAAAAGCAAAGAAGCACAGTAAAGTGCTGAGGGGCCATTGGTAGGTGACATAGAAGGAAAGTGGCATGCTCGTGCAAGTGTGCGCGAAGCATGGTCGTGCAGCACTGTTTGTACAGGAAACAGCCAAGATGTCCATCCACAGGGAAATGGCAGGTAACCTGTGGGATGTATCATATACCAAAATACTCTGCAGCCTTCAGGATGAATGAACTAGATCTACGTGGATCGATGTGGGTAACTCTGAAAAGCACAATGTTGAGTGAAAAAAAATGGCAGACAGACACATATAGCGAAATTGGTTTATGTAAGTTAAGAAAACAAAATATTTCCATATATTGTTAGACACATGCTTCTGTAGTTAAAGCATAAACATGGTCTGGAGATACGCACCAAGTTTAGGACAGTGGTTTCCTCTGAGGAGACAGGGAAGAGAAGGATGTCTGGGAGAGTTAGAGAGGTATGTTAGAGTCTCCAATTATATTTGTAACATGTTATTTCTAGAAATATGAAGCAAATACATCATAATGTCAGCACTGGTTAAATCTGGGTCGTGGGTACATGAGTTTTGTTTTATTATTCTCTATTTTTGTATATATATTTAAAATATATATACATTTTTAAAAGACATGTGGGTCTGGAGTTTGGTGAGAAACCAGGACTGGGGCTGTGGAGTTAGGCCATCTTTACCCAGGGCTCAGGGAAAGCAGGGGGCGGGTGCACTTGCCCAGACCTTGCACGTTGAGTCATGACACAGAAGTGAGCAAAGATCTGAGGAAACACTTATTTTGAAGGGAGGAGGTGGAGAAAGAGAAGACAGAGGGAGGTTTAGGAAGAGGGCTCAGCAAAGGAATGGCGCCAGGAGGGATGTATGAGGAAGAGGCCCAGGGGAAAAAAAAATTATAATGAAAAATGTCAACTGCTCAGCACATAGAAATACAGAGAAGGGCTTGCCCTGTGGCCAAGTGGTTAAGTTCATGCGCTCCACTTCAGCAGCCCAGGGTTTCACCAGTTCTGATCCTGGGCGTGGACCTAGCACCACTCATCAAGCCATGCTAAGGTGGCATCCCACAGAGCAGAATTAGAATGACCTACAACTAGAATACACAACTATACTGAAGGGCTTCGGGGAGAAGAAGACAAATACAGGGAATAACACAATGAATCACAATACACCCCCCCCCCCCAACCTCTCCTTGAGTTAAATAATTGTCAAGATTTTGCCAAATTTGCCTCTTCTATTCCCCCTTTTCTTTTCTTTTTTGTTCCTGTTTTGGTTCGCTGAAGTAATTTAAAGCAAACCCCAGACGCTGTGTCTTCCCACTCTTACATACTGCGTTATGCATTTCTAAAATATCCAGACATAGAGAAAGATTTTTAAGGAGAGAAATTAAGTTATTTTTCTGGATTGTTGGTGTTTGTGCTATTTGTCAGCTCTTTATGATTTGTACTTTGTTGTGAAGGCTTTTACATTCTAAATCATCACCTTTGTACCTAATTTTGTATTTGCTAATTTATAGTCTTTTTTCTTAAAGAGGGCATGCCCAACCATATAAGCTTTAGACCCCACAAAACCTGTATCTATTTCTAACAGAGTAGTTATGTCACAAGCTAAAGTCATAGCCATTAAGTGGCCCCACCAGGGTCTGAATCCAGGCCAAGTGCTGGCCTCATGGTGCGTCTCAGACTCCAGCGTGCACTAGTCCACCTGGGGCTCTCACAAAAGTACAGAGCCTGGGGCAGTAAATGTGGGCTGGGGCCCAGACGGCATGCTCTGCTCTTCTATGGGCAGCACTCTGAGGAGCCAGGGTCTCTAAGCTGACGTGCTCCATGGCTGTTTCTCATGCAGTGTGATTAGGTCATTATAATTGCCTCCTCTTGAATAGGGTCTATCTTACCTGATTTCCTCACAACAACCCCCTTTCCCTCATGCCAGCCCTGGAGACTGGTATGGCATTAAGAAATTTTTTGAACACCCTGGCTCACTACCCAAATTCCCTCTTACACTTTTGTGGAGCTCCTATGATGGGCTGAGTGTTTTCCATAGACCATCGCTAACGCTCCGACTGCTCGGCTGCAAGGGGGCACCTTCCCATCTTGTGGATGAGAACGTGGCCAGTCAGGGAGGTCATGTGACCTTCCCGGCACAGCAGGGTCAGTGTTGAACTCACATCTCCAACCCCCCCTCACCTCGTGCTGGGTGGACTAAGTGGGAATCCAGGAGTCAGTACTGTGTCCCCAAGAAGAATGTCCCCTCCAGGCCCCTACCCTCAGGTGGGAGCTGTCCACACCTCTCCTCCCCCCAGGTCCTCTCTGCCTTGGGACTGGCCCTTGATGAAGCCTCAAGAGATGAAGGATGAGCAGATGAGCACTGGAGTCTCTAATGTGACAAATATCACTTGCCTGGCTTTCTCCACCTTTGGGATAGGGCTCCTCAGCCTTGCTGAGCATCAGTTTCCTTGTCCATTAAGTGAACTTAACGTGACTCATCCCATAGAATTTTACGGGGATGAAATGAAGCATTATATGATGAGTTATATGGTGCTACTTGTGTTGGCCCATCGCACCCATGGAAGTGGTCATTGTTGTCCCCAGGCTAAGCTGACCGTGGCAATTAGGTGGGCACTGCTTACAGCTTGTAGTGCAGGCTTCCTCCTTCCTGATACATGTTAAGAAGAGACTGTGTTAAAACACAGGGACATCTGGAAACATCTCAAACCCTGCAGGGCTCTGAGCAGAGGCTAAGGGCTTGATGGCAGCTAATTGTTCCCTGGCAGATGTCAGCTTTGCCTGTCGGTCTCAGTGTGTGTGCAGCTGTGCAGCAGGCTGACAGCCTCTGGCATTCTCCTCCTGTCTCGGTTCTCCGAAACGCACCTCAAATCCCAGCCATGCTGCTTAATTACCCCAGGCCCACCTGACCACCACATGCTGCGGTGATTTAATATCTATGGTCTTTAGAGCACGTGCAGCAATATTTTTTTCAGAGACTTCAGACGTTTGTCCCGTGGATACATTTTCCAGGAGAAAATGCCAACAGATGGGGGCAGGCTGTGTTTCCTAGCTGTCCCGAGCCTCTGGAGGTTTCTGTTCACTAGCATCCCCCAGAAGGACGTGCACAGAATGGCTGCAGGCTCAGGGCAGTCCTCCCTCAGGCTCTGGAGCCCAGAGGGTCCGACTTCCACATCCAGGTGCAGCCTGGCCTGGATATGGGTTATTTTAAGCTGCTCCTGCAATGCAGCTGCAAATCCAGAGACAGAGGAACACAGGACCTGCTGCTCACCAGGGAATAGCTCTCTATGCACACGCTGTCACTGGCATAGAGAGCAGGCAGACAATATAATTACCGTCATTCCAAGAGATTCATTCTGCTGAATTGTCCATTTATGGGGCATCCCTCCCATTTCTTTGGTGCCAGTATAATTTTTTTAAAACTCATTGGTAAATTTCAAAATGCCACAGGTAAAAGCAAGCTGCTTCACTTCACTCCTTGTTTATTTGTTTAGGATTTTATGTATCTCATTAGAATGTTTTTGCAATTAGAATTTCGGATTGAGGACCCTGGCTCAGTTTTAGCTTCAGGACAGCAGCAGCACAGACTAGGCCCTTTGAATGCAATCTGCCCACTCATCTCTTTCTTTTATTTTTGGTGAGGAAGATTGGCCCTGAGCTAACAACTGTGCCAATCTTTCTCTATTTTATATGTGGGTTGCCGCCACAGCATGGCTTGATGAGCTGTGTGTAGGTCTATGCCTGGGATCCAAACCTGTGAACCCCAGGCATGTGAAGCAGAGCATACGACCTTAACCACTATGCCACCGGGCCGGCCCGATCTATTTCTTAATTTGGTGTCTGAATCAACAGGCTTCATGGCCCAAAAGAAGAAGAGGGGAAGTTGTGAAGTTTCTTTCCCTGGAAAGCTTTGTTTATTGGACACCTGTTAGTACTGAATGTCGGACAGAACCCTGGGCTCAAGAGGGTGAATTCCGTAACTCTGAAGTTCCTTCTCATAATCATTTCCATCCATCTACTTTACAGATTCCAAAGTATTTCTTCTGCTGCCTTGGTTCCTGTATTCATTCATCCATTCAGTGAGCACTTATTCAATGTGAACTGTGGGCCAAGACTGCACCGGGCACTGCACACAAAGGAAGGGCATGAAAACACAGGTCACAGGAGCCCTGCATCCCTCTCTTTTATTCAGTTGCTGGTCCATATTAATTGAATACCCACTACGTGCACTGTTCTAGGCTCTGGGAGTACAAGCAGTGAACAAAACTGAATCGCTGCCCGTTTGGACATTTATGTAATGATGGGGCGAGGGTGACAATCAACACACAAATAAATCTATGGTATGTCAGATGGTGATGGAGAAAGACAAAAGAAGGAAATGGGATAGCGAGTGCAGGGATGAAGTGGGGATTGGGGGCGAGCACACTGGCAGGTGACATTTGAGCAAATACTCAGGGAGTAAACTGCGTAGATGCCGAAAGTAAGCGGGTCCCAGGCAGAGGAAATGGTAAGTGCAAAAGCCGAGGCAGTAGTGTGCTTGCTGTGTTCAGGGAGAGGCCAGGAGGCCCAGAAGGAAGGCAGGAGTGTAGCAGGAGAGGTGGGGAGGGAGCTGGGCCAGGGCGCGGAGGGCCTCGTTGGCTCTGAGTCTGAGCAGGATGAGCAGCCAGTGGAGGTGTGGGCAGAAGAATGGCATGAAGTGACTTATGTTTTAATACGATCACCCACTATCGGGTCAGTGCAGGCCCAGACTTCAGAGCAGTGAACTGATGCCAGCAAAGGAAAATCAGGGGCTTATGGAAACTGATTAAGCAAAAGTATTTCTAGAACACCCAGTATGCGAAGGACATTTTGCCAGGTAGTTTGGTCCATCTCCTGAGGGAATGAGCCCTCTGGGTGGGTAGAGGCTATGTGCATTCATGGAGATGACACCTCAGTGCAAGAGAGTGTGTCATAGCTGTGTAAGGAGGTACAGTGTCTTGGAAATGGAGCACAGAGCAGTGAAGTTTGGATGCACAGGTGAGAGGAGTGCTCACTATGTGCCAGCACTGTTCTCAGTGCCTGGGTCTTCTGACGATGGGACTAGCGTGTTTCAGCTGTCCATGGGATAGTTGAGGATCATATTAGGCAGAGGTGAGCCTCTCGGCCCTTTTCTGGAGGGATAAATCTGGAAATCACAATCTGTCTCATTTGGGAGGAGCTAAGTAAACATCTTTTCAACAAAGCAGAGGTCAAAAAGAAAATGTGAATTTTATCTGTAAAACTACTTGCCAGGCTTTGCCATGGGGAGTAATCCCAGTCAAGCATCCAAATCAATGATTTCAGACCACAAACACTGAGACACCAAAGTGAGAAGGTGGTGGTGCTTCAGTTAGCTATTGTTACTTAACAGATGATTCAAAACTTGATGATTTAAACAACAATTTGTTATTCTTCATGATTCTGTTGGCTGGGAGGTTCCTCTGAGGGTCTTGCCCAGGCTCACTTGTGTTCATGTGTTCAGCTGGGGGCTTCAGCCTGGGAATGGATGCAGCTGGGATGCTGGGTCATCTGGGCCTTTCTCTCCATGCAGTATTGCTTTAAAAATACAGGTTTTATTGTCATGGAGGTATGGTGAGGCCAACAGATCAAGAGATGACTGACATTGAAAAGATAGTTTGTTACACTCACAGATCCCAAAAGTAGGAGGCATGCCATGCAGTGCCATATGGGGAAGCACCAGGTCAGTCAGGAGGTGGAAGGAGTGCAGGGAAAACATGGGCAAGAGTCTTTATCGTGGTTTCCATGGGAAGGAATGGGTGAGGCAGGGTACACGGGTTTAGGATTGAATAAACCGTGGCAAGTTTGAATAATTTCAGCAGGCTCTGGGGTATAGGGACTGTCCCTAGTTGTCTGGGGTGATTAGGACAGGTGGCTAGTGGCCCAGAGTTTGAGAGCCCAATAAAGGAGGTGAGTGGGGTGTGGGCCCTGGATTGGTTTGTTTTGTGTGAAAGGCACACTCATTGGAAGTTGCTGACTATCTCTGGGGACTGGCTAGCCCTGGGAGGGGCAGTCCCTCAGGGTCAGCAAGCCCCAGATGTCAAAGCTTCAGAATACAGAAAACGAAAGACGTAGTTAACACAGGTCTCAGGGCCTCTCTCCACATGGTCGCTCATGAAGGGCCCTAGAGTGGGCTTCCTTAAAGGGTGGTGGGGGCAGTTCAAGGGAGCAGGAGCAGAAGCCACAAGGCCCCTTAAGACCTAAGCTTGGAAGATGTGTGATATCACTTCCACTTGGTCAAAGGAAGTCATTGAGCCACCCCAGATTCACACTCTTGATGAGAGGAGGGGAACACTTACCATGTGGGATGGGATGGTTGTTGTAGCCATCTTTGCAAACAATCTATCACAAAAGGTACGCTTCTAGGCCAAAGGCCAAGTCCTTTCTGACTTGATGAGATCCAACAGGAAGGCCAGAAAGAAGTAGAGTTCTAGCTCATTTGCCTTGGCTGGTGTGTGTACAGGATGTAACTTTCCTCCCATAGTTGTTCTCAGCATCAAAGGTCAGTTGGGCATTTGCCCAGGAGTCCACAGGGACCTTTTGTACTTTTACAGGAGGGTTGGCATGGCTCTGAGCCAGTGTCCCTCAAACTTCCTCAAGGCCTGTCATCTCAGGAGAGTGCGTGGTTACTCTGGCAGGGAGTCCGGGCCTGTTTGCAAACTGTTTGAATGCCTTAGGGTCAAACTCGCTCGTATTATTTTTTCATCAGGAGTTAAAGTAACCCTATAACTTCTCCCATAGAAGGATAGATGTTTTATTATAAAAGTGCCATTTGTAAAGCAGGTGGAATTGGGCCAATAATAGCCAACATTCACATCCCACTGTAGGGCCGTGAAGCACTTTCTCATATGTTCTTTGATTTGTTTTCACAGTTACCTGTGGAGTAGGTGTCATTATCCTAGTTTTTCATATGAGGAACTGAGGCTATGGGGTCTCAGGGATTCGCTGGGGTGTCTTAATTGGCTTGGGGCTCCAGGAGGTGCCTTGTGCCCATAGGTGAGGTTAGCTGAGCCCTATAAATCCTCCCCTGCTTCGCATGGGTGTGTCAACAAGTCACTTCTCTCCTCCATTACCCACTCTTCTGTCTGGCTGTACTCATTAGGAGAGTATTTCTCCCTGTGAGCCAGATGCTTCAGAATCCCCTTAGTGCTCTGAGGAGTTAAACTTCACCAGGGGATACTGCTCTGATACCCCCAGATACAGCCCCGCCCTCACCCCATTCAGCTCCTGCACCAGAGTCCCCAGGCAGACCTGCCATTTGCTGGGAGCAGATTTCAGTCCCTTGAGAACACACAGCCTGTGAAAAGTCAAACTGGCTCTCAACTCCAGGCCCCCAAATCACCTCCAAGGTGCAGTGATGGGGTTCATTCCAGTGAGTCATTGGTTCTGCTGCTAAGAGTCTAGACACCCACCTGTCTGCTTCAGAACCCCATCAAGTGAAGCTGCCCTATTGATCTGGTTCAAGGAAAAGAAGGCTGAGTCATTGCTGACTCATTCTCCAGCCTGGTACCATGGCCACCACGCTCAGACACACACAGACATCAACCAAAGATGACGACAGAGTCTCTCACAGTAATACTTGTTTCTTTGGAAACCAGAGTGCCATCTTTTAAAGCTACATAGCTTATGGTCACATGCTGCGTTCCCTAGAACCCGGAGCCTTCTACAATCCCTACAGGGATCCAGAGGGATCCAGAGGCAGTGGCTACACATCGAGATTTCTTCTCTGGCTTGGAGGTTGACTCTGCTACTAGGACTTGCCCCTTGCCTCTACTCTCTAGGTACTTCCTTTGTAAACAGAGGTAACTCATCTGCCAGAAAAAAAGCTTGGAGAGGTCCTAAAGAGGAATCCAGGCTTTGCTTAGGATGCCTTGAAGAAGATGCTGTCCAAATGAAAGGATCCCAAGAAGGCAAAGGCATCTCCTGGCTGGGAGAAGGGTCAAGTGCAGGTCCAGCCCATGTGATGAGCAGGGCCCCGCTGCATCCAGATGTGGGGCCAGCAGGTGCTGAAACCACTCTGAAATTATGGACCTCCATGCTTGTTGCTCCTGAAGTCTTGCTTCTGGAGCCTGTTCCTGTTGATGCCTCTTCTCTAGAGAAGGATAATCTCTTTCTTTCTGCACAAGCCACCTTCAGCCTGACTTTCCTTCTGCTGCTTAGGGATCTTCTCTGCCAATTGCTTTGCAGTATCTGCCTTTCCCCTTAGGGTTCTCAACCAGGGGTGATTTTGACCTCCCCCAGGGGACATTTGGCAGTGTCTGGAGACATTTTTTATTGTAACTGCTGGAGGTGGTGCTACTGGCATCAAGTGGATAAAGGCCAGAGATGCTGCTAAACATCCTACAGTGCACAGGACAGCCCTCCCCAGTAAGGAATTATCCGGTCCAAAATGTCAATAGTGATGAGCTTAAGAAACCCTGCTATGATGGCATCCCTTCACCCAGCAAATAAAGTCCAAGGTTCTTCCCCTCTGCATCAGCACTCTTCATAATACCTTGAAATTGGGCCATGCTTGTTTTGTTTCTTTTGATCTAGAGCTTCCTTTTCCCCAAGCTCATACCAGTAATTCCTATTCAAGCCCAGGGTACCTTATCCATCAGCACTATCCATTACTGTCCATTAGCTACTGGAGGTCACGTGGTGTTTTCCCAGATCTACCTCTTGTTCTTCATCATTGACAACAATGACCTCATAGTTGTCACAGGGATTGCATATAAGCTAGCCGACAAGCAGTCCTCAGTCAATTATCTGTGCTACTTGAATATAGTTCCTGCCATCGTGTATTCCTTAACTCTAAGTAGGCAGCATTAAAACTGGTCAATGGGCTCAACCTCATCGACACGGTCATCATCATTGTTGTCATTATCATTGCAAGCCAGCCAACAAGTAGTGTTTGAGTCCATGATGATGATGATGATGAAGATGATGATGGTCGTGGTGGTGAATGGGAAGCAGCTCTGCAGAGCACCACTGAGCTTCCAGCAGCCAAGGGCCAAGACACTCTGTCCTGGGCTTGAGTGTTCACTTTGTCCAGTGTGAACATGTTTTTGTCATGAGTTTTTTTGGCAGCTGATCCTCTGGTGACCAGGTCCTTCTTTCTAAATACACACACGCACACAGACTGTTTGAGAAACCCAAATGTCACCAAATATGCACATCAGAGCAGGCAGGTGGGTGGAGAAGCTTTGGCTGCCCAACCAGATATGATTCTGCCAGGGGAAAAGCTCCTGCTTGGTTTCTCCTTCCTGCCGCTGCCACTGGCTCATTATGTTACCATAGGCTTGTTGAAGCCAAAGTTTGGGCATTCTGGAGCAGCCTTTGCCACACTTTGCCACACACACACACACAAAAGGCTCTGTCTTTTTCAGTTACCACTAGTAGAGCCTGGAAATTGCCTCTTCCTCTGCCCCCGCCCACTACCAAACTGAGACTCTTGGGTGTTTTAACTTAGCATCTGACTCAGTTAGATGCCCAGGGTCTCCTGTCTCTACACTTAGGGACTGGGTTACAGAGTGTGCTAGGGTAAGGCCATTTTGCCCTCTACTCAGCGGCTTTCCTAACCTGCCCAGTAGAGAAAGCAACCAGAACCTGAAGTGATAACTGAAGCATCGTCAGCCACAACAGAGAGTCTCTTCCCTCACCCCCTCCTCCCTGTGTCATTCCTCCTAATCTCCCACAGCACACTTAGGAATGAGTGATGAAGTGTCACACTGGGAAGCAAGACTTGAATAGCAATGAAAGGAAACCACTACAGTTAGTTATTAGTGATCATCTCTGTATGTACTTTATATATTTGCAAGCACTTCTCGGGACCTAGTTAGTCAGAAATAAAGTGCCTCTCGATCACCTTGCTGCTCTCTGCTGCCGCTCTTCATGAATGCAATTCTAGTTGTGTGCTTCCTCATTACCCAAACCAAGGAGATGGTACTCACAAAAGGAGTGCAAAGTATTTCCAAAATCGTGCATGTATGTGTACACACAGAATTATCAAAATCATATTTAGCTGATAATCAACACTTATAGTTGATGCTGTTGGTGCCCTGCCCAGGTCCCGTTTATTGGGCAGGTAGACTCATCTCCGAGCTTCTGTGAGTGTTGGCTCACAGCAGCTGCCCCCTTCTTGCAGAATTGCCCTCGGCAGAACAGGAGCCACCACGTTCGGGAGGTTACCCACTCCCTGGCATCCTGCAGCCAATGACTGTCATCAGAGCTGTATTGGTTTTCTATTTCTCAAAATAAGTTATTCTGAAATTTACTGGCTTAAAAATAACAATAAACATTTATTACCTCATAGTGTCTGTGGGTCAGAGATTCTGGGACAGCTTAGCTGAATGGTTCTGACTCGGGTCTTCCATGAGGTTTCAGTCATCTGAAGGCTTGAGGACCTGGTTCCAGGGTAGCTTCTCACCTGCCTAGCAAGATGGTCCTGGTAGTTGGCAGGAGGCTCAGTTCCTATAGCAGGGGCCTCACCCAGGGCTGCCTGAGCATCCTCATGACCTGGCAGCTGGCTTCCCCCAGAGTGAGCAACCCAGGAGAACAAGGCATCATGGCCAAGCTTTTTACGATTTCACCTCAGAAGTCACACAGCACCACACATGCCTCATTCTAGTCATTAGAGGCAGGTTCTTAGTCCTGCCCACAACTGGGGAGAAACTAAGCTCCACCTTTTGAAGGGAGGAGGGTCAAAGAATCTGAGAACATATGTTAAAACCCCCACGGGGACCCACTCTGCAGAGCAATTCATTCATCAGAGCTCCTCCGTGGGATGAGGCTGAGACCATATGCTTGCTTAGCTTTCTTCCCTCCCTATCTTGCTTCTCTCCCGCCCCTTCTCATGAAAGCCCACCTGTAATAAATCACTTGAATCAGAATCCCCATCTCAGGATCAGCTGCTAGAGAATCTGACCTAAGACAATACACTCATTAGAAAACCTATACTCTAAAATATTTAAGAAAATGATAACTTTTCTCCAATTTTCAGATTTGAAACATTTCTTTCAGCAATTCTCTTTAGTTATTCAGGGGATGAAATGTTTAAAATTCTGGTTCAGAAGGCATGTGGGTGGATGACCTCTTGCTTTCATTAACAACAGCAACTACATTTGCTGTCTTTTTCATATGCCAGGCCCCGGGAAGGGTGAAATGTGGTATGATGCCCCACCCTCCATGAATCCCAAATGTAACAAGGCAATTTGGAATCTGTCTTCAACATCAGTGCTTTTCTCATTTGCCTCTCTTCATTTTAATGTTTCATAAAACCAAGAATCCACATATGTTTGTATTATTCTTTCATTCAATGCATGTTGGCTTCTGACTTCACCACATCATTGAAACAGCTTCTCCAAAGGTTTACAGTGACCTCCCTGTGACCAGGTCCCAAGTGATTCATTTCAGTCCTTTTATCATATGACCTTTCTATGGTATTTGACCCAGGTGAACAGCTTCTCCTTAAAATTCTCCTCTCTTGGATTTTGAAACAGGAGGACAGAGTGAGAAAGGCCTGGTATGTTTGGGCAAGATGGAGTAGGCCCAATGAAGTAACGCACATTTTCTGAGCAAAGGTGGGATGTGAATGGGCCCCATGGGGCCTTCTGCAGGGTGGATGGTAGCCAAGATGGGCAGGAGACAGGGAGAGCATAGAGGAGGCTATGTGTAGATGGAAGTTGATAAAGCCTAAACTGGAACAGGCAGTGAGCCTTGGGGAGCAGGTAGATTCTAGAGACGTAAGAGAACCACTGTCATAGGGCTTGGTGAAGGGACTTTGGATGGAGTGAGCATTGGGGGTGAGGAATGAGGAAAACAAAGGCAATCAAAGTGTGTTCAAGATTTCTCTTTTGGTGGCTAGTGATGCATTACGCAGATAAACTGACTCAACCCCACTATGTGCCCAGTAGCTACCTGGGCCACTCTATATCACCCTGTGGTACTTGAGGAAGAACAGGAACCAAGCACAAACATGAAGCGTATGCTCCTTGCTGTACCGTGAGTAATGAAATCCTTTGTCTCTGACCCAGGAGTCTCATGTCTTCTCCAGCATCCATGAAACTGTGGCAGGCTAACTCATGGCAGACTAACTCTTATCAAGGCCCTCATCAAAATCACCTGAAGGGCTTAAAAAATACGTACTTATTTGGGCCCCATTCCACTGATTCAGATTCGGTATATCTGGAGTGTTTGTGCAAGTTCCATGGATGGTTCTGAGGCACACTCCTAGTTGAGAACTACTGTTCTTGTGGTGGCCAGGCAGGCAGACGTGGGAGGCAGGCTGAGCTTCTGACAGGGATCACTTCACAGTTGGAAGAACCCAGGAGGGCTCTGGAGACACCACACAGTAAGAAGGTGGGTGCAATGGTCGACATGGGGCTCTCTGACAGTCTCACCAGGCCCTGCTGGATAACGTGGCATGGCGCTCTCAGGGCATCAGGTTGGGTGAGGTGGTAGGGAATGTGCACCCACAACTTCCAAGAGAACAACCTTCCCCAAAAGCAGTGATGGTGCTGACCGTGGACTTGTCCCCAAGCATTTTAGCCAAAAGCATTTTTAGGGTGTGAGAGGGCTCTCCCTCCTGGAAATGCTGCTGCTGAACACATTCCTCTAAACTTAAAACAGCTTCTGAAGTGATAAAACATATCAATAATTATAATAAAAATCTTATATTTGTGTCCTGTCTGTCATACAACACACACACATCCCCCCCTCTAGAGCTGTATGGCTTGTTACATGCTTTAAAAACGTTTTTTGTTCACCAAACTGTCCCCAGTGACACTGCTGGAAGGAGCTGGAGCAAGAAGAAAGTCAGTCTGAAGGTTTCTTCTGTGCTGAGGGTTCGATTTCCCACAGGCTGACTCCTCCTGGGATGTGGACTGTTGGGCTTTCCTATGCCAGTGCTGGGGGCGGGGCCCCAGCGTTTGCTGAAAGCTCATAGAATTTAGCATATCCTTGTTCTCCGTGAGGAAAAGAGCTGCTTTAAACCAGGCACCATTCACAGAAAAGAGATGAGGTATTTGTGCTAAAAGGAAGATCAGGCAACTGTTGAGAGAGACTTGTGGCAAGAGAGTCCGGACTCTCAGGGATCCTGTATGTATGTATTTTAATTTGAAAAGTGGAGAGGATATTTAACATCACAGGGGTACATTCAAATACTGTATGTTAAACACTCAACACATAGGAAATACTCCATACTGGTAATCATAAATACTACTATTGGCTGCTCGCTCAGTGGTTTTCGCTGTTCCCCCATCCAAGGGCAGAGAGTGGGGAAAGTGGACAGTGGTGTCCGTGTCTAGCCAGGATGGGTGAGAAGAGAAGAGGTTGGAGATGAAGAAATGCCGAATCTGTGCCTCCTTAGCAGGTCTAGCCTCAGCCCTGTTCCTCAAGTCTGTATGTCAATATCTCCACCTGGATCCCATGGCTAACACTCCACTCCACCCACTTTCACCCATTATCCCCACAAAGCATAGAGAATCTGATCTGTATCCTTTGTCTTGAGGCTCGATTTCCCTGTGGTTACCACTGAAGCGTGATCCCCATCTGCAGGGTGACCACTCCCATCGGCTGAAGGAGTCAGAAAACTATATCCACATGCAGTTTTCCACCCCAAGACAGCAGGTGAAGGCGGCAATGCTATCAGAGCCCACGCTGGTTATGGGTTCTCTGCCCCTCCCCACAAACTGCACCCAACACCACAGGCGTCTCAGCCAGGCCAACCCTGGTTCTTTTTCCTCAAAGTGACTGTAGTTTCCATCCACACCTTTGCATTTGCCCTTTTGTCAATTTCTCAGTCCTTTCAGGCCTTTCGAGTGGACACTGCCAGGCATCTGATTCCCACCCTCCAGCTAAGTGGAATTGGGGCAGGCCTATGAATTACAGAACTCGGCTCCCTGGCGGAAAGCATGGATGCAAAGTGACTCAGACCCCGCCAGTCACCATCACCTCATCTCCAGTCAGAGTGATTGGCTCAAGAGATGAATATGTCACCCAAAGCCAGCCAATTAGAGTTCTTCTACTGAATTTTCACCCGTTGGTCCTCTCTTTCATCTTAGCTCATCCTTAACTGGGATGACGTAAAGTTGATGTCACCTGTGCTGATGTCCCTGTCCTTTGACAAGTGGAGAAAGAGTGTCTATAGAAGGAGACCAACATAGGAAGAGAATACGCTGACAGTTATAGAATGCTAATGCCTTTGCTTTAGTTCTTGAATCTAGTTGTGCCTGAGGCCACTTCTGTCGCTGTCCTTTCAGTTATCTGAACCAATAAATTCCACTCTCAGCCTCATGATTTGGCTTGTTTCTGCCAGTTCTAACCGCTGAAGTTGTGATTAATACATGCTTGTTCCCCGTGCAATTCCCCATTGCAGGGGTTGGCATGTCTCCATCCATTCAATCTCTATTTGAAAATAAGAAAATGTTGCTGGCCCGTCCTTCAGGCTTTGTCCAGCATGATGACCCCTTCTTTCTTCACTCTGCTTCCAGCACTGCTGTCTGTGCCATTTTCTTCTTCTTCTTCTTTAAGTTGTATAAAGTTCTGCATTGAGGAGTTAACATGTTTTCTTTACAAGACGGCAAACTTCTTTGGGACAATTTTTACATTTTTAAAAACTTAACTCTCAGGACTGACCTTAATTCTGGGCACATATCCAGTAAAAAATAATATTAATTATATAAGAAACATTTTTCCAAAGCACAGAACCCATCGCCTCCTCTAAGCAGTACCACACTCTCTGCTGATCGAGCCCTTGGCTGGTTGTGATCATTTGAATGTTCATATTCGTGGGGTGGAGTGGCCAAGCAGAGGTTCATATGGAAAAACCCAGAGAAAGAGATTTTTGCACAACTTTTCTAAAGTAAAAATTGCCTTTGGAGACCTCCAGTAAAGCACACATTCATTTTCTTGTTGTTTTTCTGACTAGTTGCAGACCAAAGTGGTGGGTGAGTCTGAGATGGGGGCCGGAAGGTGTCTGCAGCACAGAAACAACCCCGTGGCTGAACCTTTGGCCTCCTCCTGGTTTTTTCCCGGAAGGCCAAAACTTTCTGATTTAGGATCCTTTTTTTCTTCACTTCTTTCTTACTGAGAGAGACAGAGCTTTTGATGTAATAACACAGGCAAATTCTTTTTACATGGCCAAAACAATAGCTACAGTTTAAACTCTCTCCTGATCCCCTAAGCAAATATTTAAGAAATGCAAAGAAAGCAAATTAAGCTAATCTCCCTTCAAGAAAGTCATCCTCGGTGGCCTTCTGATCCGTGAACCCTTGGAGAAAGGAAGCCTGGTGCGAAGTCCCCTCCGGGAGCTCCTTCACCACTGCGGAAGCCAGTGGGTGTTAGATGAGTGTGCCTACAAGTCAAGGAGAGGGAAGAGAGGACTTGCACTGTTCGTCAGAGAAGAGAAAGAGATGTGAACAAACTAGCTGAGGACACCTACTGGGCTAACCCTTGTGTTTCAGCTGGGGTGCAGTCAAGATAGCAGATACCAGGGCAGGGAGTTTTGTAGAAGGAATTTAATACAGCAGGCTAGTTACAAGGGTGTTGCAAGAGCTGAAACCAGGGCATGGTGAGGGAATCCAGAGATTAACAATTGCAGGAAGCCACTGCCACTCCTAGGGCTGGAGGAACAAAGGGAGGAGAGACTGAGTCCTCAGACTCCAGAAACCGGAAGCTGGAACTATGGAGTAGGGGCTGCATAAGGTGCTGCCTGAAGGACCCCATGGTTTTGGCTGCCAGGCAGGAACTGCAACTGTGGGGGAAAGGCCATGGTGGGGGTGGGGGTGGTGTGGGGGCAGAAGCAGGGCAGGGGCTTCGTGGCATATCTGGGTCCCAGGAGGAAAAAATGGTCACTGCCAGAGATATAGCCACTGCCCAAGACAAGGCTGGAGGTGGGGGTAGGCAGGATGGCCTGGAGTAACCACTTTCTCCACGTCTTCCACCATGCCTCCATTGACCCAACCCAATGGAAAGCAAGTGGGCACAAGAACTTGGGAACTATAGTGTGTAGGGGCCAGCCCCTGGCAATCTGAGCAGAACAGGGGAAGGGAGGGATGGATCTGAAAGTAAGTTGGCAGGTGACCTGCTCACCTGTGCCAGCTATTTCTCTGCCACACAAGTCTGGGGTACTATGGGATCACAGCCAATGTCCCTGGCCGAGTTGAGATGATGGTGGTGATGAAGAATGAAGTGTCCTTGGGAGTGGATGCTTCCAGACTTCAGGGAACACAAACCAACATATCTATAGATGATTTACGGGAATAAAAGATCCCAGTCTTCTGAGAGTCTCAGACTAACCCTGCTCTTCCTCAGTTTCCCCGCAGCCAGGAGCCGCTGCAGGGACTCAGATGAGGTAAGGAAATCAGATGAGGTAAGGACAGTCTTTCAACTCCCCTCCCTGACCCAAATTTCCTCCACCTCTTTCACTTGACATGAAAATAAAACATTATTGGTCTTTAAAAAAAAGACCATATTGCCCCTGGGAGAAAGCAAAATCCCTAAAAGTGACTGTGTATTACTCTACTAATCCACCTGATCTTCAGAGTTTTGGTTAATCCAAGTTTACAAATTTTTTTTAAAAAAATTATTGAACTTACAAAGCTTTTGTCTGACTCTCAGTTCCATTCCATTGACTGTTGCCTGCCGCACTCCTCAATGATAGTGATCCAGCTCACACTGACCCCACCAGATATTCTTTACAAAAATGTGAATTGAGCATCTGCTAAGGACTAGAAGCTGAGGGTTCAAAAATGGATGAGACACAGCCTGCCTCGTTCTCCTGTAACGGTACTTGGCTGTCCTCCCCAACCTACCCCTGCAGAATTCTTCCTCCGGATGTCATCTCACGGAGGAAAATAATACACACAGCAGGGGAAGCGACGCCACGCTACTGCAGTGGGCATAGAAGCCTCAGTGCTCCCACTCCCCAAGCCCTCGGGGATCCTGAGGCACGTTCTTGGAATCCAAACTCCTGCTCCAGGGCGATCAGTAAAAGAACCTAAATTCTGTAGCAAATCTGTTGGGAAACAGAAAGAGTATAAATTAGACTTATCATACAACATTGCTAAATTTTACTATCTGTGTGCCCTTTGGCAAATATGAGTCTGGCAGCTGGGGCAAGTGATCCCTATGCACAAGACAAGACTTTGTAGGAAAGAATCAAATGAAATAATCAATCTGAAGTGGTTTGCAAACTATGAGCTCTAAACAAATATCAAGATTTTTCCTTTGGTAATTTCCCTTCCTTGACAGAAATTCCCAGGAAGATTGAAGAAAAGGAAAATGAAAGAACCTCATAATGGGGGCTTTTCCTTTGATTTAAGCTGGCTGAATGATCGCTGGTCATGGATGCCTGCACATTCCATGTAGACCTCAAACACAGGCCCATTACTTATATTCACGTCTGGTCGGTGACTCAGCCACTTCCCTTGCTACAGCTCTTCTGACAGTGATGTGGCCATGGTGACACCTTCCTTGGACCCTCATCTCCACCCCAAGAGACTTGCGATGATGTTCACAGAAGGAGTCTGTGTGCACTCAACTTTGGAGGGCTGTTTCTGCTCGCAGCCACAGCCACTCCTGCTGAGGTCTCCCAGGCACTCGGTGCACACCACGCAGAGGGCTCTGGGAGACCCCTCCATCTGCACCCCTCATTCATTATTGCTACCCTCACTCTGGCAGCTTGCCAGATGCAGGGCTTCTCCTGGGGGCTTTAAAGCTCAAGTTTTCTCTGTTCTAAGATTCTTTCCCCTTTCCCAGGGTGGAGGACAAGGACCTAGGTGGGGCAGTGAGGAAGAATGCCTCCCAAATCTAGGCTGTCTTCCCTGCTCACTCGCTCTCCCAGCTCCACCCTCTGGCCCAGGAAGGGTTTGTGGTCTGTTTATTTCCACATCTCCTCTCTGTACATCTCTAACATCATGATGTAAAATCTGGATTTCAAATTCTCTAGATTCTTGGCTAGTAAGAATTGTAGGAGAGGAAAAATAATTTTCCCTCTACTCTTCTGAGTTCTTGGCTGAGACCTCCTGTAATAAGAGACAGATTTACAAGAGAAAAACAAACAGTTTATTAACGTTGTTAAAAGACAAACTGAGGCATATTAAAAATTTAAAGAATTTATCTGAACAAAAATTAGTTCGAATTGGGCAGCTCCAATCCAGAACTGTTAGGAGCACTCCACCAACAGCTGGAGAAAGACTCTTACAGAGAAAAGGCAGAAGCAAAGCAAGGAGATGATTTGATTGGCTGTGGCTTAAGCGGTTGCCTTTTTGGGAAAGCCTAGTTGGCTGTCTGTGATTGGCTGTCCTTAGGTTTTTACTTCTTAACCTTGAGACATTTACAGGCTTGGGTTTTGCCGTGCTTACGTTGGCTTTTAAGGTATTAGAACCACCTCATTCTAATGGGCTCCTTGTTTAATTAATTAAACAATTCCTCCTTTTTGGTCACCCTCTCATACATGAGTGATTGACCAAAGATTTGTTATTAGTGCCTTTCTCAGGCACCATGATTATGCTGTCATGTCCCTGGAAGAATTGTTTTTGCTGTTCATTGTTTTTCTGTTTCTCCAAGCGCAGTGAGACCATCTGATGTACTGCTGATGGCTTCAAACGTGTATTTCAGACCTTTGAGAGAACATAGCGCACCAAGGAGACTACAATGAGGACCGTCAGGAGGATAATACTGAGAGACTGAAGTACAGATAATCCCCAACTTACAACGGTTCAACAACGATTTTCTGACTTTGAGATGGTGCTGAAGCGATACGCATTCAGTAAAAACTATACTTTGCATTTTGAATTTTGATCTTTTCCTGGACTAACAATACCTGGTACAATACTCTCTTGTGATGCTGGGCAGCAGCGAGCCTCAGCCCCCAGTCAGCCATGTGATCACAAGGGTAAACAACCTATACACCTACAACCATTTTGTACCCATATAACCACTGTTTTATACTTTCAGTACAGTATTGAATAAATTACCTGAGATATTTAACACCTTATTATAAAATAGGCTTTATGCTATATGATTTTGCCCAACTATAGGCTAATGTAAGTGCACTGAGCACATTTAAGGTAGGCTAGTCTTGGGGAGGAAAAAATTCTCGTTTACCCTTCTAGATTCATCTAGCTGGTCTAAGAGTTGGGTTGAGATGAGGCAGATTAACAGAGAAAAACTAAGAGAAGTTTAATAACATATATACCTCTTGTATACATGGGAGAGACCCGGGAAAATTGAGTAACTCATCATAATGGCCAAAACCACCACCTTTAAGACTATTTTCAGCTAAAGACAAAAGAAGATGTTGGGAATGGGGAGTCAGTTATGGGCAGTTACCAGGAAAAGCACAGTAACCAAGAGTAAGGTTGTTATGCAAATTTAAGTCATTGCCTTCTCCATTGATGAGCGGTTCTAGAGATCTGGTCATCCACCTCTTCCTGGTACAGTAAGGGAGACACCCTTACAAATGGAGCTGTGTTGTATAAATGTAAATGTTTCTTAAAAAAGGGTAACTTCTGCTTGGTTTTCAGAGCTTATCCTATGTCTAATGTTTCTTAAAAATAACCGGCATAAAATAATCCTTATGACAAAGAGACGTATTTTGGGTTGACAAATTCTGCTCCCCTTCACTAGGCTAAGCTTTGATGTCATTAGGTTAGGTGTATTAAATGTATTTTTGACTTAGCATATTTTCAACTTATGATGGGTTTATCAGGATATAACCCCATTGTAAGTTGAGGAATATCTATATGCTCCTTAGCAAGGGCCTCTACGAACCAAACCAGTTGATATCAAATAAATCAAAGAGTGTACCTGAAGGGGCATCAACTTGTTCTAGCCAGTGGCTTGTTCGTTAATTTCTTGTATTTGCTACAATACCAGAGACATTGATCCAGGCACAGCCGGAGGTGTTTGCTATGACACAGACTCCTCCTTGTTCATCCAGTAAGTAATCAAAGCAATTCTATTATTAAAACCACCTTAGCAAGAAAGTCTAGGGACTTCTATTGCATAGCTATGGCCTTAATGGTAGATTCAGCAACGGCTGCCAGAGTTAAGGAGCATTGTTTCCCATGCATTAAAATGGAGAAGAAGCAAGTAGTGAAAAGGCAAAAGGAATAAAGATTTCATATTGGAGATGAAAACCTTGATCAGTGATCTTGCGAGAGCTGTCCACCTCAAGATGTCGTCTGCCTCTGGGGAGGAGCCTCCCTTGTCAATTTTAATTTTAGATCCCCAGTCGGTGTGCAGTTGGAAGAGTCAGAAGGAGTCCTTTTTAATTGGGAGATGTGGACCCAAGGTTCAAGACCCCAAAGTTCGACTATCCTCTGGGTTGTGAGAATGACCTAGTATGGTCCCTTCCAATGAGGTTCAAGGTCTGTCTTTGTTTTAGTTCAGTGCTATGATCTTAAAGTTATCAGCACTCTGTATTCTAGAGTACTTGTCAGGGTCCCTTCCATGAATCTCTATGAAGACGAAGAACTTTTACAAAAGCATCAAAGTAAAACAATAACTGTCTATAAATGACAAAAAGGTTTTTTAAAAAAATGGCCACAGTTAAAGATCTGATAAAAGTTCATTTGATAAGAAAATTCCATTATTTTTGTAGCATAAAACAACTTAAGATAATAATTGGATAACGAGGGCATTGACACATTTCTATGAACTTCAAACAGTTTCTGAAATGCCAGAATAATCCTTGTGCCATAGAGGCATATTTTGGGGTGGCATATTCTACTACCTTTCAACATCTATACATATTTGTTTCTTTCAAAATGCTTCCAAATCAAAAGCACTTTGGCCTTCAGTACGCCTCCTCTGCTTTGCATTTCAGGAGCCTATGAGAATGGAAAATAAGAACTTTGACCTTTTGATCATACCATAATCTTTTGGGTTTCCTCTTTCCTGGAGCCCAATACTCAGACTCATGGTTCAGTTTTATGTTGGAAAGAGTATGTGATAAACAGGAATTAAGGAAAGGAAAAATACATGGGATGCTATTTAAATAGTGCTCTGGTCTACAAAGATCAAAGCAGAGCTGCTGAGGTTAAAGCAGAAGTCTGAAGTTTGGGTCTCCCATTTTCCTACCCCCTCCATGTCCCCTGGGCCCTCTGTGAGACCTCAGAGCTCCACAGAACACAGAAAACCACCGTACTCATCCATGAGATTTACTAGGGGAGGCCATGCAGCAATCACAGTTGGTAGCACATAATAGATGCTCAATAAATATTTGTGGACCATGTCTCCATATTGAACAATAGGTTTAAGTTTTATTTTTTTTAGACTATAATTTCTTTTTAATTTTATTCTGTTTAATTTCAAAGAAATTAATTTAAGTATCATATCATTTAAATTTTTTTGTTTCTTTTCTTTTCTTTTCTTTCTTTATTTACTGCAGTAACATTGGTTTATAACATTACACAAATTTTGGATGTACATCATTTTATTTTTATTTCTGTGTAGATTACATCATGTTCACCACCCAAAGACAAATCATAATCCATTATCTCTTTTGCCCTTCTCCCTCCCCCCTTCCCCTCTGGTAATGACCAATCCAATCTCTGTCTCTATGTGTTTGTTTGTTGTTGTTTTTATCTTCTGCTTACGAGTGAGATGATACAGTATTTGACTTTCTCCCTCTGACTTATTTCACTTAGCCTAATACCCTCAAGATCCATCCATGTTGTCACAAATGACAAGATTTCATCATTTTTTATGGCTGAGTAGTATTCCATTGTGTATATATACCACATCCTCTTTGTCCATTAGTCCCTTGATGGGCACCTAGGTTGCTTCCAAGTCTTGGCTACTGTGAATAATACTGAAAGGAACATAGGCGTGCATATGTCTTTACACATTCATGTTTTCACGTTCTTTGGATAAATACCCAGCAGTGGAATAGCTGGATTGTATGGTAGTTCTATTCTTAATTTGTTAAGGAATCTCCATACTGTTTTCCACAGTGACTGCACCAGTTTGCAATCCCACCAGCAGTGTATGAGAGTTCCCTTTCCAACATTTGTTGTTTCCTGTCTTGTTTATTATAGCCATTCTGATGGGCATGAGGTGATATCTCATTGTAGTTTTGATTCCCATTTCTCTGGTTATTAGAGATGTTGAGCATCTTTTCTTATGCCTGTTGGCCATCTGTATATCTTCTTTGGAGAAATGTCTGTTCAGATCTTTTACCCATATTTTAATTGGGTTGTTTGTCCTTTTGTTGTTGAGCTGTATGAGTTATTTGTATATTTTGGATATTAACCCCTTATCAGATATATGGTTTGCAGATATCTTCTCCCAATTGTTAGATTGTCTTTTCATTTAGTTGATGGTTCCCTTGCTGTGCAGAAGCTTTTTAGTTTGATGTAATCCTATTTGTTTATTTTTTCTACTGTTTCCCTTGCCCAGTCAGACATGGTACTTGAAAATATACTGGTAAGACTGACGTCAAAGAGCATACTGCCTATGTTTTCTTCTAGAAGTTTCATGGTTTCAGGTCTTACATTCAAATCTTTAATCCGTTTTGAGTTAATTTTTGTGTATGGTGTAAGATAATGGTCACTTTCATTCTCTTGCATGCAGCTGTCCAGTTTTCCCAGCACCATATATTGAAGAGACTTTCCTTTCTCCATTGCATACTCTTGGCTCCCTTGTCAGAAAATTAACTTTCCAGAGATGTGTGGGTTTATTTCTGGGCTCTCCATCTGTTCCATTGGTCTGTGTCTCTGTTTTGCGCCAGTACCATGCTGTTTTGGTTACTATGGCTTTGTAGTATATTTTGAAGTCAGGGAGTGTGATACCTCCAGCTTTGTTCTTTTTTCTCAGGATTCCTTTGGCTATTCAGGGTCTTTTGTTGTTCCATATAAATTTTAGGATTCTTTGTCCTATTTCTGTGAAAAATGTCATTGGAACTTGATAGGGGTTGCATTGAATTCATAGATTGCTTTAGGAAGTATGGACATTTTAACTATGTTAATTCTTCCAATCCAAGAGCACGGAATATCTTTCCATTTCTTTGTGTCATCTTTAATTACTTTCAACAATGTTTTCTAGTTTTCTGTGTACAGATCTTTCACCTCTTTGCTTAAGTTTTTTCCTAGCTATTTTGTTCTTTTTGTTACAATTGTAAATGGGATTGAATTGTTAATTTCTCTTTTTGCTACTTCGTTGTTAGTGTATATAAACGCAACTGATTTTTTTTAAATGAAATTGTCAATATATTCAGAGATGTTACCATTAAGAATTCTTTCCTATCATTGAGGATACCCAAAGATACCATAAAAAAATGAAAATGCCTGCCACAGACAGAAGAAGATATGCACAACATAATACCGGAGGAGGCGGAGCAGGAAAGTCTCTTGTCCGTCTGGTGGGGGTAGGAATCAGCACAATCTCTTCAGAAAATGACAGGCACTACCAAGGTTGAGCACGGACATAATTTGAGCCTGTAATTTTACCCTTAAGTATGAGACTAACAGAAACACTTGTTCAGGTACACTGGAGGACTTGTATAAGCACGTTCTTAGCAGTGTTATTCACAACAGCCAAAAAAAAAAAAAAAAAAAAAGAAACAAACAAACAAAAAACTAGAAACAACCCAAATGTCCATCAATAGCAAAATGAGCAAATACATTGTGGAATAATTTTACAATGGAATATTATACAGCAGAGAGAATGAATGGACTACAGCTATGTGTCAACATACACAAACCTCAAAAATATTGTTTTCAGTGAAAAAGGCAAGACATAAAAAAATACAAACAGCATGGTTCAATTTATATGAAGCTCAAAAACAAGCAAACCAGACAATATATTGTTTATGCACTCGTATATATAGTGTACAACCTAAAGGGAACACCCGAGTGGGATAGTGTGATGAAAGTGGAAGGATGAGAATTGTGGGTATATTTTGAAGACTGCAATATCTACATTATTTATCACATGGAGTTATTGTGAGGATCAACAGAGAAGGAATAATTTTAAAATGATAAAACCTTATCTATAATTATATATAAGCATCATTAGTCCTATAAGCATATGCTCCAATCTCTACTAGTCAGTCAACATTTGTGATACTATTCATTTAGAAATTCAACAGGTGTTTGGTGGAGGAGAATGCAAATATATTTTTATTAAATTGTAGTTAGTGAATTGTCTGATGTTCTATTTTAATGAGCTTTACTAAATCATAGAATCAAGCCATTCCAGGAGCCTTTTCTAGGTGTCTTCTCAAAAGCCTACAAAATAGTGCTATAAGCAAGGTTGATTAAAAAAAAGCAAGATTTATTGGGAGCTCAAAAGTCGTGAGGGAGATCTGCACGTGCACAACTGTAAGAGCGGTTATGGAGTGAGAGAGCTCAGAGGTAGAATAAGCCCTGGAAAATGAGCAACTGAATCCAAGGAATCTGGAAACCCACCCGAAGAGACTTCTAGAGCACAAAGTTACGACCAGTGTGTAACTTAAGAGGCAGAACTCAGCTCATTTTAAGCAGGAGCTTTCTGACATAAGGTGCTCACTTCAAACACAAAACACCACGGTGCCTCCTGCACTCAGGTTAAATGAAATAGCCTTCCCTCCAAGCAGAACTTTCCGAACAAATGGCAGACAAAAGCCCCAAGATGAGCAGGTTTTGGAGTAAAGCATTGCTCTCCAGCAGTAACAAGGCAACTAGAATAGGAACCAGGCTTTGTTTCCTACTTTTTCCCATCAAGACTCTGCCATCCTGTCTGTATCATTACTGTCTCCCTCCTTGAGGTGTCTTCCTGTTGATTTTTTTGTTACCAGAGTAGATTTTAGTCTTGTGGACCAGGTGGTCACACCCTTGCTTATAAGAATGTATAGGGGTTCATGGAAATTACAGAGCTGCTACAAAAAGAGCATTAGTATGTTTTGCTATAGATATTTAGACAACAGAAAATTAATAATAACTTTAAAACCTTGCTGCTTCAAGTGTGGTCCATATACCAGCAGCCATCAGCAGGGAGACAGACATGGAAATTCTCAGGTCCACCCAGACCTACTGAATCAGAATCTCTGGGGGTGGGACTCAAGGACCCATGTTTTAAAGAAACTCCCTCACATGATTCTTATACTTGCTGAAGTTTAACAAGTACTGTTTTACAACACAAATACACTAGCTCTTAGATAGGGAGTATGGTTAATAAGAAAAATCTATTTTTTCCTATTTGAGAACTCAGTTGTTGAGTGTGAAGGTTATTCTGCTCTATCACCACACTTGTTGGTAAGCCGTCATTTTACATGTATGAATGCAAAATATTTAAAGACCACTTTACCTGCCTGTGTGTCAAGTACCAGTAAGTCAGCAAAATAAAAAATGAGCAGCCCAAATATACGCTATAAATAGAGATTCATAATTATCTTCCACCAAGAAAATATTAATGTTCAGAATCATTTTATCGTACAAGAAAATATACTCTTTGCCAGAAGGAAAGCAAGTCTACATTTTAGAATAATTTCTACAAGTACTTTATATGCTCATACATATGCACGTGTGTTCTTGTGTATACATACATGTTTGTGTATACATATATACAAATATACATATACACGTACACGCACACACATAAATTTCAGCCTATAAGGCACTAAATATCTGTAAAATTTGGCTATATGGTCTGCTTAAGATTAGAGATGGCCAAAGCTATATTTTTATTTTCTCAAAGACACCAAGTCATTCAAGACTGAAAGGCTATAAGGTTTTCAAAAATATGCAGAAAATGTTCCCATCACTGTGAAAAGAGACTTTCCTCTCTGAACCATGGATCCCCAAACCAAGGAACATGGCCAACCATACTGTTTAGATACCTGCCTACCTTAGTCACTAAGAATCAGAGGGCATTCACCAAATGCGTGCTAAGTAATTTTCAGAAAAATATTAGAACTTAGGAAGTAAAGTTCAATAACTAAACTCTCCATGAACAGATTAATAAAATAGTTTTTTTAAGGAGAACAAATTGTCTCACTTTTCTATTACTACTTTGTTAAAAGGGGGAAGATAAGGCCCCTTTTCATCTCACATTCAATTATCAGTTAATTCTTTACAAAATTCAGAACCTCCAACGTTCACGACAGTGAGACTAATTAGTTCATCTCAAGAAGACCTCGCACCTTGAAGTTTTAACCGTAGTTCTCAGGAAGCTATTTCCAGTAGCGCCTAAACTACTATAGGAGCTCTGACTACCTGTTTACAGTTTGAGAGCTTAAGGACAAACCTCCTGTCCTCCCCTCAAACTCGATCTTTCACTGTCTTTACCATCCTTTACTTGCTCTGCTTTTTCTTCCGTGATACGAAAGTGTTTAACTGATAAAGGTACTTAGAAAGTGCGATATTTCACCATGCTCTTTAATTTCTCCTATAAACCAAAATATGAAGGATGGAATGAATGATGGAAGGAAGGAAGAAAAGAAAAGAGAGAAAAGAATTCATTATTTCCTATCATTAAACTTTGATAAATATCTGTGATGGAAAAAAGAGAAGTTTGTTTATTTTTAAATTATTTTAATTTAGAAATAGAAAACATCTTGAAAGAAAAAAATGAAAGAAAACCACAAAATATATATATAAGCAAATTTTTACTCCATGAGCTTCTCAAATCCTCACTTATTCACCAATCCCCAAGATGAAAAACACTCTTCTAAAAAGATATTCAGCCACCAACAATGATGTTATTAATAGGAATATGGATCAATTTCCCAAAAATCCAATGAATCTCATTGTAGCAAATCCTATTGCTGTTGCCATGGCAATCTTCTGGAATTCTTCTCTGTCAGGTTTGGTGCATCTTTTAACCAGCCAAATTGAGTCCTTCACAAACTGCCGACGTGGCTCAACGAACTGCATTACCTGATCCATGATGCCTGCTCACCACCACGGCAGATGACAGCGACCACAACTGATTTTTGTACGTTGATTTTGTATCCTGCAACTTTACCATATTCATTTATTATTTCTAAAAATCTTTTGGTGGATTCTTTAGGGTTTTCCATGTATAAAATCATGTTGTCTGCAAATAGTGACAGTTTCACTTCTTCCTTTCCAGTTTGGATCCCTTTTATTTCTTTTCCTTTCCTGATTGCTCTGGCTAGGACGTCCAGCACTATGTTAAATAAGTCATGAAAGTGGGCATCCTTTTCTGTTTCCTGTTCTTAGAGGGATAGCTTTCAGTTTTTCTCCATTCAGAATGCTATCAGCTGTGGGTTTGTCATATATGGCCTTTATTATGTTGAGGTACTTTCCTTCTATACCTATTTTATTCAGGGTTTTTATCATAAATGCATGCTGTATCTTGTCAAATGTTTTCTCTGCATCTATTGAGATGACCATGTGATTTTTATTCTTCATTTTGTTAATATGGTGTATCACGTTGATTGATTTGCAGATGTTGCACCATCACTGCATCCCTGTAATAAATCCCACTTGATCATGGTGGATGATCTTTTTAATGAATTGTTTCATTTGATTTGTTAGTATTTTGTTGAGGATTTTTGCATTGATGTTCATCAGTGATACCGGCCTGTAATTTTTGTGTGTGTTGTCCTTGTCTGATGTTGGTATCAGGGTAATGTTGCCTTTGTAGAATAAGTTAGGAAGCTTCTCTCCTCTTCAATTTTTTGGAAGAGTTGGAGAAGGGTAGGTATTAAGTCTTCTTTGAATGTTTGGTAGAATTCACCAGGGAAGCTGTCTGGACTTTTATTTTTTGCGAGGTTTTTGATTACTGTTTTGATCCCCTTACTGATGATTGGTCTATTCACATTGTCTATTTCTTCTTGATTCAGTTTTGAAAGGTTGTATAATTCTGAGAATTTATCCATTTCTTCTAGGTTATCCAGTTTGTTGGTGTATAGCTTTTTGTTGTATTCTCATAATTTTTTGTATTTCTGAGGTGTCTGTTGTAATTTCTCCTCTTTCATTTCTGATTTTATTTATTTGAGCCTTCTCTCTTTTTTTCTTGGTGAGTCTAGCTAAAGGCTTGTCAATTTTGTTTATCTTTTCCAAGAACCAGCTCTTAGTTTCATTGATCTTTTTCTATTATTTTTTTAGTCTCTATTTCATTTATTGGTGCTCTAATTTTTATTATTTCTTTCTTTCTACTGATTTTGAGCTTTGTTTGTTCTTATTTTTCCACTTCCTTTAGGTGCACTGTTAGATTGTTTGAGATTTTTCTTTTTTGTTGACTTGGGTCTGTATTGCTATAAACTTCCCTCTTAGAACTGCTTTTGCTGTATCCCATAAATTTTGGCATGTCATATTTTCATTTTCATTTGTCTCCAGGTACTTTTTGATTTCTCCCATGATTTCTTCATTAACCCAGTCATTGATCAGTAGCATTTTGTTTAATCTCCACTATTTGTGGCTTTTCTGATTTTCTTCCTGTAGTTGATTTCTAGTTTCATACTGTCGTGGACAGAAAAGATGCCTGGTATTATTTCAGTTGTCTTAAATTTATTGAGATCTGTTTTGTGGCCTAATATGTGATCTATCCTGGAGAATGTTCCCTGTGCATTTGAAAAGAATGTGTCTTCTGTGGATTTTGGATGGAATGTTCTGTATATATCTACCAAATCCATCTGGTCTAATGTGTCATTTAGTGCCAATGTTTCCTTATTGATCTGTTTGGATGATCTACCCATTGGTGTAAGTGGAGTGTTAAAGTCCCTTACTTTATTGTGTTACTATTTCTCCTTTTATGTCTGTTAATAATTGCTTGATATATTTAGGTGCTCCTACATTGGGTGCATAGATATTTACAAGTGTTATATCTTCTTGTTGGATTGTTCCCTTTATCATTATGTATTGCCCCTCTTTGTCTCTTGTTACAGTTTTTGTTTTAAAGTCTATTCTGTCTGATGTAAGTATTGCTACCTCAGCTTTCTTTTCATCGCCATTTGCATGAAGTATCTTTTTCCATCCCTTCGCTTTCAGTTTGTGGATGTCTTTAGGTCTGAAGTGTGTCTCTTGTATGCAGCGTATATATATGGGTCTTTTTTTTTTATACAATCGGCCATCCTATGTCTTTTGATTGGAGCATTTAGTCCATTGACATTTAAAGTAGCTGTTGCTAAGTATGTACTTATTGCCATTTTGTTACCTTTTCTCTGGGTGTTTTAGTAGTTCTTCTCTGTTCCTTTCTTCTTCTCTTGATCTTTTCCCTTGTGGTTTGATAGCTTTCCTTAGTATTATGTTTGTGTTCCTTTCTCTTAATTTTTTGTGTATTTATTATATGTTTCTGGTGTGATTACCATGAAGTTCATATATAATAACCTATGTTTATAGCAATCTATATTAAGTTGATGGTCTCTTTAGTTTGACCTCTTACTAAAAGCTCTACTCTTTTACTCCCCTCCTCCCACAGCGTGGCTGGTTGCTAGGCTCAGGAGTTTATAATTGCTGTAGGTCTCTGGCCTGAAAGGCTATTGTCAGCTCTCTCAGGATTGTAGCTGAGTTGGGCTGGCCTCAGGCATGGGAGCACCCAATTGTTTCAGGCTTTGGAAGGTGGGACCAATCCCCTATGTGGGTGTTTGAAAAGCACAAGTATTTTGCAACTGACAAGCCCCACTTCCCCAGGGCCACATACCCCATCAACACACTCCTGCCCTGTGTGCATGCCCCAACCCACTGAAGTAGACCCAGTCACCCCACTACAGAGGTCCCACACACTCCACCAACACCGCACACATTCCACCACTCCTCACACACGCCCTTCTCCTCAGAGGCAGACTGACTCACCCAGCTCGAGAGGTTCCAGGCACCCCACCAAGAAGGCCCACAAGTTGCCTAAGGGCTTGCTGTTGGGTAGGGCCAGTCCCTAGGGCTGGCTGTCTGCCCTGGCTGAGCTGGATTAAGTTGGTGCTCTAGTGGGTGGGGCAGACCCTGGGCTAACAGGCCAGGAGAAGAACTCCAATGGCATCTGCCAGTGTGTGTGTCAGCACAACTGTACTAGGTCACAGTAATGGCTGCTGCCAATGTCTCAGTCCCTGGGCAGGTCTCACCTCTCGCTGAGATGCACCCAGATCCTATCAAGTGAGTCTCTCTTCACCAAAAGACTGTGCACTTTTCTTTCTGGTGATTTTAGGTTGCTTTCTGAAATGGGTGAATTTGTGCATGTGCCCTTTAAAAACAGACTTTTTTCGCCCTTATGTCCAATAGCTTTTGTGGGATATTCCTCATTGTCATTAATAGCCAGAAAAGCCAGATATTATGACACTTTTCTCGGTTTTGCTGAGTCCAAAAGCTGCTTATAGTGGTAATGCTCCCCGACTCAGATCCCCCACTCCTCCAGGGAAGGCTTCGTACCTTAAGATTGCTCCTGGCTGGCTGTGAAGTGCCGTGGCTCAAAGGTGGCTTTTTTCTCTCCAGAAAGGAATTTCTGCCTCTTCCACCTCAGTCAGCACTGTCTCTTGTTGCAGGGGTTCTTTTATCCAGTTTTCAGTTCTCTCTCAAGGGTAATTGTTCCAAGAGTAGTTGTTAATTTGTGTCCATGGGAGGAGGTGAGTGCAGAGTCCACCTATGCTGCCATCTTGACATTGTCCTATCTAACTTTTAAAAAATACTAACTACACTAGTATTTTTTGTGATTTAGTAAAATTGAAATTAGAGGGGCTGGCCCCGTGGCTGAGTGGTTAAGTTCACGCACTCCCCTGCAGGCGGCCCAGTGTTTCGTCAGTTCAAATCCTGGGCGTGGACATGGCACTGCTCATCAAACCACGATGAGGCAGCGTCCCACATACCACAACTAGAAGGACCCACAACGAAGAATATACAACTATGTACCAAGGAGCTTTGGGGAGAAAAAGGAAAAAAATAAAATCTTAAAAAAAAAATTGAAATTAGAAAGGAGCATGTTTTCCAAGATGTATTTTAGCTTTCTTTGGCTGTAGGGAAGAGAGAAATAAAGCAAAGGGCTGGTGGGGAGAGGATGCGAGGTCAAGGAAGGAACAAGTGTGTTTAAATACAATGGAGAGGATTCCAGGGCAGGACCAGGGGGGCAGGAAAGAAAGGTGGATGAGGAGAGGAGGCAATGGGGTCTTGAAAAGTTATAAAAAGAACAAGATAAATTGAAATAAGCTAGAAAGAAAAAAACTGAGTAGTTTTCCCACATATATCTCTAGCTGATGACTGGTAGAACAAAGAAAAAGATTCAATTTTACATATTTATCTTTTAACCAGCCATATTACTAAATCTCATCTTAATTTTAATAGTTTTTAAAACTAGATTCTCTTGGGTTTCCAAGTATATAAGCACATCATCAGAAGAAGAGGAAATAGTTTTCTATCATTTCCATTTTGCATTTGTTACTTTGTTTAGTTTTCTTATTGCATTTATTAGAACCTCCCACAAAATGTTAAGTAGCTCTTTGTAGAGAATTAATCATGATTAAGACCAAAACTTATGAAATACCAAAGAAAATCTAATAGAAAACATAGTTGATTTTATTTATTTTTAAAATTTATTTATTTATTTTTTGAGGAAGATTAGCCCTGAGCTAATTGCTGTGAATCCTCCTCTTTTTTGCTGAGGAAGACTGGCCCTGAGCTAACATCCATGCCCATCTTCCTCTACTTTATATGTGGGACACCTACCACAGCATGGCTTGCCAAGTGGTGCCATGTCCGCACCCAGGATCCGAACTGGTGAACCCTGGGCCGCCAAAGTGGAATGTGTGAACTTAACCACTGCACCACCAGGCCAGCCCCATAGTTTATTTTAAAAGCTAGTTCTTTGAAAAGTCCAATAAAATAGATGAAACCATTATGATACTGATTAGGATAAAAAGAACAGAGAGAGCCGAAGTGGACAAGATTAGGAGAAATAAAGGGAACATAATCAGCAATAGAGGAAGGTTTCAAATAGTTATAAGTATGTCATGGGCAACTCAATGGCAAAAAACTGGTTTTTGGAAATCTGGACAAAAAGAATGATCTCCTAGGAAAATATAGATCCTTTAAATTTACCCAAGAAGAATGGTCACATAGTGATAAAACCTACAAAATACTTAAAAATAAATTTAACAAGGAAGGCACAGGACTTATAAGAGATAATTAATTCTTATTGAAGGACATGGTATGATAAAGGGGTATATTGGCTTGCTAGGGCTGGCGTAATAAAATATCATAGACCAAGAGGCTCAAACAATAGAAATTAATTTTCTCACAGTTCTGGAGGCTGGAAGACCAGGATCAAGGTGTTGGCACATTTGGTTTCTCTTGAGGCTTCCCTCCTTGGCTTGCAGATGGCTTTCTTCTTGCTGTGTCCTCATATGGCTTTTTCTCTGTGTGCAAACATCCCTGGTATCTCTTTCTCTTCTTGTAATAAGGTCACCAGTCATATTGGATTCAGGCCCCACTCTTATGACCTCATCTGGCTTTAACTACCTCTTTAAAGGTCTATCTCTACCTACAGTCACAGTGGGAGTTAGGGCTTCAACATGTGGATTTGGCGAGGGGAGACAATTCAGTCCATAATAAGGGGAATATGAGGAAAAATGTGAATACTATGGCCTTTTAGCAGTGCAATTTGGTAATGTCTATTAAATATGTTAAAAATACATATACTCTTCTACTCAGCAATTTATTCTCAAGAAATTATCCCATACCTAGAAATCCACCAGTAGGAAAGGATATATGTCCCGAGATGCTACTGCAGCACTGTGGTAGCGCCAAACAGCCACACCTGGACACACCGAAATGCCCATCAGTGGGAGAAAGTTTAAAAAATCAAGATGAGCTACACATCATCAGAGACTGCTGCCATGAAAAAGAATGAACTAGAGCTGTACCAGTTTACTTGGAGGGGTTTCTATGAAATGCTATTGTGTGGGAAAATCAAGATGCAGAAAGTGTGAATAAGATGCTTATAAACAACGACAACACAAATCTTATATGTGTCTATCTTGGTAGACGATTATAAAGGTTGTTGACGCTGATTGCCTCAAAGGTGATGGGGAAGAGGACTGATGTAACATGGTGGGGAACAGAGAGGTTGCAGAGGTGGAAGCAATAAAAGAGAAAACAAATTTTAAAAGGGTTGTAGAAATACAATATGTCAAGTAAAAATACAATATGTGTAATATGATCACATTTTATCATTTATGTAAAATTATATAGGTGTATATGTGTTAAGAGGTATTTTAAAAGTGAAATGAAAAGAAATAAACTCAGATCTGTCCTGGAAAGCTAGAGGTGCCTGGGCACTACAGAGTTAAGCGAGAGCTGGGAGGACAGCAATTAGATGAACAGCCCCAGCTCACCTCTCCATTCAGCAGCCTTTGTTCTCCCCTGGCCTGAAATCCTCCAAAATGGGAGGAGAAGGAAGTACAGACTGAGGATCATTGATGGAGCCTTCAAGAACTTACCGTCCCAGAAGACTCACATATTCCCTCATGCTGAGGTCTGATCATGGAAACAAATACCTCTAATATCCTTTAAGTAGGCTAGAAAATGAGCCGCACAAGGATGTGCATTACCAGATTAATGTGACGGAGAAAGCTCAAAGCCAGGGACTTTCAACAACAGAAACATCCATTGTCTGGAATGCCCTGTCTGACCTGGTCAGGCTCTCAACTAGGAAAGCAGGTTTGTAGAACGATAGACTTAATTTTTAAAAAGCAAAGATTTTGCCAAGGTCATCACTTGTTATTACAAAAAAAAGAAAAACACCTCAAGAGAACTAAAATTGACAAGGCTTGAGTTACTGTTTACCTTTGAAACTGGCAAACAGCCATTGATGATTAAGTAGCTAGGAACTAAAGGCTTTTCCTTTTTGCAATTACTGATTATAGCTTTTAGCTGTTTAACCCACCCATTGTTAACTGTGCTGCTTAGGCAATATGCTGTCTCACTCCCACTAGGCTCCTATAGATAGCATCTCCTTGGAGCCTGGGTCACCATGGTAATGGGTGTGTGAGCAGTTTTTCAGGGATTAGAACGCCTTGTCCACTTCAGGCCGGTTGAGACCTCCAACTCATAAACCAGGCCAGCGCAGATGTCTGATAGGTGACCTTTTGATGTCAAGAGGCTAAAAACTCCACCCTCAGATCATGCTAACGCTGCCATTTTGTGAGCATGAGTCCTATGAAGACGCATGGTCTGAATACGCTTGCGCAGATCATCAATGACCTCACCTCTCCTCACCTCCAATCACCTCTCTCCACATTTCAGACCACTTTGCCCCCTACCCCATAAATATCCCTGAGTCCCTATTTTAGGGGAAGCGAATTTGAGGCTCATGCCCTTGTTTCCTCACATGGCTGCCTTGTGATTAAACTCTCTCTCTGCTGCAATCTCATCGTCTCGGTGTTTGGCTTTCTGGGCGGCGGGCAAAAACGAACCTGGTTCCGTAACGCCTTGAGTCTTCTTTGCCAGTCTGTGTTTCCATTCTTCAGACTTAGTACATCTAACAATGGAAGACCACTTAGGTAATTGCTTAGGTAATTGCCAAATAGCTGCCCAGTTAGTTAGTTAATGGTGTTTATTCAGTAACTCAAGGGAGTATGGCCAACCAACCACTATCTGGTGAAAGCATTCCCACTGTCAACTGTCAATTCCCCCCCAAAGATCACCAGACAGACCTATATGTCAAGCAAAGCTAAGTTTATAGACTTACTGCAATAAGGGAGTATTCCACCTTGTAGAGTCTTGGTTGTGTCTGAGAAGGGAAAAGTAAGGGGAAAACCTGTATCAAGTTCTAGGTCCTGGATTGAGAGAGATTTTTGTTGGTTTTTTTTTTTTTTTTTGAGGAAGATTAGCCCTGAGCTAACATCTGCTGCCAATCCTCCTCTTTTTGCTAAGGAAGACTGGCCCTGAGCTAGCATCCATACCCATCTTCCTCTACTTTGTATGTGGGATGCCTACCACAGAATGGCTTTGCCAAGCAGTGCCATGTCCGCACCTGGGATCCAAACCGGAAAACCCCGGGCCACCAAAGCAGAACGTGCAAACTTAACTGCTGTGCCACCAGGCCAGCCCCCCTGGATTGAGAGATTTTAAGGTAGGTCTTATAAGTGGGGAACTGGTTGGAATTGGGTGGAATTTCTGACATCTTAGCTTTGCATGGTGAGCATAGTAAATGAGCATCTTGAAGTCAGTTTTGAGGAGACACCTAATAGTCTTGATAAATTAGCTATTTTAGTTCGTTGACAATCTTATCTTCCAGAAACAAAAACTTCCTGGAGCAAGTAGCTGAGTTATTTTTGCTTCGTCTCAGGATTATCTAACACAGCGACAGGAAATCGTTGGTTTCAGATCTCGCTGCTTAATCTTTTGCCAGCCTGAAATTTTCAGTAAGTGGACACTTACTGTGGATGGAATCTCAACACAGTGAACTCCAAGTACTGCCCGAAATCTACGCTTGTAATGAATTATATTGCAGTAACTACGACTTGAAGTAAGAATGATATAGGGAATTTAGAAAACTTTGTATCTATAGAAAAAAAAATCTTTATTTGAGATGCCAATAGTGGGAGAGTTCAGAGCATTGGTTTTGGAGATGGACTGTTTTCAAATCCTAATTCTGCCATTTACTAGCTGTGTGACTTCGAGTAAGTCACTTGACAGCTCTGTCTTATTTTCAGTCACTTGACAGCTCTGTCTTATTTTCCTCATCTTTAAAAAGGGCATAAGATACGTACCTCAAGTATTTTGAGGATTAAGTGAGTTAATATCTGTATAACGTTTAGGACATTGCCTGGCTTATATTAACTGTTCAACAAATGTAACTATTATTGCTTAATAACTTGACAGTTAACGTTATTTAAAACTAAAACCCAAGTCCTCCACCCCCTGGCATACTTTCACCCCTCCTTCTCCATCTGTGCTTCTTTCCTTTTTTTCCAGTCTGTAGTCATCTGGGCATCAGTTTTAATCTCTTCTCTCTCCAAGCCACCTTTGTCATCCTCCCAAATGAGTACCTTGAGGGTGAAAGACTCGCAGCAAAGAAATGAGAATGATGGGTGCCATTGAAGGTTCAAGCACTAGGTAGGGAAGCTGAACATGCAGGGAAAACCTTCTGAAGATTAAAAGCTTCTTCCTATAGGGAGTTTTGAGTGACCCAAGCAGCCTTATGATCCCCAAGTTCTTGTTTGAAGCATAAGCCATGCTTTGTATATGCCCCTTGCCATCGTTTTATTACTTGTTTGTTCTCATTGGACATTTATTTGTTTGGCTGGATTTCAGGTGGGAGAGAAACTCAGAATTGGGATCCCGTGTTTGGGTAATAAGCATGTGTTTCCATGACTCCTAGTTTCGCAAGAACAGCATCCGACTGCTAACGTCCAAGGGAAGAGTCCCTCGAGGGAATCTCCTTCTCTAAGAGCAAAACCAGCCCAGGGCCCAAGCTCCTGGTTTACAGACATTTTATTCTATTGTCATTTGTTGGCAATCACCAGTTTTATACGTGCACATTCATGTATTGTCTATATGAGAACTGACCAAAAAGGGATGAGAAGTGTCACATCCACACACCAATCAGGAATGGTCTCTTCCTGTGGTTCTTGCTTTAGAGAGACAGAAGTTTTCATGGAAGCCCCTAGTAGATTTTAAATCTACTTCAAATCTTGTTGGATAGAAACAAGTCAGGCGTTCATACCTAGACCTGTCAGGGGGCAGGGGGATGGAATTACCATGATTGACTTTGACTGGAACAGAATAGGAATCATAGAGCCAACCACAGTGGCCTCTGAAAGCATCTGCTATGCCCCAGGCATTGTGCTAGGTGCTGAAATATTCTTTCATTTAATCCCATAACAGCCCTATTAGTTAGGTATTATTGTCCCGATTTCACAAACAAGGAGCCAGAGGCTTGGCAGGTTTAATCATCACCATCACCAGACACTCACTGTGCTCCAGGAGAGGTCCTTCGTGCTTTGCATGTATCAAGTTGGTTAACCCTCACTCTAACTTTTTTTTTTTTGAGGAAGATTAGCCCTGAGCTAACATCTGCTGCCAATCCTCCTCTTTTTGCTGAGGAAGACTGGCCCTGAGCTAACATCCATGCCCATCTTCCTCTGCTTTATACATGGGATGCCTACCACAGCATGGCTTGACAAGCAGTGCTAGGTCCACACCCAAGGTCCAAGCCAGTGATCTCCCAGCCGTCAAAGTGGAATGTGCGAACTTAACCTTTGTGCCACCAGGCTGGCCCCCACTCTAACCTCTTGAGGTGGATTCTATTGTTAGTCTTCGTTCTAGATGAGAAAACTGAGGGACACAGAGTAACTTGTCAAGTCTCCACAGCTGGCCATGGGCAGAGTCATGATTCAAACCAAAGAAGTCAGGCTCCAGTGTCCGGGCACTTCACCGCACACTACTGAGGTCACGCAGCTGGCTGGTGGAGGAGGCGGAGGTCAAAGGCGAGTTGGTCTGTTTCCAGTGTCCAAAATCTTAACGTGTCCTCTATCCCTCCCTCCGTACGTCAGTGCTCTGCTTTAAAGTTAACAAAAACACATTTCACATGTTAGTTTAATTATTGGGTTAGCCCTGTGGAGTATAGTATTGTTCGCAGAAGAGAGAGCCAAGGCTGGGAGCACCTATATAAAGTCACAGAGCTAAGAAGTGGCAGAAGCCACTCTCAAACTCATGTCAGCTGACCCCAAGAACTCTCATAACCACAACCAACTTTCCCTCTTCTGACTCCCCATCTGTGGATAACATGAGATCCATCCTTAATCCTGTAGATCACCTAATAGAGGTTATGGGCATTTGCCTTATTTACTGTGGAAATTATAGGGGAATGGGAGAATAGGTTTTTCCACAAGCAAACTGTAACTGGGGCAAAATTTTGGCCTGAGATTGCATCATTCTCTACATTTTTATTGGTGCTACATGAACACTGGTCAATTATCAGTAGTGATTAATGACTTGGTATCACTAATTCATAGTGATCAAAACCCTGATTACTCCAGATTGCTCATGCTTCCCCCACACTTCTAACCTAGAAAAACAACACCGATTTTTGCTTTGCATCATTTACAAATAATTTTGGTTACAAACGAAAAAAAGCAGAATGGGTGAGAGATAGAATATAAAATGAGAAAGGAGTGGATGTACCAAGGGAAGCAGAGCTTTACACCAGGGGAGGGGAACTCACTCTTCACTCAGGCTGAAGACACAATTGAAGCATCATCGTCAGTGGTGTTATAAGCTGTTCCTCATTTTTCTTTTCTTTCTTGATGAAAAGTATATAATATTTACAATTTCAGAATAAATAGAACCATCACTCATGTTTCACCATTTCTGAAACCATTTTCATATTTTCTTGGAAGTTTTTTCATGGTTCCGATGATTATCACCCCATCCCCCCATATCACTCTTGTGCCCCTTCAACATTTTTGTAACTGTTGGATTAGTTAGTTCAACAATGGAACAGGATTATGACATATCCCAACCATGTTTTGGTATGTCTACCTGGCTGCTTTTTAATTCCTAGGAAGTTGATTTTTGCTTTAGCAACTTATAAAACCAAGGTTAAAGGCAATTTAAGGAAAATCATCCAAGATGCTAATGCTTCAATATGCTATTTAAGATCAGAAAATAGACTCACTTTACACTTGGGAATAATGTATCCAGCTCTTCTTTTAATAGAAATTAGGAGGTACCAGCAATATAAAGGCCCAGCAGTCCAAATCCAAATGTCACTAAGCATACATTTGGCAATGTATATATTAATTATTGAATATACCCAAGGGTGACTAAATTACATAGTCACAAGATCTCATGCACGGTTCTCAGCACATACTAGGCATTTAATGAGGCTGTGATAAGTAAATGAGTGGCTACTTACATAACCCTAACGAGATCTTAGACTCACGTGGTTCAGTCCTAGCACAATGTCATGGTCAAAGACACACAGTTCAGTGATATAAAATACTGTAAAATGAATATTTCTTTATTTTTCTTTTCATTATTTAGATGAAAAATAGATTTAGTCATAACCCACTCTTACACCACACAACCCTTGCTAACACTTCAATCCTCACTTTTTTCTCTTTAATATTGTACCCCCACTCTGTGGTGCTTCTCATTCCCTAACATTCAGGCTGACTCAGCTCCAGCCCTGGAAGCTTTTGCCCCTCTCCTAGACGCTTCTCTCCTCCCTCTTTCTCTCTCTCTCCTCTCCATAAAATAGATTGATTCCAAATTCTCCCATTTCTCCTCCCATCTTTCTAGTCCTTCCTTCATTTCCCATTTTTTGGTTTAAGAAAAACAAGTCATTATTGGGAAAAACAGTAATAAACTCATGAGGAGCATCATGTCTTCTATACCTTTTTTGGTTCTTAATATCAAAACTGTCCCTGGCGGGTAACAATCTATCCTGTTCCTGAAGCCCTAGAGAAGGGATTTTGTGTCCTTCCCAAGGTAAAACCATCCAGGTAGGGACTCAAGCATGTGCGACCTAAATCCCCAGTTACTGTGGCTTCAACACCCTTCCTGTTGACTTGTCCAGTCACTTGGGCACAACCCAGAAGACCTGACTGTTATTCAGTCACTTCTAGACTCCTTCTCCTCAAGTCACCTTTAGATGCCTTCTCCTCAGGCTAAGCAATCTGTTTGTCTAATTTCTCAGTGGAAGACTTAATCACTTAGGCTTCTCTTTCCAGCTTCCTCCAGGATCTTGGCTGGAATTTAGAGCCCATTAACCAAAAGAACCTATGGTTTTCTCGTGGCATTCATGGGACTGCGGAACCTGTCGCCTAAGTTTAAAATTGTGACCCAAGGGAGAAAAAATAGTCCTGAAACATCTCCATATATAGATCTCTTCTTTTAATCATCAATATTTGTCTATTTTTGTCTGTTTTTTCCACGAAAGTGGGATTGCTATGGGGCAATAGAGTGGGGACTGACTGACTTTTTCTTGCGTATTCTTCTTTGTTGTTTAACTTCATGCAACAAAAAATATTACTTAAAAAAAGTTTTTCCTGTATATGTATCATCATTTCTTAATTTCTTGGACATCCCAATCAGGTTTTAAAAAACAACCAATTCTTATTTCCAAATACTTCAACACTACAGGCTCATGCCTTAGGGTAATAATATCCAGGGAGAAGAATAATAATTACAGAGGTCTCTTCAAGTATTTCAACGGATTCTCAGTCCTTCTTTGTTCATCGCTTAGCTTAGAATTCTTACTTCTTTTGGGTAGAAGAACTTGGAGATGAAAGTCAGCAATCTCGGGGCTGGCCCCGTGGTTGAGTGGTTAAGTTTGCGCGCTCTGCTGTAGGCGGCCCAGTGTTTCGTTGGTTAGAATCCTGGGCGCGGACATGGCACTGCTCATCAAACCACGCTGAGGCAGCATCCCACATGCCACAACTAGAAGGACCCACAATGAAGAATATACAACTATGTACCGGGGGGCTTTGGGGAGAAAAAGGAAAAAAATAAAATCTTTAAAAAAAAATTTCTTCTGAATTTTAGAAATTTTTGATCCTTCTATTCTCTGTGGCAGGTTCCGACAACCCAGGGAACACCTCTGAGTCATCAGTAATGTTCTCAGTCCCTCGCTTGATGGATTGCTTCTGCGCACAGGGTGGGTAGACAGCTGTCAGTCCACGGTGGAGATTCTTGTTCCTTAGGACTTTTTCAGTTTCAGGAAATACAAACCCGCTTGAGCTAATGGAAGTGAAAAGGAGACAATCTTATAAGGATGCTGGAGTATCTCATAGAACAGCCCAGCTGTGGAAGGTCAGGGACCACAAAGCACTGTGCTGCAAGGAGCCCAGAAGTCCCCTGTCCCTGGCTCTCACTCCGCTTCTCTCTGCAAGTGTGTTTTGTTCTTTTTTCCTGCCACAGACTAGTCTCTGCTTCTCAGTTCACATGAACAGGAGATGCTCTTTGCCAAACACTCTTGAGTTTAGAGTCTCTTTTCTGTCAACCCGAGGCTGGGGCACTTGTGTCTCCTGCCCTGGGAGGCCCAGTTCTGCTGACGGCTTCTTCCCCCGTAATTCCCATTGACTGAAGCAGTCACAGACTCAAAACTCTTTCAAATGAAATTGAAATTAAAAAAAAATAAAGTTTTTGTCTGTTGGTATTTGTGATCTGTGGGGCCCGGGGCTGGGGTCCCTCTTCCGGGCTAAGGGAGGTTCTGCCATAAGCCTTAGATTCCTGGAATCTCTGAGTAAATACCAATCAACCCTTTATTAGAAGCAAACACAAAACCAGGAAGCCCAATGTCACCATGTTTATATAATGTCCTTTTGGACATTATGACTAATGCACTAAAAGATGAAACAGAAGTAAGAGATACTTGTATCACATTACATATAAATTTAATATATACCAAAGGAGGCTTCACATAGAGAAAGGAAGAGTTACTTAATACACTGTGAAGGAATTCCTAACTAGCAATTCAGAAACACCTCTCTGTCTCTTACCTCTCTCCATATACCAAATACTAAGTTAATTCCATATACATTCAAGAGTTACATGCTTAACAGTAAGCTATCGGAAGGGGGCATACCAGAAGAAATAGAAGTGAATGTTTATCAAATCTGTGTATGGAGGAGGACTTTCTAGTATAAATTTTCTAGAAAAAAAACACACAACCGCAGGCTTTTTAAAACTTATAAGTGACTGCAGTGTAACTGAGATAAAACCATACAGCAGAACTTAAATAACACAGCAAACAGCAGAGTGGGAAAAGAATTTGCAGCAATCAAGACAGGAGGTATCTTTAGTATGTAAATACGTCACAGGAATAGGTAGAAAAATGCTAAAAACTGTGTAGTTTAATAAACAAAGGATGTGAACTGATGATCCACACAAAAGAGGAAATAAAACTAGTAAATAGTCATTAGAAAAGGTGTAGTCTCATGGGTAAAATTAATGCAAATTTAAAATCCAAAATAAGGCCCCATTTTCATTTTCACTCATTTGCATCTGTTGTTTTTTAAGGCAATACCCAAAGTTAGTGAGAGGGTGGTTGTGAAATAACAAAAAAAAAAAATGTATATATATCTGCCCCAGTTTCCAGGACAGAGCTCCTAAAACCCTTGTAATTGCCTAAGTGGTAAGAGCACTGGGAGCATCTTTTGTTCTTTGAGGTGACTCTGGGTGGGCTCCTGGATGGGAACTGCTCACCAGAAAGACTAAGCCATGATGAGAAGCTTGGAATTTTCAGCCACACTCCTCATCCTCCAGAGAGTGCAGAGGGGCTGTAATGGAGTTCATAACGGATCATGCCCGCTTGAAGAAGCCTCCGTAAAATTCCAATAGCAGGGGGTCCAGAGAGCTTCCAGGTTGGCGAGCACATCCACATGGTGAGGATGATGCACCCCAACTCCACAGGAACAGGAGCTCCTGTGCTTGGGACCCTCCCAGACATCACCCTACGTATCTCTTCATCTGGCTTTTTATAAACTAGTAATAAACTGGTAAACGTAAGTAAGTGTTTCTCAGTTCTGTGAGTCGCTCTAGCAAATTAACTGAACCCAAGGAGGGGGTCATGGGAACCTCTGATTTGTAGCCAAATGGGACAGAAGTTGCGGGTAACTCGGGGACCTACTACTTGCAATTGGCATCTCAAGTGGGGTTGGGGAACAGTCTTGTGGGACTGAGCCCTTAACCTGTAGGATCTGACACTATCTCCAGGTAGATAGTGGCAGAATTGAGTTAAATTGTAGGACACCCAGCTGGTGTTGCAGAGACTTGCTTGTTGTGGGGAAAAACCTCCACACATTTGGTACCAGAAGTGTCGAAAGTGAGGTGTTCTGTGGGAGTGTTTTGTGTAAGTAGTAAAGGGGACACACGGGTGGGAAAATGAGTTTTTCTGACACAGTACAGCAGTAAAAAAAAAATACCATTTATACAGGAATGGTAGAATGGTCAATTAATACAGACACATCAGAAAATAATTTGGGGAAATTTACCCCTTGACTCGCTGTTTCTGCTTCCTTGAGTCTAAACAAAAAAAGATAATCCAAGATAAGAACAAATACATTCATTGTAGTGATATTTATAATGAAGAAAATGTAAAAAGAAACATAATGTTCAATGCTGGTAGAAGGGCTTAGCAAATTACGGTTCATTCTCTCATGCACACGAACATTTATTGAGCACCTACGATAAGCCAGGTTCTGTGCAAAGAGCTGAAGATACAAAGATGGACCAGACAAAATTTCCGCCCTGCCTTGCAGTATAATGGGACATATTAAATGAGGTGGAGGGGAGATAAGGCAGGGAGTAGACATTTACTGAGGAACTACCATGTGTTTGGCATTTAACATAGACCATCCCATTTAATCCTCTGAGGTCCTGAAGCACACAGTACTTGCGTGATAAATTGGCGTGGGAAGAGGCCAACAGAGAAGGGTTATACTGCGCCACTCATACAGAGTCCCTCTGCATTTTTTTGAGTTCCTTTCTCTCTCCCATCTCTGGTCCTCACTCCTTGCCTCTCAGTTCACTCCTGGAAACAATGGTGAGTGTCAGGTTTTGACTGGAAAAAGGGGCTTTAGCTTCAGGCCTCCTTGCCAACCAAATCTCCAATTCCCAGCAGGGTAGAAATTCTGGAATTCTGAAATTCCCCCACCAGCTAAGAATTCTGAAGATTTTTCCTCTTTGCAGCCAAAGGAATTCCTCTCTCCCAGCTCCTACCCTCCAGCTTGCATCTCAAACTCACCAGAGTATTCTGCCAATAAATGTTACTCTATTTAACAGAATCTCATCTCCTATAAGCTAGTCAGGGTTATAAATAGCAAAAGAAAATTGTCACATACAAAAACAAGCAGTCAAAGAAACAAAAACCTTTAATGGTTCCTCAGTACCTACTTATAAATTTAGACACCTAAAAGTGATTTTCCAGACCCTTCATTACGTGCTTTCTCATCACCTATCACTCCCTAAAACATCATCTCCATTCTATCACATTCCATTCAATAAGCCACTTTGGAGCCAATGATTCAATTTTAGAAATGAGAACATAAGACAACGCAATAATAGAATCAGAGCATGCAAATTTAACAGTAAATAATAACATAAATGCAAACGATGTGAAAAAGAGTTAAGAGAGTATTAACCAAGACATGAACAGAGTAATCTTTGCAGTGCGTGTCAGTCAGTATACACATAATGATGATGAAGAACCTAGCAGGATTTCTGGTACTCACAGTCAAGCTTAGTTTCAAACAGGCGAAATGTGTGCTAATGAGATGACTTCATGACTCCTAGTCCCTTGTTTGAGGACCTCTTGATCAACCACCAGAAGCCAACAGTGATCTGCTGACCACACTTCAAGGGAGAACCCAACAGGGACAATTAAAAGGGAAAATAATTTGGGCAGAGGTCAAAGTACAGTCTAAGGAGGATGTGGGAAATGTTCCAGAAGCCAAGAGGCTGATCCTCTGACAAATGGTTCCTGGTCATCCTCTGGCTCCCTTCTTTTCCAGGGCACCCCCAGGAGAGCTACAAAGAACAAACTAGGAGGAGGGTACAGGGCTGAGGATGAAAAAGAGGTAGTCAGAGAAGCCCCAACTTTGTAAAAGAGATCTGTGCTAGGAAGCATCAGCCAGCTGACCAGAGGCAGCTAGAATAGAATTGCCTTGGGCTGAAGACCCAAGATGGAGGAAGGACAGCAGAGAAGGTAAAAGGCTTTGGTTCTGGAGTTGGAGTCTAAATAGATCTTTGTGTCTGAGGAGGAAAAGACAGCTGTCTGCCACAGGTCTTATACATATGGGGCTTCAGCAAGGGTGTCCTGGGGGATTTTCTACAGACAGGTGTGAGCTGAGCCTTACCAGGAGATTTGGGCATTGGGGAGGGTTGTGGTCAGCAGCTCCCGCAAGGAGATTCTTTCCTTCCAGTTTTCTGTCCCTAACCAGACCTCCCACAGCCCATCACCCTGAGCCACGTCTAGTCCCTGGATACATTGGGGTCAAGAAATAATCCCTGGACCAAGTCAGAATTTGGTTGACATTCTACTGGGTTGGAGAGAGGCATGTGTGGTAAGCAGCCATCAAAACCAGGTCATTCATTGATGAGTACTTGAGGCATATGGAGTATGTTAAGCCTAGCTTAACTTTCTATGTGACTTAAGAACACACATCCGTCTGTTGGAAGAGCTTTCTGCCTTAGCTGCTTTAAGGGAAAGGCATCTGAGAGTGCCTACAGAATGGGGCATTTTAACTTAGCTGAAAAAATGTTGGGTTCTGGAGCAGAGACAACCTGCGTTCAAATCCCCAGTCCATCTCTTACTGGTTGGGTCACCTTGGGCTCCCTGTGCCTCAGTTTCTTCATTTATAATTGAAGCTAATACCAGCGCCACCTCACTGGGCTGCTGTGAGGATTAATTGAGATCCAAAACAGTGGACAGTGCTTATTACAGTGCTTAAAGCAGAGTGAGCTCTCAACTAACATTAATGATTGTTCTCTCTGCTCAAAGCTTTGCTGGAGTCTTCCTTCTGCATTGATTAGGCAAATGTGGATCTAGAACTAGTTAAACCAGCATCTCATTTTTGTTGCTAAGCAACCAGCTCTGAGATCTGCAAAAGTACAGCTCGGTGTGCAATGACCCCCTCTAGCAATTCAGCCCCAATCAGGCTGTTGCTAAGCATTGTTTTATATTACTTAAAAACTCATTTCGAATTGTGGTGGAGGACGGAGAGATGCACAAACAGCACAGTCACAAAGCATGAGCAAAAACAACCTTTCCAACTGGAGGGGCTCACAATAGTGAAAAAAATAAAACAGGTGGTGATGTGTGCTTGCATCCTCCTGCAGGAGTGAGAAGAATCACCCAGATGGTTCACTCTTCTCTGGGGTTAAAGAGATTATCATCTGTCTTCAGTGTGGCATCCTCCACGGACAGGCAGAGCTGGAAGCACCTACGGTGGTCCCACACTCCTTCCTTCAAAGAAGTCAGGGGTCACCAGGCACTGACTTCAGGGGAAACATTCTGTCCTCAAACATTCCTTCCTTCCTTCCTTCCTCCATCTCTATCATTAAGCACATATTGAGTACTAAGTGCCCGAGATTTGCTATGCACTGAGATTAAAGCCCAAAGAAGACAGTTACTCTCCATCTTGTCCTGGTTCTTAGTTAAAAACAAAACCAAAACAAAACAGAATCCCCTCTAGCTAGTTTGTTAGACAAGGTATTTATTGAAGGATATTAGGTAGCTCACAGAATTTTCCCAGCAGCCAGAGAATTGGGGTTGGTGGCTACACAGTTAGGAAAATTGCCCAGAATATAGTTCTAGATTTCTCCAGAGGAGACCTATTGCCCTCATAGCCAAGCTCAGACTCTGCAGCCCACACCACTGTCCCAGGCAGGGATCCCTCTGCCAGGGCCTCTTCCCGTGCTGCCTCTATGAGCTCGATTTCCTGCCACCCTCACACGATGACTTCTGCCTGCCATCTTTTTCTTCACTGAAGTCTGGGATGGATGCATGTGATTGGCGGAGGCTGGGTCACATGTCTGAGCCCTGCTGCAAAGGAAGCTGGGAAATAAATTTCTGACCATCACTTAAGAGGTGGGAAATGCCCCAAACATGGGAAGGTTGTTCCAAAGGCACTGGTCAGCCTCAAGGCCTTCAGATACTCCCTGAAATGTCTCTACCATCTTAACCTTTACAGTCTGCTGGAGGATGCAGGCAAATAAACCAGAGAGCGTAGCCCAGGGTGACCAGTGCTGTGCCAGAATACGTACAGGCATGAGAGGGACCCTCAAAAGGATTTCCCACCCAGATGATGGTGTCAGGGAAGGCAGCTCAGGGCAAATAATACTAGGCCGATACTTTAAGGATGAGTGTGAGACCATTGATCAAGGTGAAGGCTGAGGGAAAGAGAATGACAGGTGCAAAAGCCCAGTGTCACCAGGGAGCTCAACTCCAGGGCAGGAGAGACAGTCTGTGGGGCTGAAGAAGGGATGCAGCTGATGCATGCTAAAGTGCAAGAAACATTGCTCTAAATAATACGCTCAGATTGCTGCTTTTTGAATTTTCAGTGTTAGGCATTCTATACTGACTTCCCACAGTTAAAAAAAAAACAAAACAGATGTCTCATCCTCTCTCTCATTCCAACATTGTGTATTGTAATTTTGGTTAGATTGTAATCAGTATTTATAGTTATATAACTATGTAAATACTATTCACAGCTGAGTATGTATATACCACAGCTATTTTTCCCTTTGTGCACAAGTCTTTGTTCTACATTAACATATAACTATTGTTTTCTATCAGTTGCTTAGTTTACTCCATATTTACCACTTATTCACCCTCAGACTCTCCCCCAGCAGTGTTAATCTTTACCTCTCAGTACATTCAATCACTCTAAGTATCCTACAAATTTCATCTCCTGAAGAAGTCTTTGTTTTTTTCTGCTGAGGAAGATTTGCTTGAGCTAACATCCATTGCCAATCTTCCTCTTTTTTATGTGAGCCACTGCCACAGCATGGCCACTGACAGATGAGTGGTGTAGGTCTGTGTCCACGAACCAAACTTGGGCTGCCAAAGTGGTGCACACCAAACTTAACCACTAGGCAACTAGGGCTGGCCCAAGAAGTCTTTTTTTTTTTTTTCCTTTTTCTCCCCAAAGCCACTTGGTGCACAGTTGTGTATTTTCAGTTGTGGGTCCTTCCAGCTGTGGCATGTGGGATGCCGCCCCAGCATGGTTTGATGAGCAGTGCCACGTCTTTGCCCAGGATTCTAACTGGCAAAATCCTGGGCTGCCGAAGCAGAGCGTACAAATTTAACCACTGGACCACGGGCCAGCCCCTGAGGAAGTCTTTTTTAACACTTTGAGACCTGCTCCAGTCTAGACTGGGATCCAGTTTGGGCTTGGGCCAGAGCTGTCACCTTGGGGTCTCCCTCCCCCTAACCCCTGTGTTGGAACTTGTTTCCTGGATCCCACATCTGATCCTGTCTTGCTTAACTCCCTCATTTTGGTGGAGCTTCTCTGAAAAGGATGGATTAATGGTAAATTGAGAGCCTGTGTTCCTGAAAATGGCTTTATTCTGCCCTCACTCTTGATTGACAGTTTGGCTGAGTATGGAACTCACGATTGGAAATTATTTCTCTCAGACTATTGAAGTCATTGTTCTCTTCTCTTCTGTTGTGCCGTTGTGGTGGTGTTGAGAAATCTGAAGCTATTCTGATTTCTGGTCTTTTGTATGTTACTTTCCTTCTCCCCCCCTTCCTCCCTCTCTCCCTCTCAGATTTTAGGATCTTCTCTTTGCCCTGAGTGTTCTGAAATTCCATAGTGATATACAGTCACGTGCTGCATAATGACTTTTCAGTCAACGACAGACCACATATACAACAGTGGTCCCATAAAATTAGCACCATATAGGGGGCTGGCCCCTGGCTGAGTGGTTAAGTTTGTGTGTTCCGCTTTCACGGCCCTGGGTTTTGCCAGTTCGGATCCTGGGCGCAGACATGGCACCACTTGTCAGGCCATGTTGAGGTGGCGTCCCACATGCCACAACTGGAAGGACCCACAACTGAAAAATATACAACTGTGAATGGGGGGGATTTGGGGAGAAAAAGCTGGAAAAAAATTAGCACCATATTGCCTAGGTGAGTAGGAGGCTATACCATCTAGGTTTGTGTAAGTGCACTCTATGATGTTCACACAACAACAGAATTGCCTAACGATGTGTTTCTCATAAAGTATCCCTGTCATTGAGCAACACATGACTGCATCATGGTTGGATCTATTTTCATCCACTTTTCTGGCTGGGCCTTTTCAATCTGCAAGCTTGCATTCTGGGACATAATCTTGAAATTCTTTTTGATAATTTCATCCCCTACATTGTCTTTCTTTTCTTTTGGGCTCGTTATTTGGAGGATGGAAGTCCTGGACTGGGCCTCTATTTTTTTTTTAAATTTCTCTGACCTATTTTCTCATACTTTTGCTCATCTTTCTCAGAGCATTCTTCAATTTTATCTTCCAACCCACTTCTTGAACTTTTCATTCCTGCTATGTCATATTGCCAAGAACTCTTTTTTGATTTTCCGACTATTCCTAGCATTTTGTTCTTGTTTCACAGATGCAATACCTTCACTTATTTCTCTAAAGATACTAATGATAATTTATCCTTTTGAAGCCTTCTTCTCCCTGCATATTCTCTATTTCCTCCAAGTTATAGTTATCTGTTAACTTTAGCCTGTGTCATATTAGAGGCTCTCCTCAAGTGCCTGGTGATCCTTGGACATCTGCTCATATTTAAGGGGGCAATAAAGAGGTGATTGGAAGTTCTGTGTGCCCAGGTGAGTCCCCAGTGTTACACTTTTAGGCCCACGCTCCTGGGATTGTTGAATTCCCCAGAGAAGACTCTTCCAGCCTCCTGCCTAGAAGGGACAAGCTTGGCTGCCAGCAGTTTGGGAGCTGAGTGGGGGAAAAAAGGTGGGGTATGTGTGTGTGTGTGTGATTATTAATCTATTTCTGCATAACAGATTACTCCAAAACCTCATAATTAAAAAAACATTATCTCACAATTTCTATGCTTTAGGAACTCAAAGACAGCTTAGCTGAGCTGTCCCTTATGAGGTTACAGTGAGATGTCGGTCAGGTATAGTCATCTGCCTGGGTCTGGAGGTTCTGCTTCCAAAGTGGCTCAGTTGCATTCCTGGCAAGTGATGCTAGCTGTCAGCAGGAGTCCTCATTTCCTCCCCATGTGTCCTCATTGATGGCAGCTGCCTCCTCCCAGAGTGAGTGATTCAAGAGACAGCAAGACAGAAGCCATAATGTCTTTTATGACCTAGTGTCAGAAGTCATACTCTGTGATTGCCCACAATACTCTATTGGTAACACAAATCAGCCCTCTGCAGTGTGTGAGGGGGCTCCCCCAGGGCATGCGTGTGAGGAGGGGAGAATCACTAGGACCCATCGCTAGAGTGGGGTAGGATGGAATGTCTCAGTACTTCTAATGTACTTTTTACTTTTTAGCCATTTTTAGCAAGGTATCACCATCTGCAGCTACACCCGATGTCTCCAGTTCAAGGACCCCAAGTTTTGTCCTCTCTGAAGAATAAATTTCCAATCTTCTGCAAAATGGAGGAACAGCAGCCTCCTGGCTGCACTGAGTAGGGGAGAGGGCCTAGGAATTTGCTTCTTAAAAAGATTTTCATCTGGTCTTCCCATCACTAGCTCCACCTTTACCTACGCTTCAAGAAGTATCTGGCCTGCTATTCCCGAGTCTTGAGGGGAGGGAGGTGGTCCTGCAGTATAAATTGGGTTGGTTCTTGGCTTTCCCCACTGCCATTAAAATTCAGCTTTGTTTCTGCTGAGTCAGCTCCATGCATCCTCTGCTTTCAAAATTTTGTTACTATTGGCTTCTCTCCTATTCTCTTTGTTCTTGTGGATTTATGTCTCTTTAACAATCTCTTTACCGTGTTTTATTGGGACATGGGGAGGGAGGAGAAGCTGGTGCATGCATTTCTTTTGTAATCTTTAAGTGGACATAAAGCTTCTGAAATGAGTCTCAAGAGTCCATTTTGAAATCCAAAAACTGAATAAAGATGCTTTCTCTCTATGCACATTTTTGATCTATCCTAAGGAAATGGATGTCTCTGGTTAAATAGGAAGAAAGTCACATACCAAAAAAAAATTTCAAAGTTTTATACATTCCAAAATATTATCTAACCACAGTAACATTATCTTCCTAGTCAGAAAGCGTATCAGGTAAAAGAAGGCAACTGAAGCCATAAAAATCTCACTATTGACCCTAGTATTTTGAGTGTTCTCCTTGCATTGAGCCAAGCACACTCCTTCATTCAATCTCATTGCTGAAACCCCACCATGAAGGACAGGACATACTCCTATGTAAAGAAATAATTTGTGTTGACTGATAGTGAAAACTCACAACCTCTTATCTAAGAGTGTCCTAGTTGAGAAACCAGTGTTTTTCAAATGGAGCAGAGTTGTCTCCCTTAGAATGTTTGGAAATGGGTTGGGTGATTTTTGGCCATCATCAAAGATTGGGCAGCATTGCAGGCCTTTGTGGGGCCGGAAATGCTAAATGTCCTGAAAGGCTTAGAAAACCCTGTACAATGAAGAATTGCCAATCCCAAATGCCAGTCACTCTCATTGAGAAACACTGCATAGGAAGATACCTTTGACAGAGCTTGAAATTATCAATACAATAACTAATCCACAGAATACTAGAGCTTGATTAGTTTAAGTAATTAGCTTGGTTCTATAGAGATGTAACAAAGTATTAAAAGGAAATTTTGGCTGAAGTACCAGGAGACAATAGATACCAAATCCCAGAAGTGCCATACCAAATGAGAATTTACCAAGGAGGCTTACAAAAACCATTTACAGAAATCTTAACCCCTCATCCACACTGAAGGGACTAAAGAGTCAAGAGTAGGAAATTTCTGGAGAAGTTTGAAAGATTTCTTTATAGGGAGCCTATGCTGTGAATCTCTACCTTGCCCCACCCCACCCCCCCAACCTCAACAACCAAAGGGAAAGAGATAGGGAGAGGTAGGTTGCCCTCCTACCCCAAGTCAAAAGAGAGGAGGACTTGAAGGAGATCACTGAGAGGCTTAAAATATGGCACCTAAAGTTTGGGTGACATAGTGGTCTGGTGACTAAATCATGCCTGAGAAATCCAAAGGGTGAGAGGCTGAAGCCGCCAGTGGCATGAGAGTAGAGAGCTAAGGTTTGCGGAGTAACTACACTCCAGAGTTCATCAAAGTCAAAGACAAAGGAACGTGCCCCCATGGACCAGACATGGGCTTTGCAAAGGAAAGAGAATCAGTGTCTTAGACCCTTTGCAAGAGGGCCTTCTGGAGGAGTTAGGGGTACCACTGATTGCTTAGAGCCACAGTAAGTATAACAAGCAATCAGCTGAATAGTTACATCCCAAGCTCATGGATGGGAGGGTAAGTCAGTGTGTGTGGGGATGGGAGGTTCACCAAGGAACCACGAAAGCCACCGTAAGAGAAAGAGCAAATTTAAACAACTGCTAAATCCAGAGAAGGTCAAAGCCAAACCTCCATCATAGGACCAGTCAAGGAAGAACTTCCCAGCTCTCCTTCCCTCTCCTCTATCTCTTCTACTTCAACGCTGGAAGGATTCAAACCCAGGGTAAGCAAGGTGGAGCAGGACGAGGAGAGCCAAGGGAGAAGATGGCTGCTTCCTGTCTTCTTCAGCTGCAGGACTTCTGGCCGCAGCACACTCAACCTGTGGAGTTCAAAGCTTTGATTATTCTATGGGAATGGAACATCTTTTTAAAAAATATTTATATATTTATAGTAAAAACTTCTATTTTTTTCAAATGAAAAGAGCCAGTTTTATGCGTGAAGCTAGGAGTCCACTAGAGGTCACTTTTTCAACTTATTTCCCTTAAAACTGGAAAAATTCAGCATTGATTCTTGCCCTTGAATCTTTTTTACATGGCTTTCTTTCCAAGGTTGGAACCTTTGTTTTGGGAATGGAACATCTTAATTGCTGGGTTGGGACTGTGTTTTTTAACTAAAGCGACCAAGAGAAGCCATGGGGTCTACTTAAGCTTTCCATTAGGGACAAGCGTAGAGCTAGCCCCATTAATAAATTTAAAGGGACAATAGGAAACAAAAATAAAATTGCTTTATGATTACATCTCACAAATCATGCCTGTTTGAGGTGATGGTTACAGAGAATTCTTAACAGCAGAAAATCTGATACTGGCACACAAGACCATAGGAAATAAGCCATCCTCCTCAGGACAGTGAGAAATAGTTTCACTGAGGCTAACGACGTGACAATGGAGACAGCAATAGATGAAGAAGAGTCAGACCTTGGTCATGACGCAGCTCCACCCCTTAGCACACCCTTACAAATTCCCTGCATTGAGCAGTTTCTTCATCTACAAAATGAGGGAGTTCAACTAGACAGCCAATGGGATATCTTCTTTATCTAAACTCTCACATGAAACTAGGAATGGACAGATAGAGAGAGGTTAGGTAAGCTATTCCTTTCCTGGAGATGATTGAAATCAAAGATGATGTTAGATATAATCTTCGGAGGTCTTCCTAGGAAACCCCATTATTGTTAGTCTGCACCTTAAATGCGCCCCGCTTAATGATCATTGTTCAGTAATGAGAAGATGGAGCTTCCCAGAGATCACTTGTTATTAAAGAATCGGCCAGTCCTTCCCTCCTTGGGCCTCTGGTCCTGGATAAAAGTGAGATTTGAAGTTGTCTTCAGAGATCTGATTGTGATAGGGTGGCACACGGTGACCAACAGCAAGCCTTTAGAGTTTGCTGCCCTGGGGCACACTGGATAGGTGCTGTATTAGTTAGGGTTCTCCAAAGAAACAGAACCAAGGAGATTGTGTATATATGTATATATATATGTGTGTGTGTAAATATATTTATAACATACATATGACTTATTTTTATTAATGACAGTGAGAAACCCACATTTGCATGCTTGCGATGGTTTTTATGACTTAAGGACGCTTGTGTCTTGGGTGTTTTTAAAAAGTTTTTTCTTTTTTTCTTTTTATCTTTTGACCCCCTTCACTCATTTCTCCCACCCACCCCTCACCTCCTGCCTCTAGCAATCACCAAGAAGTTCTCTGTATCTATGAGGTTGGGTTTTTTTTTTTAAAAGATTCTACATAATAGTGAGAACATACAGTATTTGTCTTTCTCTCTTTGACTTATCTCACTTAGCATAATGCCCTTGAGGTCCACCCATGTTGTCACAAATGGCAAGATTTCATTCTTTGTTATGGCTGAATAACATTACATTGTGTTTCTTTATCCACTCATCCATCGAGGGACACTTAGGTTATTTCCATATCTTGGCTATTGTGAATAATGCTGCAATAAACGCGGCGATGCAGATACCTTGTTTTCATTTCCTTTGGATACATACCCAGAAGTGGGATTGCTGGATCATATGGTAGCTCTATTTTTAATTTTTTGAGGAACCTCCATACTGTTTTCCATAGTGGCTGCACCAATTTATATTCCCACCAACAGCACACAAGGGTACCCTTTTCTCCATATTCTTCCAGCACTTATTTCTTGTCTTTTTGGTAACAGCCATGCTAACAGGTATGAGGTGATGTCTTATTGTGGTTTTGATTTGCATTTCCTTGATGATTAATGACGTTGAGCATCTTTTCATGTACCTGTTGATCATCTGTATATCTTCTTTGGAAAAATGTCTGTTAAGATCTTCTCATTTTTTAATCAAATTTTTTGGTTTTTTGCTATTGAGTTGTATGAGTTCTTTATTTATTTTGGATATTAGCCCCTGATATTAGCTCAGATACATGATTTGCAAATATTTTCTCCCATTCAGTAACTTTGCCTTTTTGTTTTATTGATGGTGTTCTTTTCTGTACAGAAGATTTTCAGTGTGATGTGGTCCCACTCATTTATTTTCGCTTTTGTTGCTTTAGGTGTCATATTGAAAAAATCATAGCCAAGACCTATGTGAAGGAGCTTACCACCTATGTTTTCTTCTGAGAGTTTCATGGTTTGAGGTCTCATGTTCAAGTCTTTAATCTATTTGAGTAAATTTTTGTGTATGGTGTAAGATAGTGATCGAGTCTCATTCTTTTGCACGTGGCTGTTCAGTTTTCCCAACACCATTTATTGAAGAGACGTTCCTTTCCCCACTGTATATTCTTGGCTCCTTTGTCATAAATTAATTGACCATATATGTGTGGGTTTAATTCTAAGCTCTCTATTCTGTTCCTTTGATCTATGTGTCTATTTTTATGCCAATATCATATTGTTTTAATTACTATAGCTTTGTAATATGGTTTGAAATCTGGGAGCATGATGCATCCAGCTTTGTTCTTCTTTTCAAGGTTGTTTTGGCTATGCGGGTTCCAAAGAAATTTTGTGATTCTGTATAAATGTTAGGATTATTTGTTCTATTTCTTTGAAAAACGCCAATGGAATTTTGATAGGGATTGCATTGAATCTGTAGATTGCTTTGGGTACTATGGACATTTTAACAATATTGATTCTTCCAATCCATGAGCACAGAATGTCTTTCTATTTATTTGTGTGTTCTTCAGTTTCTTTCATTAACGTCTTTTAGTTTTCAATATACAGGTCTTTCACCTCCTTTATTAAGTTTATTCTAGATTTTTTTTAATGGAATTGTAAGTGGAATTGTTTTCTTTATTTCTCTTTCTGATAGTTGGTTATTAATGTGTAGAAACGCAACAGACTCTTGTGTATTGATCTTGTATTTTGCAACTTTACTGAATTTATTAGTTCTAACAGTTTTTTGATAGAGTCTTTAGGGTTTTCTACATATAATACCATGTCATCTGCAAATAGTGAGAGTTTTACTTCTTCCTTTCCAATTTAGATGCCTTTTATTTCTTTTTCTTAACTAACTACTCTGGCTAGGACTTCCCATGCTGTGTTGAATAAAAGTGGTGAGAGTGGGCATATTTGTTCTGTTCCTGATCTTAAAGGAAAGGCTTTCAGCTTTTCACCATTGAGTAAGATGTTAGCTGTGGGCTTGTCATATATGGCCTTTATTATGTTGAGGTATGTTCTCTCTATACCCTTTGTTAAGAGTTTTTAATCATAAATAGATGTTGAGTTTTGACAAATGCTTTTTCCGCATCTATTGAGATGATCACATGATTTTTATCTTTCATTTTGTTAATGTGGTGTATCACATTGACTGATTTTCGGATTTTAAACCATCCTTGCAACCCTGGAATAAATCCCACTTGATCATGGTGTATGATCCTTTTAATGTATTATTGAATCTGATTTGCTAATATTTTGTTGAGGATTTTTGCATCTGTGTTCATGAGGGATATTGGCCTATAATTTTCTTTTCCTGTGGCATCTTTATCTGGTTTTGGTATCAGGGTAATGCTGGCCTCATAAAACGAGTTTGGAAGAATTCCCTCCTCTTCTATTTTTTGGAAGAGTTTGAGAAGGATTGGTACTAATTCTTCCTTGAATGTTAGGTAGAATTTACCAGTGAAGCCATCTGGTTCTGGACTTCTGTGATTTATTATGAGGAATTGACTCACATGATTATGGAAACTGACAAGTCTCGTGATCTCCCATCTGCAAGCTGGAGACCTAGGAAAGCTGGTGGCGTAGTTCCATTCTGAATCCAAGGGTCTGAAACCAAAGGAGCTGCTGGTCTAAGTCCTAGTCCAAGCACAGGAGAAGATGGATGTCTGCACTCAATCACCTGGCAGGAAGGGGGTGAATCTTCCCTTCCTCTGTTTGTTGTTCTATTCAGGCCCTAAAATGATTGGATAAGGACCACCCACTCTGAGGAGGGCAGTCTACTTTACCAAGTCCACTGTTTAAATATTAACCTCATCTGGGAACACCTTCACAGACACAAACAGAAATAATGTTTAACCAAATATCTGGGCACCCCTGACCCAGTCAAGTTGACATATAAAATTAACCATCATAGGTGCCCCTGAAATGTCCTTCTTTGAGCTTTGATCCTATGAGGTCTTCAACAGCCATCGACTAAAATCCCGTTCCTTTACCATGCTCAAGGAGAGCAATAAATGGGATCTTAACTATTAGGAAGAACGTTGAAGCCCTCCTTTCTCTTGACGTGGGGTAGAAGGTAGCTCCTCCCCATCTCTCTCCCTTTGGTGGTTGGAGTGACGGGAGATTCAAAGCATAGGCTCTTCATAAAGAAATCTTTCAAAATTGTCCTTCATTTCTGTACTGCTTACTTGTAGATTTTAACATAATTCTAATGAGATATTCCAATTAGAATAACGAAAAACATTGTATTTATTTATTTGCACCAATTTAAACAAAAATCAAAACCAAAAAATTCTGTACTTGGTCTTTCTTTTCATGAGAGAAGAATTTGAGACAGGCCCTTCTTAGACACCATCCAAATATCTAAAGTCACTTGTCACAAGTCAGTCACAGGCCTGGCTTTGCTGCAGATGCTTCCAGAACACTAGTGCTGTGCAAGAACATTTACCCACACCAGGACTTATCCTGAAAGGTCATTGTGGCCAGTTACACCAGATGTAGCCCAGAGGCCAGATAATGTCTCTTTTTAATAATATCTGTTAAAGTATATCCATGTGGCCATACCTGTCTAAATATTTTAAGTGAAATACTTGACTGTCATAGGAGGCTAAGAATTCACTGATCTCCTGACAGATCAGAATGAGATGTAAATCCAACCCCAAAGTAACATCTATGAAACAAAAGGCAGTGGGGGAATCTGGAATTTACTGAATGATGTATAACGTACTGGGAACTTCAACATATATTGTCTCTTTGGAGCCTCACAACATATGGATAAATGAATAGAGAATTTGTCAAAAATTGTTTACAGTACTCTTAATCCCTCTGGTTATGCAGGTGTCATTATTATTATTCCCATTTTACAGATCAGGAAACTGAGGCTCGGAGAGTAAAAACACCTTTTAAGTCACTGTGGTGGGTTGAACAGTGTCTTTGCAAAAGTCCTTACCCTTGGTAGCTGTGAACGTGAACTTATTTGGACATAGAGTCATTGCAGAAGTAATTCAGGATCTTGAGATGAGATCGTCCTGGATTTAGGACAGGTCCTAAAGCCAATAACTGGAGTCCTTATAAGAGAAAAGAGAGGGAGATTTGAGACACAGAGACACACAAGGAAGGCCAGGAAAAGATGGAGGCAGAGATTGGAGTAAAGCATCCACAAGCTAAGGAATGCCAGTGATTGCCTGCAGCCACCAGGAGCTAATAAATGGAATGGAATAAATTCTCCCTCAGAGACTCCAGAAGGAACCAACTCTGCAAACACCTTCATTTAAGACTTCTGATCTTCACAACCATGAGAGAACAAACTTGTTGTTTCAAGCCACCAACTTTGTGATACTTGGTTAGGGCAGCTTAGGAAACTCACACAATCATACTCTAGTAAGTAATGGAGGAAGCCCTGGCTCCTGGAACTGCCTGTCTGACCCCTAAGCTATGTCCGTTTCGCCAGCTCATGCTACTTTTGTGACTATTAACAGTAGTAAGTTATGCATGACCCTTTGTTCTTCTGGGCCTGAATTAAGCGATAGACTATGTCACAAGTCCCAAAGATGAGAATTAGGCACATCACACTGGATGGCGCTTTGAAGAATGGAAAATACTGTTCAGCATGTCTGGGCACTCACTAGCTCTCAGGGAACTTACAGATATGCCAAGAAGGTTCTAGAAAATTCCAGGCTAACTAGCGCAGGTTTTCTCAGTGAGTCATTGATCCATGATCCATAGTAAGTTTTTACCAGGCAAACATTTTTTCTTGCTCAAAGGTCGTATCTCTTACGTTATCTTTAGTGTAACTTTGTCCCCCAGAGGTGGGTCCAGGCTGTTGAGTAGAGATTTGGGCCTATGCAGAGATGGCAATGAAGTTAGCGAGGACTTTGCTGGGTCACTGCAGGTGCCATCTCTTTAGTGCATGGACTCCTCTTTTCATACACGTCCAGCAAACAGAAGCTGGGTCCTCTGGCCAGGGCCACATGCCCTTCGCGCAGGTAATCTGTGCCTGGGCTGAAGAGGAAGGGGGCAGGGTCTCTGGACTGCTCTTCCCCATGCTAACTTCTCAAGAGGAGCCCCAGGCTTCAAACCAAGTTTCTAGCAGTCGCCATTCAGGGACTTCGTCAGGTTAAAAAATCCAGTTCTTCTGTAGCTGAGGAAACAGAGGCTCAGCCTGTGCCCTCAGCTCTTGGCCCCAAGCAGCAGAACTGGAAATAGAATTAGGGCCTTTGATTTCTATCCCAGGGCTTTTTCTACTACATGCAAGTGTTTCCCAGAACTTAGTTTGCATAAGAATCATCTGGAAAATGTGTTAAAAAATTCAGGTTTTGAGGCCTGGCCCCAAAGACGGAGATCCAGTAAGTCTGGGGTGGAACCCAGGAATTGCATTTTTGACAAGCACCCCAGGTGAGTCTGACATCTGTGGTCCACAGCCTAAAGGACTCAATGACAGCTCCCAGAGCTGAGCACATTTCCCTGGAAAACCCTTCTGGTAGGCTCAGGTAAGAGCTTCCGCATGGCCTCCAGCTTTGGGGAGAAGATAATTCCTCAGGGTGAATTTAGTGGCGAGGTAAGTTACTGAAATAGGTGCTGTTCCTGGCACTCCTGGATCTTCCAGCGTCTGCATTATGATTCTGGAATAAAGATGATTATGAATCTGGGGCCCAGCTGAATGAGCAGGACCTTAAGGCAGCACAGATGACACTGTTCCCTGCCAAGAGATCAACACAGAGGAGCTAAGTTGCTCCTTAGATGTCTGCCTGAGCCTAAGTCATGGACCAACCAGGACATCTCTCAGGAGTTCAGTGATGCTATCATGGGTGCTGCCTCAAAGAGGACACCAGTTTTGGCTGCTGCTGAGGTTGTGGAGCAATCTATCTCCGTTTGTGCTAACAGTTGTAATAACATCCCAGAGGTTAGAAGATGCTTTCACGGACATTATCTGAATCCTTTCCTTTCTCTGTGAACCTACCTGAGGGCCCAGGGATTCCCAGTTATTAGTCATACACAGACAACTCATCCTTAGGTTAATTTTCTTTTGCCTAAACTTGGTTTTATTTCATCTCTCTACAGATCTTGCTCTGTGCTTAAAACACACTCGAGAAGGGTGCATTACTGGAGAGCTCTCAGAGAGGTGGCGCCATGTACCCTTCTCCTTACAGCATTTGTTGAAGTTTACAAATAATAGCCTTGTGATTATTTGATTATCTGTCTTCCCCACTAGACTGCAAGCTTCATGTGGGCAGGAATCAACACATTCCCAGACATAGTCCAGTGCTGGCAAGGTAGAGTGGTGGTTGAATGAATAAATGGACAATGAATTAGCTGATGAATGAGTGATTTATGTAACAAAGGAATTCTTACCCACCTTGTTTAGCGAGTGAAGGAGGAGAAAGTTGAGGTGCTAACCAGGTCTGGAGAACTTGCCCTACACAGTAGGTAAAGGGAACCTGCCATCTTGTGTCTCCCCTAACCCTGAAAGCCCCACTCATCTTGCTCCTCTTGGGCCTCCTCTCAGTTATGGGCACAACTATCCCCTCATGGTCCCAGTCAGGAACCTATGCAGCATCCTTGGTACTGGCCTCTCCCACACCACCCAAATCCAATCCATCCCCAGCCAGTGGACTCTGCTCTGTCTCCCAGCAGCTTTCCAAGCTGCCAGCTCGTCTTCATGTCTACCCCACTGCTGCCAGGGGCAGGGCACCAGCCCCTTTCACCTGGATTACTGCCACCTTGCCAGATGATCTCGCCTCCCTCCACTCCAGCCACCTCCACTAGCTCCTCTGCAGAAGTATGCCTCCAACCTGAAAGCCAATACAAATCATGCAGAGGCCTTGTTAAAATGCAGAGCCTGAGTCAATAGGTCAGGGTCTGAGATTCTGCCTTTGCAACAAGCTCCCAGGTGAGGCCAATGCTGCTGGTCCATGGACCACAAATTGAATAGCCAGATGTCATTTCTAAAATTTAAATCTAAATATGTCTTTCTTAAAATTCTCCAGTGGCTCCCTATTGCCCATGAGGCCTTATGTCATCAGTTACATGCCTTCTCGTCTAATTCATTATTCTACATTTCCCCCATGTCCACCAAAGTGTCTGCAGTTCCTTAAACTGCTGTGCTCTTTCATATGCCGATGGTGTTCCTTCGGCCTGGAATGCCCTCCTACTGCTCAGCCCCACCTCCCTTAGCTAATTCCCACTGGACTGATAGCCTTCACCCAGTCATCACCTCCTCCAGGAAACCCTTCCAGATCCCCTCACCCCCACCACTGCCAGAGTCAGTTAAAAGACATCAAAGGGGGCACTCCATGGAGCTCTCACGGCCCTCCCCTCAAAGGTGGGGAGAATGTTTACTTGCCATTCTCCCCACTTCCCCACCTAAACCAAAGAGGACAGAGCCTGGGATGGTGAAAGTTCACAGCCGTTTGCTGAATGAAGGATGGAATCACAGAGGGACCCTCCTGTCCCCTCTGGGAAGCTCCTCCAGTCCCCCTTCAAATGACAACGGTCTCTCTCAATGATTTCACTGGAACACTGTGAAGCAGGGTCGGGTGTGGGGTTCTTTCTATTCACTGCATGTTCCCAGTTCCTGCTTTCACCTGGTTTGCATTTCTTAAGTCTTAAGGTCAACAATCTTCCATTTGCTTTTGTTTTGGGCGGGACCACTGGGGATCGCTGAATCTGCAGTGCTGCTGTATTGGGGTTCCCACCATCTGTTGGACAGGTCTTCTTGAGTGAGGGCCCCCAGCTACCTCCCCCTGAAATCTGATTCTTCACACCAGCATCTTGTTCCCACAGCTTGCTAAAGTTTTTGCCCAAGGGTCAGTTGGGAGCTGAGGATGAGGTGAGGGTGTGTGACAAAGGAGAAAGTTGCTCCCACTGTCTTGGCCCTCACTCCTGAGAATCAGAGGCCTTGCAAGGAATCCAGACATTCCCAAAGTGATACGGAGCCACAGAGGCCTGGCTGCTCCTGGAGTTGGCCCACTCTCCCGTGACCCGGTGCATTTGCTCAACACTTCTAGGAGGACTCTGTCCTCTCTTCTTCCCATCTCTCCACTACACACCCCAAACCCCAGTGAAAGCCCAAAGTGCTTTAAGGCTCATGCAACCTGATGCCATTATTGCCTGAGCTACGCTGAAGCAACATTCCATGACCCAGGCTTGTATTAGAAAAGGAATGGGTCAAGAGGCAGACGACGTGGGATCTGGGCCTTGCCCTTCCTTTTGCTGCTTGCCTGGCCATATGCAGTCACTTGGCTTCTCTAGGTCTCTGTTTTCTCATCTGTACGATGGGTTTAAATCCCTTCCCTGTCAACTCATAGAGTTATGGTGAAGGTTGCATGAGTTGGCAAATGTGAAAGTGCTTGTTGAGTAGTAAGGGAGGCACAAAGTCAAAGCAAGTTGTACTTAATAACAATGAGGGCAAGGTCTAAGACAAGGGAAAGCAGGAGATGTTTGCCTTGATGTTTCTTACTACCCACCTTCTGGTAGTTTCCATACTGATGTCCATACAGACTATCTAATCCCAGAAGAGAAGTTGGGCATGTAAGTTGCTGACCACATGAGTGTACATTCATTTAATGTATTACCTTCCTGGAGCATTTTAATTTTAAATGAATGGAAGGAAGGAAACTCAAAGGAAGAAATTGATAATGCAGAAAAGCAGGCACAGTGAGACCTGTGTGAATGGGAATTTTCGGGACAGGGAGGACTCCCTTACTCCCAGATCGCCCTACACGGTCCACTTTGACTCCATCACCAGGGAAAGGCAGTGCTTCTGCGTGCTGAGCTCTGGAGCTTCAGCCTAATACCACGCCCCTTTCTCATGCCACAGAGAAGGGGCAATGGAGAAGTTTCATAGAAACCCGGAACTACAAGCAAGTGGACCATTAGGGGCTTCTGCCTGTGTGTTCTAAATGGCCTGCCAGGTGAGGATGAATTGTTAACAGCACGGTGGTCTTTTAACATGGAAAACTTCAGCCCACTCCAGGCCTCTGAGACTGCCTAGAGTGGAGCAGAAATGATCGCCCCACAGCATGACAGAGGCAGAGAAGTCTCAGCCCTTCTCTGTCCCTATGTCTCTAGCTGGCATTGTCTGAGCCTCTCTTCTCCCAAATTCTGACTCTTTTAAGGAGAACCACAGTCTCTATTCACAAACACCCATACATGCCAGGCTTATGGTGAACTGCTTGAGACCAAGATCTACGGACAGCAATACAGCCTGGAGGATGGGAGAGGACCTTGGAGAACCACAAAACCTGGGGAAAATGTAGCTAGCCTCCCTTGAAGAAGTTGACTTTCCAAACCTTTCCTCGGGACTTTATTAGATCTTTTGAAGGAAAGGGACAAATAAGTGCATAGTTTCTCCAGCACATAAGGTCACCCTGGACTTGAATTCCAGTCCAGTAGAGTCTGGACCCCATGGCCCTTCATCTCCTGGGCTCATGCCCTGCCTCGGAAGAAGGCTGGCGATCGTGGCCCTCCATTGACATTGTAGTGCCTATCTTCAGGTATCTGCTCCTCAGCAATATGGCCGCCACCTTCTGCCCAGAATGCTTTCTCTTCCTCCCAGAGGGCATTCTCTTCCTCCCAGAGGGACTTTTTATCCTCCCACAGGCCCTTCTCCTCATCAAGAAGAGCTCTTTCCTCTACCCACAGGGCCTTTTCCTCCTCCCACAGGGCCTTGTCCTCCTGAAGAAGGTGCCGGTCTCTTTCCCATAAGGCATTGTCCTCTTTCCAGAAGGCCTTATCCTCCTTCCAGAAAGTACGATACTTTTTCCAAAAGGTTTTCTCTTCTTCCCGGAAAGATTTTTCCATTTCCCAGAAGGCTTTTTCCTCTTTCCAGAAGGTTTTCTCCTCTTCCCAGAAAGGTCTCTCCTCTTCCCAAAAGCCCAAGATCTGGCTCCGGAAAGCATGGATTTTGTCTTGGAAATTCCACATCTCTTCCCTGAAGTCTTCTATTTTCTCACGGAAAATTTTCATCTCTTCCCGAAAAGCCTTTTCCTCCTGCAGCTTATGGATTAGTTTCTTCCGGCGAATGTTAGGCAAGGAGACCACCAGTGACCGGAAGAAAGCAAGCCCCGTCCATTTGCTCAGCTTGAAGGAAAACACCTTCCTAGTCAGCCAGAATGGTGAGGCGGCCATGATGCAGCACAGGGCCTTTGGCCAGGTCCAGGTCAGCTGGTCAAATCCTGTGGGGACACCAGAAAGAACATGTGCATGAGTATCATATGCCAGAGGACAAGCCCTTGGGTCTGTACCATTTGATTTGGGAAAATTTAACCATTGTTCTCTCGTTCCCTTTATGGTGTTTGTGAACAACATCTTTGGTAGAGAAATATGCTGGGTGGTTGTGGTTTTGGGCTGAAGAGGCAGTCAATACATTCAAGCTGAAGGCGGCGAAAATCATAGAATCTCAGCCAACAAAGACAGTGGTTCTCAACTAGGTTATCAAAACACACGGGTGTGACACGATCACTTAAGGGATGTGTCACCAAGAGTTCTGCTTTGCTTTTTTTAAATTTGATTTGCTTAGATTGTCCATTTCTTTATTTGTAAAACAAGTATAGAGTCCATATAATACAGTGTTTTAAAAGAGGCAAAATGTCAAGAATTGGAGAAAATTTTTTATAAAGCTTTTCTTTAAATTTTTTATTTTATTTTTTTAATTTTAATTTTTTATTGCAGTAACATTGGATTATAACATTATATAACTTTCAGGTGTACATTGTAGTATATTTCAAATTCTGTGTAGATTACATCATGTTCATCACCCAGAAACTAATTATAATCCATCACCATACACATGTGCCTAATCACCCCTTTTGCCCTCCCTCCTGCCCCTTCTGCTTTGCTTTTAAGTAAGAAAGTACCACAGCCCCTAAAAGATTTACTATTGTTAAATCAACCAGAATCTATTTAAATTTTGGCGTTCATACTTGGAGAATTGCTCATCACCTTCTTATGGACATGCTCACAAGAGGGTGCCACATATGTGACTGTCCTCTGTTACAAGCCACCTGGGAAATGGAGGGTGAGACCCACTGGCTTAGGGTAGACTGTTACAGTAGAAGAGTCTGTTTTGGGAACAGAGGTTTAAAACACGAAGGTGAGAGACAACGCCAAATGTTGGCAAGGATGTGGAAAAGAGGAACTCTCACACAATATCGAGTAATATTAGTGAAGACACTTTACGACCCAGTCGCTCTACTCCAAGATACGTAACCTGAGGCAACTTATGAATTGTGACCAGGATACATGTACAAGAATGGTCAAGAAGCTCTGTTCATAGGAGCTCAATACTGCAAACAGTCCAATGACCACCACAATAGAAGGGAATTAAAAAATGGTAGTATATTCATGCAATAGATGGCATAGCGATGTCCAACAATTGGATACATCTTATAAATATAGTGTCCAAAGAAAGAAGCAGGATCGAAGAACTTCAGAGAATAAAGTTCCCTAACAGGCAAAACTGAACTCTATTTTTTAGAAAAACTACTTAGGTGATAACACAAAAAAAGAGAAGTAAGGAAGTGGGTCCCATAAGTCAAGATAGTGGGTACTTGTGTGGGGAGGTGGGATACTAAGGGCTGTGATTAGGTGAGGATATGAGAGGGGCTTCTGAGGGGCTGGCAGGATTCTATTTCTTTACTTGGGTGGTGGTTGCATGTGTGTTCATTATAAAAATGCCTTAAGCTATATACGTATATTTTACATACTCCAGTAAATGCATTATATTTCACAATGAAATAAAAGCTATGGAGAAAGGAAGAAAGAAGGAAAGAAAGAAAGAAGAAAAAAAGAAAGAAGGAGGGAAAGAAGGGGGGAAGAAAGAGACAGAGAGAGAGACAATGAGAGATCTTCAAACATTGCCATATACCTGAGGTATCAGATATCAGAACTATCCACAAAAATTCCAATAACTACAAAGGTGGGTCTGGGATGAGAAAAAGGGATGGACATGGTAAGGTGGTTAGAGTGCAGGGAAAACAAGGGGTACACACACTGTAAGGGCGTTGATTTCCATTTTGAGCTTTCTGGAAGCAGCTGCCACCGTCTGGCCTCACTCAGTGGGCCTTTCTGAGCACCACACTGTGGAGCAACATGAGTCTCTTCAGGAGATTTCCAGGCTTTCTCCTTTTTCCAATTTGTGACTTGGGAGCAGGGAGTAGGGGAGAAGGAAGGATACACAGCTGGGGTATATGTGTGTGCGCATGGTGAAGAGATGGCGGCTATGCTGTGGTCAGCTTGTGGCACCACCATCCACCCAGTCACACAAACCAGAAACCTGGGGCTCATCTTTGACTCCTTCCTCTCTCTCATTAAACTGTCCATCAATCATTTAAGATCCTTAGCATTTCTTGAGATCATGCCCCCTGCTCCATCTCCTTGACCACAGACAGGATACCTGTAGCAGCCTAACTGGGCTCTCTGGTATTGATCTTACACTCCCATCTGCCCCTACACTGTAGCCCCAGGAGTGTTTCTAAAACACTGTCTCATCACATCACACCTGCTCACAAACCTTCAAAGACCTCGTAGCCCAAAGATCAAACCTGAAGGCAACCTGATTCCTGTTTGTCTCTCCCTTTACTTTCCTACCCAAATCTAAGTTTCAGTAATAACAAGCTACGTTCAGTTCTCTAGACACCGCTTGCAGTTTCCTGCCTCCACGCCAAGGCACACGCTGTGTCCTCTCCCGAGATTACCTTTTCCTCCGATTGTGGGCTTGAATTCCTGTTCATCCCTTCCCTTCTGAAAGCTACTCCGACAAGGATCCCCACTGCCTCCTTGAAGCTACCTATCTCTACACTCCCACTGTTTACTTGTCATGCTTGATAGATACTAGCCATGTGGACATGGCTTGGTGTGCATATAGGAGGTGATTGATAAAAATGTTGTTGATGGAGGGAATTATGCTAAGTGAAATAAGCCAGACTGAGAAAGACAAACACCAGATGATTTCACATGGACAAAGAAAATAGTTCAGTGGTTACCAGGGGAAGGGGGGTGAGGGGTGGGCACTGGGGATGAAGGGGAGCACTTATGTGGTGGCAGTCAAGAAATAGTGTACAACTGAAGTCTCACATTGATGTAAACCACTATGAACTCAATAAAAATAATGTTGGTTGAATGAAACTGAATTTCATTGAAATTTGGAGCTTTCATACTCTATATTGCATTATGGTTATTTGTCTTATTCCTACTATTTTTGCAACTGTTAGCATCTTGGTGTGGGAGAAAGGGCCTCATTTTTCAAGTCTCCACATTTCTTTCTTTCTGCTGTGAGAACACACAGCAGGCCCTCAACAAGCATTTGTGGAACTGGACTAGGTAAGTCTTCATGAGCAAAGACTCAGGGTCAGCTGGAGTTGCAAGACAGCTGTCAACAACAATCAGCTTTCCAACTATAAGATCAATAATAACAATTGCTATGTGCACATTTATTCAGCCCTTTTATGCTGGGCATTTATCCCATGTTATCTGTTTAATCCTTCCAACCATACTAAGATAGGTACCTTGATTAACTCCATATTATAACTGAGAAAACTGAGGCTTAAATAAGTTAAAAACCTGCTCAAACAATTAAGTAGATGAGTCAAGATTCTGCTGGAAGCCAAAGGCCATGTTTAGAAGTGCACTGTGTGGTCAAGCAATACTGCTTGTAAACACCATCAGGCTGATACTTTCACTATGAAGGGGTGTGTGTGTGTGTGGGCACGTGCACGCGCGCATTTGTATCAAGCACTGGACCTATTGATAACAACACATTTAGCAACTTGGTCCCTAATTTTAAATGAAACATTCTCTCTTTGTACAACCCTACTGCTGAAGGAAAATATACAGACACCTACACTAAAATGCAAATTAAAAAACATTGAATGTTATCACTAAAGAAAATAACTCTATTTTTCAACAAACAAAATAAGCTTTACGAAAGTCCCTTTTCCTGAGTGAGACCTCTCTCTCCCCAACTTGCAAAGGAAATATTTGTGCAGGCTTCTGACTCTCTTCTGAACTGTTTCCTGGATGTATCCCAACACTGAAAAGGACCACCTTCCGACTTACACTAAAGCTGTATTTCTTACTCCATGGACAGTGTTAGAGAACTCGCTGACACAGTTTAATAAATTCCTTTTGGCCACAGATACCAACTCTCACCGAGTTCTACATTTCACACTGTCCAATTTATCCCAAGCCATTATTTCCAGGCTCTCTTTGGGCCGCACACTTCCTGCGGGTCTAGCACCAGTCATTGCTGTTAGTGGGCTTCTTTTTAGGGCTGCTCTCAGCAAAGACACAGAGCCTGTCTGCCTTCACGAGGAGGAGAAGAGAACTGCAAAGCTGAGTGGAGAAGTCAACTCAGGGTAGATGGCTCAGTCCATGGAGTCATTTGAGAATAGAAAAAACTGCAAACTGTAGGTCAGTGAGCGCTCAGGGTTCACTACACACGCTTTTCCCCCTGAATCGAACTCCTCACTTGGGCAGCAGCGGGAGAAACCTGTTTATGGCACTTATTGAATAAGCGTGTTATAGAAATACACGTATTATAAGTCAAGTATTCTGGGACTCCCCTTGTTCTCAGTGGATCTGGGTTCCTACTTGTGGAGAAAACAGAGGCCCACAAACTGAAATTACCTCAGCTTCCAGCTCACCCTCTGGCAGCCACATCCATTTTTTTTTTTTTTGATTTTTTTTTTTTTTTTCCTTTTTCTCCCCAAAGCCCCCCGGTACATAGTTGTGCATTCCTCGTTGTGTGTTCCTCTAGTTGTGGCATGTGGGACGCTGCCTCAGCGTGGTCTGACGAGCAGTGCCATGTCCGCGCCCAGGATTCGAACCGACGAAACACTGGGCCGCCTGCAGCGGAGCGCGCGAACTTAACCACTCGGCCATGGGGCCAGCCCCTGCCACATCCATTTTTAATGCCCTTCTCTGGGCTCCTGGGCCAGGCCAGGCCTTCCCCTCATCTCCTAACAACTACGCGGTGACCTTGTTTCATCAATGACCCCTCTCTCATGAGCCTTCCACATCTCTCTCTCTGCCCATTCTGGCCTCTTAGCACACAAACATGCTCAAGTCTCTCTCATCTTAAAAACAACCAGCCAACCAGCCAGCCAACCAACCAACCAACCAACCTCTAACTCCCTCTACCTGTTTGCTAACCCTCTCCTCCTTGAATAGTCTTCTTAAGAGAGCAGTCAAGAATCACTATCACCATTTCTGCATTGTGTTTGCACCCTCGCCCTACAGCAATCTGCCTTTTGCCTCCTAACTCCACTGAAACTGTACCTGTTAAGATCACCAGTGACCTGCTAGTTGTTTAGTCTTTCTCCTACTGACCTCTTGGCAGCACTTAACACAAATCCTTTTCGAAATTCCTTCCCTCTTGACTTCTCCAACACCAGGCCATCCTGTTCTCCTCCTATCTCCCTGACTGTTCCTTCTCAGTCTCTGTGGACTCTTTCGCCCAATCGAGTATACTTTATCCATATAAATCTGTACCTACCTCATAGGACTCTTGTGAGGAATAACTTGGTTATGTTGAGTGCCTAGCATGTAGCAAGTGCTCAATAAATAGGAAGAATTATAATAATTACTATTTTGTGTCATTTAAATCTTCTTAGGGTGGCATTCCAGGACAATCATGATCTTTCCCTACAAATCAGTTTCGCCTAATCTCTGAGCCACCCCCCCAACACCTATCCTCTGGCCATCTGGAATTCCTCAACCATACCAAGTTTCCCTCACTTCCGTGCCATCTTCTTCTGTCTCCCTGGATAGCCTTGCCTAAACCCACTTCACTTCACCTAGCTCACCCTTCAAGACTCCCATAAGGGGTCATCTTCTCTAGGGAGCCTCTCCTGGAACTGCCCACCAAGTTCAGACTGAGCATTCACCTCTCCTGCCCCATGAGGAACACTTTGTCTCCCATCTCTGTGTCCATCCTCTAGCACAATGTCCGCTACATAATATAGATGTTTAGTAAATGTCAGTGGAATGAATGGCAGTCTCCTGGGTCAGAATGTTGGAAAAATTCATCTCTAAGTTTTTCTCATCCCCACTTAAATTATCTTTGAGAAAGAGATAAAATAAATAATATCTTTGAGAAAGAGATAAAAATAGATGTGATTTAGATTTAAAGTACAATATAAAACTGTAAATGTGTATCTATATCAATATAAAAACATGAATCAAAGAAACATGCCTGGTCTTCATTATTATACTTCAAGACTAGGACCTTATTTTTAAGGGAAATTTCATATATAACTATGCTTAGAACCAATACTACCCAATCTAAAGCCAACAGTTACTTACTGCTTAGCTGTTTCCCAACTGGGCAAGTCCTGTAGCCCTCAGGGCAGGCAGTCATTGTCACGTCAGATCCCTAGTGACGTCATTTTCACACACTCCCCTAATACTGTTTGCAATGATATCTCTGTCCCCTCTCAGTCCTGACTCACAGGATGGAGAGGACCAAGATGATGCCCCAAATAAGAGACTTTAAGGAGTGGAGAGAAAACTTGAAAGGTTTAAAAGACTTCTCCATCTTCCATCTTCGACTTCACCCATAGGGTGGTACTATTGATGACTCAGAAATGATTGTTACCTCACATTCTGCCTGGATTGTGTCCAGGAGCAGGCTTCTGGGAAATCATGTTTCAGTGGGGTGTTGGTGTTTAATGAATCATTTCTCTTGCTGCTTTTAAGAGTTTTCTCTTCATCTTTTGACAGCTTGACTATGATGTGTCTAGATGTGGATCTCTTTGAGTTTATACTACTTAGAGTTTGTTGAGCTTCTGGGATATGCAAATTTGATGCAGTTTTCCCTCACATGTGAGAAGTTTTTGGCTATTATTTCTTCAAATATTCTTTCTTCCCCTTGCTTTCTCTCTTCTCCTTCTAGAACTCCTATTATATGATGTTAATAGCTTGATGGTGTACCACAGCTCTCTGAGGCTCTGTTAATTTTTCTTCATTCTTTTTTTCTTTCTGTTGCTTAGACTGGATAATCTCAATTGACTTATCTTCAAGTTCATTGATTCTTTCTTCTGCCAGTTCAAATTTTCTGTTGAGCTCTTCAATTTTTCATTTTCAGCTCCAGAATTTCTATTTGGTTCTTTTTTTAAAAAAAATAATTTCTATGTCTTTACTGATATTCTCTATTTAGTGAGATATAGTTCTCATGCTTTCTTTTAATTCTTTAGGCATGGTTTCTTTTAGTTCTTGACCATATTTATAACAGCTGATTTAAAATCTTCATCTGGTAAGACCAATGTCTGCACTTCCTCAGGGACAATTTCTAACCAAAAAGAGAATAACTCAGAATACTAGTTTCAATTAACTGCTTTTTTCCCCCGTGTATGAGCCATTCTTTCCTGTTTCTTTGCACGTCTCGTAAATTTTTGTTGAAATTGGACACTTAAAATAATATAATTTTAAACAATATAATCTGAAATAACATAATTATATTACAAATAATATACTATGGCAACCCTGGAAATGAGATTCCCTCCCCTCCAGATTTCTTGTTGTTTCTTGTTGTTGTTGTTGTTGCTTTTTGTTTGTGTAGCGACTTTCCTGGGCTAATGAAAAGGCTGTACTTTTTGTCATGTGTAGCCACTGAAGTCTGCTTGATTAGCTTAGTGGTCAGCTAATGATTGAAGAGTTGCCTCAAACTAGTAAGTCTCCTTTCCTTTGCTGAGGGGCTGCGTGTGTGTGTGTGTGTGTGTGTGTGTGTGTGTATGTTGGGTATGCCTTCAGTGCTCATGCAGGCAGTTTACAATTCTGCCTTGGCCTTCATCCCTGCTTGTGCAGGGCCTCAAGGTCAGCCTGAGGTGAAAGATTACGGCCTTCTAAGGTCTTTCTTGGGCATGTGCACAATTGCATGCATGTGGCCTTCTAGATTCCCAGAAACATGTTAGAACTCTTCAAAGCCTCCATCTTATTTTCCAGTTTTTCCTTCTAAGTTATTGGTCAGCCTCTTATTAGCTCCAACTGGTAACACAGACTCAAGGATCTGTGATATCAAACAATTACCACTATTTTTTTTTAACAAATGCCTGGAGGATAGGGCTATTTGCACAAAGTGATTATTGAGTTAGGTCAAGTGAAAACAAGTCCTGTGGATGGAGCTTTTCAGTGAACTGCCAGACAAGTGAAAGAGTAATAAATTCTTTGGAGATAAGGATTTTTTGTGCTCCAAACCCATCTTGTTCCCTTGCTTAGGCATTCTAGAATCCCAATCCTTGGTTTTAAAACCATTCTCCTTTTCTAATACATGTACTTAAACTATCAATTTCCCTATAAATACACTTACTTGCATCTCACATGTTTTGATATGTCACATTTTAATTATCATTCAATTAAACTATTGTCTGATATTCATTGTAATTTCTTCTTTGACCCCCTGGCTATTTATAACTAAATTGCTTAATTTCCAAACATGTGAGGATTTTCTAATCACCTTTTCGTTATTGATTTCTAGCTCAATTCCACTAGAGTCTATGGCTGCACAAAGTATAGTTCATATACTTTGTATAATTTCAATCATTTCAATTGGTTAAGACTTGCCTTATGGACCTGCAAATACTCAATTCAATATTCCATGTTTACTTAAAAATAATTGGCATTCTTCAGTTGCTTGATGCAGTGGTCTCTCTATATATGAATTAGGTTAAGTTTTTAACTACATTGTTCAAATCTTCTATATACTTATCGATTTTTATGACTGTTCTATCAGCTACTGAAAGAAATATACTTACAGATCTATTTCTCCTTCCAATTCTGTCAGGTTTTGCTTTCTATACTTTGAGGCTAGGTTATTAGGCGCAGGCATATTTACAATTATTACATTTCTTAGCATATTGATGCTTTTTATGAAACGCTCCTCTGTATCTTTAGTAATGCTTTCTTCCTTAAGTACTACTTTGATATTAATATAGGCACCTCAGCTTTTTTTGGTGTTTGCATGGTGTATCTTTTCCACCCTTTCATTTTAACTTTTCTGTGTCCTTTTATTTAAAGTATCTTTCTTGTGAGTAGCATATAGTTTTGTTTTTTTCACTCTGACACAATCTGTCTTTTAATTGGAGCATTATTTTATAATTACATTTAATATAATTACTGATATATATTTTAATTTGGGTCTATTATCTTACCATTTTTTCTAGACCCACTTATTCAGTGTTACTTTTTCTTTTTTCTTTCAGATTAATAATTCTATTATTCCCTTTCCCTCTATTACTTCATTTGTTATATATTCTTTTAGTAATTATCCTAGAGATTAAGATAGGCATCTTTGAATTATTAAAGTAAAATATATATATTTTTACCTTTACCACATCCCTGATATTGCTAGAATCTTAGCAGGTTTTAACTCCATTTATGCTCTTCCCATCTTTTTCATTGTTGTCATGAATTTAAATTCTACGTATATTTAAAACTCTAAAAGGCTTTACTATTACTGTTTTATAAGTCAATATTCTATTTATAATTTCACATATTTCTACCCTCCCTTGCACTCTTCATTTCTTCCTGCATCTCTATGCTTTTCTTTGAGATCATTTTCCTTTACCCAAAAGAACCATATCCATCATATTTCTCTTAGTATGGGTCTTGTGATGAATTCTGTTTATTTGTTGAAAATGCTTTCATTTTGCCTTCAGTTTTTATATGATCTAAGAGATTTTATTGATAGAATGGTTTACTTAATTTCCATTGCAGTGTAAACAAATAATTCTTTCTTTTCATTTTCCTATTCTTCACAGTGTTTCATGGTAATAGGATTTCAAACTGTGTATAAGAAATGAATTTTAATCTCTGTAAACATACTGATAAAATTAACATGTGTCTCTGATGAATTTGCGTTATCATGACACTGGCTCTAAGTTTTTAATAGAAAGGGAAAAATGTACTTTGGGGCTACACAACATTGAAATTCAAACAGTAGTGTCTTGTTTTCTTTTTTTTTTTTTTTAAAGATTTTATTTTTTCATTTTTCTCCCCAAAGCCCCCCGGTACATAGTTGTGTATTCTTCGTTGTGGGTTCTTCTAGTTGTGGCATGTGGGACGCTGCCTCAGCGTGGTCTGACGAGCAGTGCCATGTCCGCGCCCAGGATTCGAACCAACGAAACACTGGGCCGCCGGCAGCTGAGCGCGCGAACTTAACCACTCGGCCACGGGGCCAGCCCCAGTGTCTTGTTTTCTTATTCAGACATACAATCCTTTATGATCCCATTTGCCTTCATATTCAAAACATATTTCCGCTGGTTAGAGAATTTTAGGGTATTTGTTATTTCCTTTCAGTTCTTCTGGCTTCCATAGTTTCTGTGGAGATCAATTTAGTTGTTGCTTTTAAAAAGGTAGTACGCTTTTTATACTTCAGCTGCTAAGACTTTTCCTTTGGTCTTTAACTTTTATTTTGTATGAACAAATATGCTTTACGTTGTATTTGTCATACTTGGAATTTGAAGTACTTCTTGTATCTGTGGTTTAATAATTTTCATCATTTTTAGGACATTCTTGGCCATATCTCTTTAAATATTTGTTTTTTCTCCTATTTCCAATAACATATATGTTAAACATTTTCACTGGGTTCCTTACATTTCTTATGCTTTTTTCTATATTCTCTCTTTATTTGTCTCTGTGTTTTAGTCTGTGTGTTTTCTATTGTCCTATCTTCCAAGTTTACTATTGTTTCTTCAACTGTGTCTAATCTGCTGTTTAACTTATTCACTCAGTCTTTAATTTTATTTATTGAATTTTATTCACATCTGGAATATCCAATTGGTTATTTTACATAGTGTTTTTTTTTTGGTGCCAAATTTATCCATTTTGAGTTTTGATTCCATGAACGTATTAATAGTAGTTATTTCAAAGTCTATGTCTTATTCAAGATCTGGATTGTCCGTGGATCTCTTTCTATTGTCTGTTTTTCCCTCTCAGTTTTCTGTCCAAACTGGTTTTCTTATGTGGCTGGTTATTTTTATTGAGTACCGATATTCTGAGGCCCTACATGATGTTTTCTTCTTCCAGATGTATTTATTTTTGCTGCTGGTAGGCAGAGAAACTAGAAGCTGATTATTTTAATCCATTCAGGAATTAAATGATTCTAAATTTGGCTTTATTCTCTGTGAGACACACTTCTTCAGTAGACCCTTACTCCAAAAAAAGGCTTGTGATAGGCCCTTAGCTCCAAATTTATCCTCCTAGGCTCCTTCATATTTATGAACCCTCTGTTCAAACTTTTCAGCTTCTCATTCACTACTTCCACTTTTGGAATCAGCTTCAAATGCCACTCACCTTTACTGACTTTATTCCTTATCCAGATCTTGGTCTCAGAAATTCTCCGTTACTAGTTATCTCTGAGATGTCCAGCACTTCTAGTTGTTCCTGGCAGGATAGGTTGTCCAAAACAACCTAGTCAGCCACTGCCCAGTGCAAAACTCATACGGAGACTTATAACCAAAGGAGCGACATGATGGAACTTAAGAATGTTGACCTGGCCAGAAGGCCCAAAGTAGAGGCAAATAAGTTAATTATATAGTTAAAATAGCTAGCCTTTATTGATCATTAACTATGTGCCCAGTTACCATTTTAAGTGCTTTTACATATATTTCCTCACAAAAAATTAATAAATTAGATGTTATGACTATCTCCATTTTACAAATGAGGAAAGAAATGCATAGAGAAGTTAAGAAACTTGCCTACGGCCATAGGAAGTAGAGCCCACATTTGAACCCATGCAGTTTTTCTTGGAGCACATACCTCTCTAATGCAGAAAGTTGCTGTAGTGATGGAGGCAGCAGATAGTCTGAGTCATGACTAGTATTGGAGCTGGGGAGTCAGGAATAGATAGCTGAAGATATATGTCAAAGAAAGACTCAGTAGGTGATCAAATGGCTGCATGTGATGAAGATGGAGGAAGTAAGGACAAGACTAAGAGAGTGACCATGCACTGATTAGAAATTTGAAGTTGAGATGGAGGTGGTTTAATGAGTTGGTGAAGGATTCTTACATGAAACCTTGGGATCCTCAGTGGTTCATCATCTTTAAAATGTTTGCTATTCCAAATAAAACTTACAACCTCTGGAGGAAATAGCAAATGAGATTATTATTACTGAAAGTAAGTGGAATACTGAAAATAAATTGATCCTCAACATCAATGAGCTCACAGAATTGAAAAGGATGGACTTTCCCTAGTGCCCCCACCCTGACTTTGCACCAAATCAACAGCTCCTGTTCACTCAAGACAGAAGGTTTAGCTTAAATTTTGTTCAATATTATTATTTTTAAAAATATTATCATTCTTGCCAATTTTTTACACAATACATGCTCATTGTAAAAACCATTATGAAATAGAGCAAAGATGAAGAATAAAATTAAAGTCATCTATAATCCCAATACTCAGAGGTAACCACTGTAAACATTTGGGGTATAGTCTTCCAACCTTTTTCCTAAGCTTATGGCTAGATACATTCTATACAATTGGTTTTATAGTGCATACTGTTTTGTGGCTTGCCTTTTCATGTAATAATATATCATAACCATTTCCCCATTTCTTTAAATATTTCTGAGAGCATAATTTTAATAACTGCAAGAGTACACATTCCCCTATTTTTGGAAATTGATTTATTCCATCAGGAATATAGATTATTTTCCTGGAAGAGTAAGTCAATCCAGAAAATTGCTCACAGATGAAGAAAGTGGCAACATAATCCATCATCGCTGCCCATGGCTTCAGTTCGTATTGAAAGGAGAGAATTCCTTCTCTTGGCACCAGTCACAGGAAGGGACCGTTCATGGGAAGTTGGCCTTGTGAAGGCAAAGACTTTGTTTTGTTCATTCTATACTCATGGGACCCATTTTACAAAGAGCTTCTGAAGTCAAGCAGAAAAAGATAAACAACCCAATAGATGAATGACCAAAGCATGTGAATAAACTGAGTGCAAACAGATAAAAATGACTCTTTAACATAGGGGGAAAAAACCCCAACCACACTTATAGAGAAATGCAATATTTTCAATTTCAAATGCAATTGAAAATATTGCATTTCTCACCTATAGAAGATTGGCAAAAATCCAAAAGTTTGACAATACACTCTGTTAGCAAAGCTGTAAGGATGTAGGCTCTCTTATACAGTGCTGGTAGGAATGCAAAATGTTACAACCCCTGTAGAGGGGAATTTGTCAGTGTCCAACAAAATCATAGACGCATTTACCTTTTGATGCAGCAATTCCGTTTCTAGAAGTCTATCCCACAGGTACAACTATACAACTACAAAATGATACTTGTAAAGGTTACTCAATTCATTGAAGTATTATTTGTAACTGCAAAAGATTGGAGATAATTCAATTTTCAAGCAATAGGAGACAACTTGAATAGACTATGGCACGTCCACACAGCAGAGTACTATGCAGCTGTAAAAAAGTATAGCAAAGACTTCTCTGTGCTGATCTGGAGAGATCTCCAGGATACCAGAAGTGAAAACAATGACAACGAGAAGGTACAGAAAACTGCTACATGTTGGGTAGGGGAGAAAATAAGAATACATACCTGTGTATTTGCTTATATTTGCCAAAATACTGGAAGAAAAACACCAAACTAATAAAAAAGATTATTTATGAGAGAAATGATGGAGGGGGCAGGAATAGAAGCAGGATTCCTCTGTGAACTTTTCTAGAGGTTTTGGTCTTTGATTAATGTAAATGCATTACATTACATTATAATGTAAGTGTATTCTAAGACAAAAAATTCTTAAAATTGGAAACAAACATGTGAACATAACCGTACATCAAATAGTACCATGTCCACAGAGGAGGGATTTATTTCCAGTGACTTTAGGACACAATGCTTTGACTCTACCTCCTTAGTGGGACGTGATCTAAGGCCAAAATGAACTACAAAGAAATTTAAAACTTCAGCTTGGTAGTTTTACTTTTTAAGTAGTGCTGGTATTGTTATTGTAAATCTTCTCTTTCTACTGTATGACAAAGCATGTAAGTAATTATGTTAATAATGTTAGGATTCAAGATTTTCAGTGTTAAAGAAAAAAGACATAGTTATAAAATCAAATAAGTTACATAAAATGCTACAGTGTTAAATTTAAATTAAAAATATCAAAATGAAATCATGACTTTAAAAAATATGCATGGTACACCTCTGCTCACTGAAATGGACTAATAACAGCAATATGCCAGAAGCAATGACCATCTCTTGTGCACAGATCTTATTCTCTAATCCCACTCCCCACTGAGAGGAACCAGGGCTCCACTGATAAATGACAGCTTCTAGTGTAGAGGAAGGAAGGTACAAAGTGAACCTGGGACACGTTTTTTTCAGAAGCAAAGAAGCTTTCTTGTCATGTCAAAAGGACACAGGAGCCAACTTGAGTAGGCTTTCACTGACCAAAACTGTGAGAATTTGAGCATCAAAAAAAATAATGTTTGTAGTTAATTGAAATATGGTCAGTCTCTAAAAGTTCATGACTCCATAATGATACGAAAAGTAAAAAAACATAGAAAAAAGAATTTTTCACCATTTAAAGTAAAATTAAGGCTAAGGCGACTTCTCTGAAAATTTGAAAATTAAAGGAAAATTTAAAGCGAATAATGTATCCCGCCTTTCATTCAGAAACTGTAGCCCATGCTATCAAACAGCCCCAGTCAATGTGGGAAAGCTTTGCAGAAGAACCTTAGCTCATATATGTGGAAAGAGTGATAGAATCAGAAAGAAACCACTATTTCACACTTCTAATTAAATGATTGATTTGGCAAGATTATCCACTGGCTTTAAAATCACTAGATGAATGGTTGATGGGACACTAGACACTTACATTGTCCCAAATAACACCATGTAGATTCTATGTCTAAGTGAAATATATCATTGTATGATGGAGGAATCATGCTATCTTTATTTACAGGTTAGTTGAACATCATGAAGTGGGGGTCAACCAGATATTATGTGCCTCTTGACGTAACGCAATGTGACTGTCTTACATACGTAAGATTCTCTAGAAGCTGCACCCTAGATTTATTTCAGGAGGGCTCTTGGGAGAAGGAGAACGAGAGAAGCAGGGAAGAGCAAGGGAAAAGCTACTATGTGAGGATGTGTCTCAGCTGGAGACTACTGACAATCTGATCCAACAGAAAGCTGGGAACTGTTCCACAGAGTTGATCCCAACTTGAAGTCCATGTCAATGCCTACAGGCTTTTCCCTGGGCATTTCATGCCACCACTTCCATGGCCACAGACGTGTGATGTTCGTAAAAGATCACCATAGGAGGTCCTAGAATGTCACGTCCGTGAAGGCGGGTGTTATGTGATGAGTGGCGTCCCCCAAAACTTCATATGTTGAAGTCCTAACACCCTAGTGTCTCAGAATGTCACTGCATTTGGAGATGGGGTCTTTAAAGAGGTGACGAAGTTAAAATGAGGTCATTAGGGTGGGCCCTAATCCAATATGACTGGGGTCCTGATAAGCAGAGGAGAGTAGGACACAGACATGTACAGAGGAAAGACCACGTGAAGACTCAGGTAGGAGAAGATGGCTATCTACAAGCCAAGGGGAGGGGCCTCAGAAGAAACCAAACTTGACAACAATGCAATCTTGGGCTTCCAGCCTCCAGAATTGCGCGAAAAATAAATTTCTGTAGTTTCAGCTCCCCAGGCTGTGATACTTGTTATGGCAGCTCGAGCAAACGAATGCAATAGGGATTTCTGTTCTGTTTACTGCTTCATTCCAGCACTTAGATCAGTGTCTGGCACATAAGAAATATACTGCAGTTATTCAATGAATGGATGCTCTGCTCCTAGAGTTTCAAATAGAAAGCCAGAGAAAAGATCTCTACTTGCGGATTTTCTCTCTCTCTGTCTGTGGTTCTAGTTCTTTTGCTCCTCCCCATCATATTTTTTATCCCAGAAGAGATTTTGCTCTTGCCTTCCCTTCCCATCTTCTTCCAGTGGAGGAAAAACTTTTATTCACTGGCCTATCTTCTGGGGACTTTCTGTACATTCCTCTTTCCTCTGTGCATTCTTTTGGGTCTCTTTGTTCTTGGTGGTTGTGGCAGATTGGATTTTCCAAAGATGGCCGTAACGAGCTCTGTCATCCCATTTGCTCTTCTTACACTGTGACCTCGTCAGTCTCCCATCAAGAGGCAGACTCCATCTCCTCCCCTTGAACCTGGGTGGAACTTTGGATTGCTTCAACCAACAGAGCACAGAGCAAGTGATGCTATGTGACTGTTGAGCAGTAGGGTGCTGGCACCCTGCTACCAGCCAGCCAGTGAGAGTATGCATCTTTTCCCAATTCTGTGCTCAGTGAAGTCATGTCAGTAGCATGAAAACAGTCACAGTGGGATTATTTATATCACAGAAGCCAGCAAACACTACAATCACACACACACTGCGATGGGTGTTAAACAGTTACCAGCAAACCACTGTTTCTGAAGCTACATCATAAAAAAAAAAAAAAAAAGATGATACAGCTTCTTCTGGTTCTCCCTCTCTTAGCACATGAGCTCTTAAATCCCAGCGGCCATGCTGTGAAGAATGGGCACATGGAGAGGCCACGTGCAGCGTTCTGGCAGACAGCCCCAGCTGAGGTCCCAGCCACAGCTAGCATCTGCCACCACTATACATGCAGCCTTCAGACAGTCAGACAGCAACCCCAGCCACTGTCTGTCTGCCAATCCCAGTCAACCCCCGGAATGGATAGATGTAATAATAATAAGTGACCTTTGTTGTTTTACCCCGCTGAGCTTGGAGTGGTTATGCAGCAATAAACAGAACAGGGATGCTTGCTCTTCCCTTACCCAGGCATCACAAGTGAAGGGGAGTGAAAACGCATCAATTTAACATTTTAAAAAACATTCCATCAGTTTTGCCTGACAAATCTTCATGCTCAGAGTGAGATTCATTCATTCAACAAACATTTCTTGAGTGCTAAGTAAGCATCACACCCTGCACTAGCTCGGGGTTAAGGGTAGAGGAGCTCCCAGGACACAAATGGAGACAAAATGGCAACAACCAAATACCAAATTCTGGTGTGAAAGGCATCACACTAGAAGTGTGTCGAGGATCCACTGGGGGTGCGTAGAGGAGAAAGGGGCCAACTCTTCCTTGACTGGAGGTGCACAGAAAGCAGGAGATAGTTGAGGAGGACTTCAGAAAGATGTCTGGGCCGAGTCCTGAAAGCTGGGTGGTTTTCCAGGTTATTGGGGAAAGGGCTCCCCGCACAAAGAGCTGCCCACGAGAAGGAATGAAACACTGGCGTCCTGAAGCCCTTGTTTTGTGTGACTGGACAGCACACCATTAATGCTGAGCAGTTGCTGAAGGATTACAAGTGAGCAGGTGCCTGTTGAGGCATCTTAAGAAATAGAAGGCTGGAAAGTTACATTGAGACCAAGTTATGAAGACTCTTGACTCTATCCTGAAAAAAGTTCTTGGTAAAATAAGAATTAAAATATTATTTTAAATCTGTTACAAGTCAACAAACAACATCGTGCTTGATGATAAAACACTCAGGGCTTACTGTGTGCCTGTCACGTGTCATTGCACGTTGACTTAGCTGTACCGATTGTTTACAGCAGGCATCTGTTCCACTTGGTTCGTGCTCCCATTCTGATTGGTTAGGGCCCTTGTCCAGTTTTTAAACATTTAAAAAATATCATCTCTGGGGGCTGGCCGGTGGCACAGCAGTTAAGTTCACACGTTCCAATTCAGTGGCCCAGGGTTCACTGGTTTGGATCCCAGGTGCAGACCTACACAACACTTGTCAAGCTATGCTGTGGCAGGCATCCCACATATAAAGTAGAGGAAGATGGGCACAGATGTTAGCTCAGGGCCCGTCTTCCTCAGCAAAAAGAGGAGGATTGGTAGATGTTAGTTCAGGGCTAATCTTCCTCACAAAAAAATCTATGAAAATATTGTTAAAATGAAGAACAGGACAAAGTGGGTAGCATTCACCATTTTACAAACAATAGCCAATGTATGAGGAGATAAAACAAGAGGTATAAATAATTAGAAAAGAAGGGGTAAAACCATCATTATTCGCAGATGATTTAACTTTATACCTAAAAGAGAGAGAGGGAGAGAATCAACTTAAAATTTTAGAATTGATAAGAATCAGAAAAAATAAGCATAAAATGCCAATTCTCTCCAAATTTATCAATTCAATGCAATCTTGAACAAAATTACCAGAGGATTTTTTTTCCCCTGGGGAAACTCAACTAAATCACCTTAAAAAAAGTAATATGATTAGGGCCACCCAGAGGCATAGCGGTTGAGTTTGGCATGCTTGGCTTCAGCAGTTCAGGTTTTCAGGGTTCAAATCCCGGACATGGACCTACACCACTCATCAAGCCATGCTGTGGCAGACAACCTATGTACAAAATAGAGGAAGACTGGCACAGAAGTTAGCTCAGGACCAATCTTCCTCAAGCAAAAGAGGAGGACTGGCAACAGATATTAGCTCAGGGCCAATCTCCCTCACCAAAAAAAAAAAAGTAATCTGGGAAAATAAATATGTGAGAAAGATGACAAGCCTCACCCAGTCTCTTTGGCCTCAGAATACCAGGTGAAGAAAGAGAAGCAGTTTCCAGGGCTGGAGCTGAGGCCATGGGGAAGGCAACTGTTTCTTATGAGAGGCCAGGGTCCCACAAAAAAGCTAACAGATGGTCGGAGGAAGAGGGGAGAAGGGAAGAGAACCCGTAATAGGTGGTGCTGTGCATTTTCCCAGCCTTGACACTTGTCCCTGGGGATGTTGAGACCCTCCTGGACTCAGCAACCAGGACTAGGGACATGAAGACAGGTAGTATTCCCCTCCCTCAAGCCCACTCTGGAACTGGGTAGAAGGGCTGAGGCTGGAAACCTTCCAGGGACTGAGGAACCGATCTGCAGGGGCGTGTCCTCACACCCTCCCCGGTGCCCCTGGGACTGCTGAGACCGAGGCTCAGGGACATCCTGATGTTTTCCTGGAACACCTCGGACCACTGCTCAGTTCCACAGGACCCTTAGAATCTTAGAGGTTGACTTTTTTTCTCCTAGACCCAGGAGTTTGTTTATTTATTTATAAAATTGCGGTGAAATAGACATAACATAAAATTTACCATCTTAACCATTTTTAAGTGCAAAGTTCACTAGTGTTAAGTACATTCACGTTGTGCAACCATCATCACCATTTATCTCCAGAACTTTTCATCTTGAAAAACTGAAGTTATGCCCATTGAACAAAAACTCCCCATTCCCTCCTCCTCCCAGCCCCCAGCAGCCACCATTCTACTTTCTGGTTTATGAATTGGACTGCTTTAAGTATCTCCAATGAGAGGAATCATACAGTACTTGTCCTGCTGTGATGGGCTTATTTCACTTACCATAAGGTCCTCAAGTTTCATCCAGGTTGTAGCACCGGCCAGGGGTTGAGTGTCTTTTCGTTCTTCTTCTTTTGACTATGAACTAGTTTGGGACTCAGACAACCTTCACTTTTTCTTAAATTATCTTCAGGGAGATTTTAATGCTGAGAAAAGTAAAAAAGAAAATGAAAGCATCTATTGAAAATGCTTTCTGATTCAGGTGGAAGTTGAAGTGAGGGACCCTAAAGGTTTTCTCCCAAATTAGGAAGTTGTCAGGATTAGTAGATGGTAAATATAGAAAAGGCGACTCAAATAGAAGAGTGACATCAGAGTGGAACATTCTCCAAGGAAAGCACGAAAAAAATGAGAATGGTTACACAGAACTAATTTATTAGAGGATAACGCACAATGGAGGACAAGCTCCTGAACAGCCTGGAGGAGGAGCGTGGGATGCTCCTGTGAACAGGAGAGGCAGCATCCACTGGTTCTCTGATTGCTCCTTATGTGGTGCACAACTTGGTCTTTGGCCAACTTTAATACCTCCCTTCATGTCTATGGCTTCCGTCAAGAAGTCAGGCATATCCTCATTAACTCACAGACTCCTTTGTAATTAAACTCAGGCATACCCTCATTAACTCATTACTCTTTTGAATTAAAATTCCTTATGGGGTACATTGGATTTTTTGGAATAATTCTTTTCCTCATAGTATCTGGCTTGGAGTAAGCACTCTTTGTTCAATGAATGACTGAACTCACTTTTACCAGCACAGCCTCATTATGTAGGCCACCTCAAGGCTTACGTGTAACAATATGCAAAATAAAATTTACACTCTCAATTCAATTTTCATCTCAATTCTACTAACATTTCCCCCAGTGTGGCCTTTATTCATATAGCAATAAGTGTAGTGGCCAAGAGCATGGACTGAATCACATTGCCTGAGTTTAAATTCATTACACATGCAGTTGCTATGTGACCTTGGGTAGTTACTTAATCTCTCTGTACCTCACTCTACTCATCTGTGAAATGGGGATATTAATGACACCTACCTTGCTTTGGGCAGCATTTCCAACAGTGGTTTTCCAAGCATTTCCCACACTAGCTGCTTCCACTGTCTGTTGCCGTTCTAATCTCTGAGTTGCCCACCAGCCCGCCCACTGCATCTTCTGTTCAGCTGTTCTGCTCTTCTATCACTTTTGTAACTAATTCCTCATATTAAATTCCCTCTGCTTCCTTAAGCGATAGAACTATTCCTATTCTTACTATCACTTAGCATTCAAGTTTCACAATCACTTTCCAAAGACTCCTGCTGTTCCAAAAAGATCCCTCCATTTCTTTTTTTTTTTAACATTTTATTTTTTCCCTTTTTCTCCCCAAAGCCCCCCGGTACATAGTTGTATGTTCTTTGTTGTGGGTCGTTCTAGTTGTGGCATGTGGGACGCTGCCTTAGCGTGGTTTGAAGAGCAGTGCCATGTCCGCGCCCAGGATTCGAACCAACGAAACACTGGGCCACCTGCAGCGGAGCGCACGAACTTAACCACTCGGCCACGGGGCCAGTCCCAAGATCCCTCCATTTCTGTCCTTAAATATATATTGTCTGGTTTAGGAAAAATATTCTTTGACCCTTTGCTAAGTCTACAGGGGGCACCTGGAAAAGTCATGAGTGACCAGCCAGTATTCCCTCCCTTGCTGGCCTCCAGGAAGTCTGCCCTATCACCTGAAATTCCGTCTGTTTTGACTCCTGAGCAGAAGCATGCTCACAAAGGGCTCCTGTCCTTCTGAAGCCAGCTCCAGGTTATGATGGTGGGGTCTGGGGCTCTTAAGGCTCTGCCTTCCCTGCCCACAATCACCCCATTTCAACTGGCTCTGGGGGAGGTGAGGCCAAATGTTCCAGAGAAGATTCAAGTCACCTCATACACCATCCTTTCCTTCACTGCTTCTCAAAGCAAGGTGCGTGGAGCACCTATGGAGACTCAGCAGGGTCCTAGCCAGACTCAGCAGATTCCTGGGCCCGCTGAGCCCAGAGCTACACATTCAGATTCTTTGGGAGGCGGGGCAGAAATTCTCATTTTAATAAAGAGTCTCAGGCACTTCTTAGAAATTTACAGTTGAGAACTTCAGCTACTTGGTGCTTACTTATAACAGGCAACCCAGCTTCCGGAAGTAGCCAGCTTCAGATGGAAGACAGCGACTATCAGTAAGTTTATTATGCTGGCCACAATTCTGCCTCCCTCACCTTCCCTCTCTGGCTCAGATTAGCATCTAGAATGACACTGAATAGGTTTCATCTTTTTTCTGCATGGTGATCCTCAAGCACTTAAGGCGCCTCTACATCCTAAGCCTGCTTCAAGGACCCTCACCCTCTTTGTTAAAAACAGTCCCTAAACTGTGCAGTTGACTCTCCCCCACAGGCCACCAAGCATATAGGGAGAACAAGAAGTGAGAAGAGGCTCGCCGGACAGGCCTGCACTAAAGCACTGAGCCAAAATGTTTCCAGCACTGATTTATAACTTCACTAAATTATAACTTCCTCTCTCAACTGTAACAGCCCACCTTTCCACGCTCGCTCTGCGGCCCACTTCTGGCCCTGGGAAACCCTCCAGGTGTTAAAGCTGGCAGCAGGGGTGCGTTTTACCCACAAGTGGGGGTTGGAAAGGAGATGATCTGCCCCTCGGAGCGAAAAGCCAAGAGTTGGAGTCACGCTACAGGAGAGAAACCCAAAGGGAGAAAGAGAGAGGGAGAGTGCGTCGGGCAGAGGGGGAACCGCAAGTGAAGAGAGGCCCCACAGAGGTAGACGTGGACCCTGGGCCTCCAGTGTGGCTGAGTTCTGTCTGGTTCTGGATCTGGCTCGTTCATCTGCTCAAGAGGCGAGTCCGGACAGCCCTGTGCAGCTTTCAAGCTGGAGAAACACTCCTCGCCGATGGTTTCTTGGAATCATTCTGAGGAAAATGACAATGTGCTGATCTAGTGTCCTGAAAAGAAAATGACTGCCTGTGGAAGCGCTTTTCTTAAGTGTGCGGAGAGAAAGAAAACGTTCATCTTCATCGTGTCTAAGGAAAATGGTTTTTCTTGTGGAGGGAAGAGTCGTAAAGGAGCGGCGAACTGCAGGGTGAAAGCAAGTTACGCCGCACTGTTAGAAACAACTTGCTAACTGCCCGGCCGTGTGAGGGGATCACCTGTGTGTCTCTGGACAGGCAGCTTTGACTAGGTCCTTATAAAAGTGTGGTAGAGCTCAGAGGAAGTACATTTTCCATTTCCTAGATACCGAACAATGAAAGACGTAGAGGGAAGGGGTGGGCTCACTCCGGCACACAGTAGGTCTGCAATAACCTCTGCTGAATTCGTGTGCGATGGAATAGTTAGGAGAGGAAATGGGGCTTAGCCTACATTGGAAACACGCTATGATCCTAGTTAAAATCGGCCTTTGGAGGAAGAAATATGGAGATGATTAATGTTTGACATTCAATGTATTCAAAAGCAAGCAATGAGTTGCGGTCCCACTCACATCTAATTTAGGAATAAACAGTTTAATTTACCAAGTCAATCACTACCAACACGATCACCAAGACAAAGATGTGTGTTTGTTTCAGTTGGAAGCTTTGGGGTGAAAATAAGTAATTCTACCTATTGACCCAGTGCTAAATGTTAACAAAAACTTAGACATCTATAAATACAGGTTTGCTGTTGATTTATGACACAAATCAGAGGTCTAAAGTAAAGTAGCTTTTTATAAATTTGAACATTAAAACTGGGAATGTTTGGCAAATATGAAATAATTTCTCAAACTCAGACCCATTGACATCTGGGACCAGATAACTGTGGTGGGGGGCTGCCTTGTTCTTTATGGGATGTTTAGTAGCCTCCCTGGGCTTCATCCACTAGACAGTAGCCGCCACCCCCACCCCAGTCATGACAATCAAGAATGTCTCCAGACATAGCCAGACATCCCCTGGGAGGCACAATCACCCCTGGTTGAGGACCACTGGGGTATGCCAACTGGACTGAAAATGGAAAGTGTGTTAAGAATGTCAACTGGCAGTTATTATCAGTTACTTCCCGCCGGCCCTTTATTATCACTAAACTTCTAGGGGACGAAGCAACAGGGGCTATTATCATTACTCTTATTGATGCAGAAGCAACTGCTAGACAAACCATCATACCACTGTCGTACACAAGAGTAGATTTCTGAGTCACTGTTTTTTCACACTAGAGACAAGGTACTGCCTAGTCCACTGTCCCGACTTCTTCCTGTTTCAGGTTTACACCAAATAAGAAAACTTTCTACTAAGTAAGAAAAATTTTCATTTTCTTAGTACTTAGAAAGTTTAAAATTGACTAATAATGTCATTCCCACAACAATTAGCAGGGCCCCACTCTATTGAGCATCTCCCGTATTCGAGGGACCTGCCATCTCTTAGAGGAGCTTCCATTTGAAGGGCTGGGGAGCGAGCATCGAGTTCTGTGAATTTTTCACATTCCCACCATAATAGTGAATAGATCTTTTATAGCATATTTGAATCTGCAAATTCACACAGCGAGTTTTGTGAATAAAAAAGCAGAATCACTGCCATTTTCTCCAATTGCAGCATTTTTTGTGGGCTTGGTACTCAAAAGATATTTATTTTGCTTTGGATTAAAATAAATCCATATCAAAGCTCATAAAAAGTAATTCACAAAGGGGGACATACAACCTGAAAACAAGCAATGAAAGAATGTGCATTATCACCCAGTAACCAAAAATGTAAATTAAAATAATAATTAAATCCCATTTTTGCTTACTAAAGTAATAAAAATGCTTTAGTCTTTCTAACAGCCAGTGCTGGCTGGGGTGTGGTGAAACTGGCACTGTCATATATTGCTAGTGGCACTGTAAATGGGTAAAACTCCTTGGGAAATCAATTTTATCCAAAAAGGCAAAAAATTGCTCACACTTTTTAATTCTATAATCCCACATCTAATTATTTAGTCTAAGGGAACTATCTAATATATGAAAAGAAGCAATTTTCATGGAAAGATATGTCTCAGATTGGTCAAAATTGTGAAAAATGTTAAGTAAATTGTCTAACAAGATATAGTTAGGAATAGTATAATGTATCTTGTTCTGTGGAATGTGATAGAACTGATAAAATGACGACTTTGAAGGCCACGAAGTAACAGAAAGAATTCTTATCGCAAATTGTGAAGTATTAATTTAATGTGACCAATGAATACAACCATCTAAAATGTATGTGTGTACACATAGTATACATATGCACATGTGTGCATATATGTATGCATGTACACATACATGTGCACATACATATACATACACACATACTTGAAAGAAAAGCTCCAAAATCCTAACAGTTGTTAGGCTAGGAGTTTGCAGTCGTTTATAATGACAAATTTTTTTTTCTCTCTAGGATCTATTTTTTCTATTAGTTTGCTTTCATAATTTTAGAGAAAATGTTTCGAGAGAGGGAAAGAATATTTCCCCACCGCCATCTCATCGTATCTCCCCTTTTTGTTTCTCCTCTCGGGTGACTTATTCCTGCTTATCTGTGCCTTGACAAGTTACTTTTTATCTCTGGAATTTGGAGAAACAATTTAACTGTCTTTCCTTTCAAATAATACTTCTTGAATGTTTTAAATTATAATAGTAAAACCTGCTCATAGGGAAAAAAGTAAAGCAGTATTAGGGTATAAAGTAGAAATGAAAATACTTTCCACTCCTGCCTCCAATGCCTTCCTCTGACCCCACCCCTGTGGCCCTGTCTCCCGGTGCCTCTTTGCACTGCTAACGGTGATTAACGACGTCTTGGTGTGTATGCTTCGATCTTTTCCCGCGTATTTACATATGCATGTAGACATTTTTTTACACGAATGAAATCATACTATACACATCACCCTGCCCACTCCGGTTGTGATAGGTTGCGCCAAATTGCCCTGCAAAGATGTGGCGCCCTTCCATATTCCCACCAACAATGTATCCTTAGCTCTGTTTCCCTCTCCCCTCACTAAAATCCTCAACTGCTTTATCTTTGCCAATCAGATAAGTAAAAAATGATACCTCACAGTTATTTTAATTCACATTTCATTCCTTATCAGTGAAACTGAACACAATTTACAAAGTTTGTTAGCCAGGATTTGGGACTCAACGTAGGAACTCCATCTTCTCTTTCTGGCTGGGTGCCAAAGCTCAGTTCCAATGTCACAGCCACCTGTCTCTTAGGGAATATTCTTTAAGCTGTGACAGAATTAGCAGCACATCCTTCTTTTTTTAGTTCTCATCCGTCTTGCCAGTTTATGAAAATAGAGGGCTTAAAGTAGTAGGGATTGCCTCATTTATAAAGTGGATCTATTACCTGTACCTTGTGTTGGTTTGTTCCATTGGGTCTGATATTATTACCAGTAAGGATATCATTGATTTTTTTTTAAATTGATGTTTCTATCTTTATTTTCAGATCAGTTAATTCAGGATATTTGAATTTAAAAAAATTCTCTGTGCATCCCTACATTACCTTTTGTTGTGGGACATTGTTCCTCAAGGTTCATAGGAAATGAAAGCTTGAGCCTCTTATCCCAGTTAGTGGCCCTAGGTACAATGTTTGTGTTGTTATGACGTGACACAGACAAATACAGATGGTTTACACAAAGCTGCTGTAGATTGAAAAATTGGAATATCTTGGGTTGTCGGTGTGATAGGAAAAATTCAATGTGTCATTGCAAGGGAAATTTACCAGTCTGTGACAACTCATGAAACAAGTATGAACAACTTACCCTCATTTCTCTTCCCTGTGTTATTTCACTTCTATGACTCAGGAGGAAAATGGTGTGGCTCCTGGGTAGACGTGAAGTCCACACCAATCCCTGAGAAGAAATTCCATCAGCTTCTAAGAGTTACTTGCACACTGCATCCATGGTACTCAGGGCCCGCGTTATTGCAGTTCACAAGGCCTAGGATTCCACAGAGGTTGTCTAGAGGGTGGAGATGCAGGACTTCTGGAGTTGAGAAAGGGAGAGAGGCAGGTGGGGACTGGTGACATGTTCAATAACGTTGTTAGGGACAGAGTAGCACAGTTTCTCTCCCCTCGGACATCCCAGAGATACAAATGATGAGACTTGCCCGGAACAAATACTTTGTGTCATCGCATGAGACGCACCTGTTCTGTACCTCAGAAAGGTGAGGAAAGCAACCGTCCCTCCAGGTTGGGAAAGACCCTTAGGAGCCCTGCTGGGCTGTAACCCCCTCCTGCCCTTTTAGATAACTGGGCTACTCCTTAGGTACAGGATGGCTGTCTTTCTAGATGGGGTTTTAAGTGGCTTAGCTTATGTGGCACCCCTGTGGAAATCAACCTTGATAAATATGGACACCAACAATAAATCTGTAATTCATTCGGTGACCAGTTGTCCATGACTGGGGGCCTACTTTCTGTTTAACGAAATGGCGTGCAACTGGCAAACCCCATCAGGCCAGAGAACTGGTCTAATCTGATGTCACTCCGTGAAAAGCCAAGTAAATGATGCAGAAGAAGGCTGTTGTTTACACAGGGCTGCCGTTGTCCTGATTTTCTGTGTGTAAGGACACCAGCTCTGTGGCTTTTTGTCCCATTATCTCACTGCAGTCAGAACTTTCAAAGTCAGTTGTGGGCGCAAGAGAACAGCATCTCAAGTCCGGCAGGTCATAAGACACCCGAGTTCCAACCTCGCTGTGTGAACTTTGACACAAGGTCATCTGTAAAATGGGGATAGTCCTCCTTACTTGGTGAAATAAGATCGTGCATCCACAGGACTGATCGAGAAGGCACACCGACCTCCTTGCAGTCCCGACTCACTTTGGGAAGCCTTTCCTTTCCAAGTTTCTTCCCCTTTACTCCTGCTCTTTGGTGAGGAGAAGAGACCGTGGGCTTGGAAGGCACAGAGAATAGATTTCAATCAGAGTCATGGAGGTCTTATTGCAAATCCCTGTTCTACCACTCATTAGCCACGTGACTTTGCACACAAGAACTATGTGAATCTCAGTTCTCTCTGTAGAGTGGGGCGTGCCTGCCTCCTGGGGAACAGGGAGTGAAATGAGGTAACATGGGGAAGTCCTCGGCAGGGCGCTGGTGCAGTGCCTCTAGTTTGAGACTGACCCATCTCCCATGACGCTGACTCCTCCATTCCTGCCGTAACGGGGATCCTGCAGATAGCAAGCCAGGTTTCCAGTGTGACATGTCCCGGAAGCAAAGTGATGGGGAATAGAAGCCCCATATCTCATTCTACTCCTGGGAGCCGAAAGCTCTGCCTAAATCACACTGCCTGCGAGTTAGCAGAGACTCAGCGGGAGAGAGAAGCTGCTGGAGAAAGAGCTGCCTGCCAGGGTGGCCTCCTGCTAGCAGGCCCATGCTGCGCGATGGCAGTGGAGTAAATCACAGTGAATAGCAGCTTCGGGCAGTGTGCTCCCCTTCTTAGTCATCATTTCCACCTCTGTCCCTGCCCACAAATACGCCCCTGTCACTGCCAGGTTCCCCTGCGCTGAGATCTTTCCAACTGGGAGAACCTGCAGGCAGTGCAGCCGAGGTGCTGAGGTCCCCTGGCCTGCAAACCTCTGCGGTACTAGCCATGATGACTTTTTAAGAGCATGCTGGCAAACGGCACTGCGCCTGTTCAGGACAGATTCCTGGAGAGATTTTGTGTATGAAGTAAGGCTGTTCGTCCCAGATCCTGTCTGAATCAGCAGCCCTGGCAGGAGCTGAACTCTCCCAAGCAACAAAATGGTGGAAAATTGCAGAAGTACCCAAATGGAGGCACTGGGGCAAAGGGACAGAGGTTCCCCTCCCCACTCAATGCCTTTACGGGCTATCCCGTTTTCCTGGGCAGGAGAATTTGCTTGTCCTACTTGATTAATTGGATTTGTGTTGTGTATTTAGAGATTTGCGGATATTTCTTCCAAGGAAGGGAAGACCTTTCGCACAGTGTCAACTTGCTCAGACCATAGCAAGTACACTGTGAAGCTGGGAGGGGTTTCTAGGCCTCTTGGGTCTCAGTCCAGGCTGCTGTGGTCAAGTCCATGGTCACCCTTCCTCCTTGGGCCCTCGGAGAGTGCTGGGACAATGGAAAGCAGCTACGTGTGTGTGGAAGTGAGCAGGGCTCCAGCTCTGTCAACGTACCTGGGTCAAATGTGGTCCCTGCCAGTTGCCAGCTCTGACTTTAGAGCAAATCTTAACCTTTCTGAATGTCTTAGGCTCCATCCGTAAAATAGAGTTAATAACACCTCCCAGATAGGATTGTTGTTGAGATTAAATATAAGATGATGTATAGAAAGAGCTAACCTAACACCTGGCACATAGCAATTGCTCAATAAGTGATAGCTATTATTATCTTGCCCTCCAGACCCTGTATCTTCCCAGCTGGGCATCAGTGGGCAAGCCTCCTAACCTCTCTGAGTTTGGTTTCCTCATCTGTGAAATAAAGGGTGCTCTCTCCACCTGATAGCAGCTCACAAGGCCACACCTGCAGGCAGATCAGCACTGAAGCTGGCTCCCAGAGTCCCAGGCTGGCTGAGGCCACCCTGCAGGTGCAGGTAACACACATGGAGGCAGTTAATTGGTGCTGAGTAAATCCTGCCACAGCTTTTCTAAAAACTTATGTTTGATCCCCAGAACTTTGTCAGTGAGCAAGAACAATGCCAGGAGGTCTGGAGAAGGCGTGTCATCAGTGCATTTCTAAGATCGCCAGCAATTTCTCAGAGTCACAGCTCTGAGAAATGCCCTATTTTTGAAGGATTTGGGGCTCTTGGATCACATGAATTGTTAAAGCCCAAAGTGAACCATGTGGATGGTCTGTGCTTGGCTCAGGGAGGCCCCAGGGTAGAGCTGGGGAGGACAGTATCCTGCCTTCTGTTGACACCTTCTAATTCTACTCCTTACTTATTAATCTTTAGCTTTCTATAGTATGCAAGATGTGTTTTCGTTATAATATGCAGTCAAAAAATGTTTGAGTGAATTGGGGCTGGTGCAGTGACATGGTGATTAAGTTTGCATTCTCTGCTTTGGTGGCCTGGGGGTCGCAGCTTCTGATCCCGGCTGCAGACCTACCCATCGTTCATTGAGCCATGCTGTGGTGGCATCCCACATACAAAATAGAGGAAGACTGGCACAGATGTTAGCTCAGTGACAATCTTCCTCAAGCAAAAAGAGGAAGATTAGCAACAGATGTTAGCTCAGAGTCAATCTTCCTCACCAAAAAAAAAATAATAATAATAATGTTTGAGTGAATGGAGTGACCAATACAACCAATGTACAATGGTAGTGGAGCTGGGAGATGTGACAGGGAGATATGGAACCACTGAATTTGGATTTGGGGTAGCTCTCCTTTATCCCCACCCCTCATCAAATTGGACTTTCCCTCACCATCACCCGCTGGGGTGATGGGGATACCTTTGTGTCCTGAGGTGCTGGACCACATCACAGAAAGCCCAGTCTATCATGACATTTGGAATATCCTAAAAGCAAATCCCAATCCTTGGGGCTTCTTGGGATGAAAACGTTTACCTCATGGTGAGATGTGTGGTCTAACCGTTACACAGATGAAGTGTGAACAAAGGGAACCTTGTCGGAAGCCTTAAGCCACTAATCATAGAGCGATATTATCAGGAAACAGCAGCCAGTGGGGAGAGCAGACTAATTGAGAGGGGTCAGGAGAACAAGGGGCTGATGGATGCGTGCTTAGCTCCTACTGTATTGACATGTTGATGCCCACGCACAATCACCAGCTCCCCACCTCCCACTCCTCCCAGGATGTCTCATTCATGCTGCATCCCCAGCACCTCCAATAGTGCCTGGCACATAGTAGGAGCGCATAACTGTCCACTGAATGACTAGATGGTGAATGAATGAAGCAGCAGCTCTTGATTTAAGCTTCTCCTCCAGCCAATGTGCCCAGACCCCGTCTCATCCTCCTTAGGCACATTTTACTCCCTGGAATGGCTCTGGGGGCTACCACTCCCTTCACTCCTGGAGCACACCTACTGTGTGGGGGCCAGAGTGGGGGCGGTGGTGCTGGACCTGTGCCCAGAGGCTCTGATGCTCTGGCGGGAAGGAAAATACCTAGGCAGGTTCACTGTCCTCTGAGAGAGGAGACACTGTTGGCTATACTGTTGCTCTATATCCTCCTGAAATGAATTCCCCCGCCACACACACACATGTCCTACCTATTGGTGCAACGAGAGCCCTGACAGTGACACCAGGTTGGCAAGAGAGGAGGTATTACTCTCAAGATTCCCCAGAGAAAGGGATGTTTCCTGGCTGCACAGGAAGTCCCCTGGTCTACATCATCAACTCAAGTGTCCTTGAAAGGTGACAGAAAACTGTTGTTGGCCATGCCCTGTCTGTGGTCTCCTTGGTCCCTGAGCTTTTGCCCCTCATTTTGTGAGCAACTTCATCTTCAGCCTGGACTACGGCAAGGCCCCCTAAGTGGCTCCTGTCCAGTGCCCCCAGCGCATCCTCTGCACATGGCCAGGGGGCATCCTCCCTGCTCCGTGACTCCTCATTCCTGAAGAAGGGAGAAAAAGCTTCCAATCACTTGAAAGACCCTGTGGGAGCTGACACCTGTTCACCTCTCGTGCCATCTCTTCTTTCCCTTCTCACCTTGGGAAATGCAGCCAGACAAAAACATTGTAGCTTCCCCGGAAACACCAGGCCCTCTTTATCCCCTGGGCCTTCCAGAATGCATTTCTTTGCCCAGAGCTCTCCTTCCTCCCACCTGCCCCCTCAGGTAAAGACTGGATCAGGCAAGCATCATCAGTGGGTGCTAAAGCTAAGAGAAAATGTTGATGACCAGCAGATGTTTGCGTTGTCTTAGAATCTTGCCATAGACTCCTTATTGGTTGGAAGGGAGAAAAACGTGGTAATTATGCAGTGGAAAAATTGGGAAAAACTTTGGGGTTCAAAATTAACATTGCCAGCCAGGGAGAGATGCGCATCACCTATCTATACATTAATCTGGCTAAGAATGCAGCACCTTAATCCAAACACAAGGAGACACCTGACACGCCCAGAGTGAGGAATATTCTATTAAAAAAGAGTGGAGAAGACTGTCGTCTCAGTCACTTCGGGCTGCTATAACAACTTACCATAGACTGGGGGCTTGTAAACAACAGGAATTTATTTCTCGTGGTTCTGGGGGTTAGAAGTCTGAGATCAGGGTGCCAGCATGGCAGGGTTCTTCCAGGTTGCAGACTGCTGACTTCTTGTTGTATCTTGACATGGCAGAGAGCAGAGAGGAAGCAAGTGCTCCTGTGTCTCTTATAGGGGCACTGATTCCCTCACGAGGGCTCCACCCTCATGACCTCTTCTAGTCTGAATGACCTCCCAAAGGCCCCACCTCCTAATACTATTACCTTGAGGGTAGGGTTTCAACTTGAATTTAGGGAAGACACAAACATTCAGTCCGTTAATGACTATATTCTTCAAAAATGTCAACATCACATAAAACAAAGAAAGGCTATGGAAATTTTCTAGAATCAAGGAGGCTAAGGAGATATGACAATAAAATATCATATCACTTGACAATAAAATGTCATACATATGACAATAAAATGTCATCTGACCATACATTGGTTCCAAGGACTTTATTAGGCCAACAAAATTGGAATATGAATGGTAGATTAAAGTATTGTATCAATGTGAATTTAAGAAGTAGCCGACTGTACTTGGATTATATAAGAGAATACCCCTATCTTTAGGAAATACACCGTGAGATTATTTACCAACTAAAAAGTTAAAAAACTTCAAACAAAAAGCACGCACACAGCAAACTGAGTGGTGGATATCTGAATGTCTGTTCTATTACGCTCTACCCTTCTGAATGTTTAAGAATTTTACCAATTAACATTCCTTTTAGAATTCAGACTGGGAAAAAACCTCCCTGGTCTGATCTTCCAAATTTCCTTCCCAAATTTCTTAAAATGCTGCACTAGATGCATATACGTCAGAGCATTTTCCTTTTGAATGACTTTTAAATTTTCTTCTATATGGTTTTCTACAGTTTCCACATTTCCTATGACGTACTACATACTTATATAATGAGAAGGAAGAGTTGTATTTTAAGAGCAATCTTCAGATATCTCCTTAGATGTCTAAGGATAGATGTGGCTGGTCCCTATCCACATGTGATGTTAGCTAAGTGGTGTTGGGAGGGAGGTTTGAGGCCTCAGAGGAGTGATCCATCTGTCTGTGTGTCTGTCAAGGGAACAGGGCCGTCTCCATCCTGCGTCAGACCCCACTGAGCCACCTGGAAGAGCTTTCCGGAGCTTCCCTGGGCCACTGCCCAACCCTGACGATCAGCCTTCCATCTCATATGTTCTTTGCATCAAGTTCGCTCTGCTGTGGTTCATTTGCCTCCCTGTGCCCTGATGCTGGCCTGGAGGATCAATTTAATAACGGGGAGGCAATAAAATCGTGATGAACGCATGTGTGGTGTGTGCAGCCGGCCTCCAGCCATCACAGGATAACTCAATTAAATGCGATGAGTGGTCATTTGCACCTGTCAGGGCGTCCTGGGGAAGCCCTCTTTAGTTCCACGTGGAGACAGCAGATGAAAAAGGTCTTGGCAGAGCCCAGACTCAGGAGGACCACTGCGGGTGATCCTGAGACTAGACTCAGAGAAGTGTGCCCCTCAGTGTTTGCAGCCCCCAGTGGGGTGGAGAGAGGCTCACACAACTTAACGTACTGAACGCAGAGTGGAAATTTTATTCTACAATTCTGGCTGTGAGAAATAGCATAGCATTTTATTTTATTTTTAATGTACTTTTAAAACTTTAAAACTTCCCCCCTTCTAGATAAAATTAATCTGACTTCGAGTCCCTACTTGCCAGAGTCGCCAGAAAATCAATCTTGGATGTTACTGTCACAGGAGGATTCAGGCTGTGGGAGTTGGGTGATCGTGTTTGCCCCTTTTAGGGTGTCCGGGTAGGAAATGCTCCTGCTCTCTGGGCAAGGCCATTATGAACCTGTACAGACCCTTTGTGCAACTTTAAAAAGGCAACCCCCTGGCAGGGTCGCATCAAGGACACACAGCTTAGGAGCATTTGTTGGACAAAAAGGGCATCCCTTCTTACAGCCTAGGGGGATCTCCATCTTCCCTCATCCCTTAGCCTAACCCAGGCCCCCTTCCTGCCAAACTGCACAGCAGTACACTCCGTCCTTGCCGTGGGGCCTGCACCAGGGCCAGGCTTGGCATGTTGGGGTCTTTATGAGCCTGGGGCCTGGTGCCCCCTCCCTAGGTGCCCCTTGTAGCAATTCCCTCTGGAATTAAGTAATTCTGAAAGGAGGTCACCAATCATAGTTTCCATCGAAGAACTCCATTCCTCTTCCCCTCCCCCTCCCTTGTCCCTCCCCTTCCGGGCACTTTCCTCCATCCCTTTCCCTTGGGACCATCCTGTGGAATTGCTCTCAGGGGGCTCCAAGAAGCCCAATCTTGCCATCTCTCATCAAGGATGAGAGAAAGAGATTCTAACACCCGTCAGCCCAATACTTCCTGCTAACTCATCCTGTTACACAGATGGCTCGAAGACTTGAACCTTTGGAAACTCAAGAAAGTGGGCAATGGCGGTGGTTTTAGAAAATCCTGCAGCTCTGGACTCCAGATTCCTGTAGGTTCACTTGACATGTTAAACGTGGTGAATTCTGAGCCAAACACACGTCATTTCCCCAAAGCTCCTCCTCTTACTGTCCCTCACTTTTCTGTCAGTGCCACCACCATTCTTGTCACCCAAGTGCAGTGGTTGAGTCTTTTTTACTGCCTGCTTTCCTTTATTACCACATCTAACTGATACTCAAGCCCTGCCCTGGCCACACCTGGTGATTGTGCTCCAGGCTCGATTAGGGCTCAGCGTCCTCATTGATGGCTCCATCCTTTTCCCAGTGGTTTAACTTTGATTATGTCACTTCCCTGCTCCAAATCCAAATGCCCTGGTGCAGAGTGGAAACACATCTATTCTCAACATCTCATCCCAGTCTTCTCTCGCATTTATTTATTAGGGATGACCTATGCTCAGCTAAACTTGATGATTTGCCTCTCCCCCAAACCACCATGAGCTTTCCTTTCTAGAATCTTTTGTTTCCTCTAGGATTTTCCCTTTGACTGAAAAGCTATCACCCCACAACTTGGCCTGTCAAAACCCTACCCATCCATTAACATCCAGGGCCAACGTCACCTTCTCCTGGAAGCATTCCTTGATTTCCTCAGGGCGCTTTCCTTCTCTGGGCTTCCTTACTGCTCCACGCACCTCTGGGGGCCCCTTTCGCACACTGATTCGTGCTGTCCCTTGGGTACCCAGCTCATCTCCCTGATGAGGTTGTGAGGTCTGTGTTGATGAGGCTCATCATGCCCCTTTTGCATCTCCCCAAACCTTTGTCGAATACAAGAATGGATGGATGAATATCTGCAATGAAGCTCATCCCTGTTCAAAGCGGGTTAGGTGCTAAACAAATACCACCCCCTGCAAATTCACATGGACCGTTGCCTCTGGGGGTCAGTGGGTGGCTGTGGAATAGGCCAGGTGAGAGGGTAACGCGAGGTGCTGATGGAGGGATGAAGAGGGACGGATGGAAGGATGAGGCAGAGACAACATCACCCGATGTACCAGGAGAGGGCAGAAGTGGCCTCGAAGACAGGTTGTGGTGCCTTTACAGACGCAGGGAAGTGGAGAGGGCAATTTGGAAAGGAGTTTGGTTTGAGTTTATCCTCCTAGGCCCTTTGCCACTTGCCTCCTGGGAACTTGGTGGCTCATGGAAGCCCTGAAAGGTGGTGTTGCAGACAAGAACTACTGGGTCCTGGTCTCAGTTTCCACATTAAACTGTTTAACTTTAAACAAGGGAGCAGAGGATACTCTGGCTATTCATAGGAAACAGGTTCCGGAGATCCTTGAGGACAAACTAAGCTAAAAGCTACCCACTTTTCCTACCAAGATTACCCCTTTACAAATGCTTTGAATACTTGTGGCTGCCTGTTTGCACCCGTAGCTGGGTGCTAATTTGTCTTTAACCAGCGATGGTGAAAGCAGCATGGTTAAACCCACTTCAAGATGTGAGCAAGAATCCTGACTGGCTGATCCAGACACTGTCCTGACCAGGGCACCTTCTGGGAACTCTTTCTGTTCACAATCTTCACTAGGTCAGGAATCAGTTTATCTGTGTTCGCAGCATAAGAAATGATTTGGCTCCAACCTCTTGATTCTAATATTCTCCCACCATTGCTCTACTTCTGAATTATTTCCTCCTTTGAGACTCTCAGTTGATTTAGCTCTTTCACTCAGCTCTTTCACACTGACAGACAGAAACTCATTTGATCAGAAACCAGAATGAGGCACTCTGAGCCACATTGGGCTTGGTGCTAATAAACTTGACATCATAGCAGTATTTATTAGTGGTGGTCACTGCTGTCAAACCACTGTCCTGGCATGAGCGAGGTCACCAGGAAACTTAGCTTCTGTTTCAGAGAGCTCTGATGACCCACAACTGCGTGCCCAGCTCTCCCAGGAGGCAAGGGGATCGGGGAGCGGCTGGGGTTTCCAATCCCTGACTGTGGCTGGGGTGGTCCTTATGAGGACTGAGTGGTAAAGAAGCCCCAGTGTTATTAACTGCTAATTACATCCATCCCAGTGGAATCCCACAGCCCCAGCCTAGCCCAAGAGCCTCACTATTCCCTGAGCAAACAGGCTGTAAGGAAGGCCTGGCAGAAGAATCTCCAGCCCTGCTTATAAAAAAAGATGGCGTGTGAACTGCCAACTTCACAATCACCTGGGGACTTGCTTTAAAGCACGGATATTCCCAGCTCCTGTTCATAACAATTCTGATTTCATAGGTCTAGAGTGGCCAAAGAGAGCCTGAGAATTATGGCTTGGAGGTTGAGAGAGCAGAGGGAGCCTTAGACCTTGGCAGTGGTGATGCTGCAGTGACTCTGATGACGCTGGGGGCTCGGCCTGTGGGTAGGGTCAGGGAACGAGGTCAGGCCCACACAGGGATTCAGGGTTATAACTATCCCATCTCAGCCCATTCAAAATGCATAGGAACCGCCCGGTCTCCTGTTTGTTGTTTTTTCAGTTGCCCATTTGATCCCTAGGTGGCGTCTGAAATAAAAGGGAAGCCACACTCTCCTTCCATCATGAAGAGAGAATAACAATGACGATAACGGTCATGACCAACACTTCCAGAGGATTTCTTGTATAGCAGACCCTGTGCTGAGTGCCTTATGCAGATTGTGACATTTGATCATTTTAACAAATCTGTTAGGAAAGTCCTATAATGATGCTCACATTTTAAATGGGTGTCGGAGGTTGAGTCCTGCAGTCCACACCATCAGTTGTAAGGCATGGAACGGGATGTGAACCCAGGAGGTCTGGCTCCAGGTGGCGAGTTGTCATGCCCGCCTCTGGGTGGTCATTAGGAATGTTCTGGCCCGAGCCTTCTCTCAGCCTTGCTCAGAGGCAGGAAGCTTGTGTGGCAGGGGCCTCCTCTAGGGGCTGCTCCACATCTCTGTGTCACTGAACACCTGGATTACACATCTGGCCAGGTGGCACCATCTGTCACAAGCTTGCAGCACAGTCAAGAGGTTTTCTGGGACACCAATCATTTTATCATCCAAGTAACAAGCTCAAGGCCAGAAACAGAGATGGGATTCATCAGCTTCCTGCTTTTCTGTCACTTACCAGTAAGAAATCTCTTCCTCAACTCCCACTTCATACCGGGAATTAAAACAGATGTGGCTAGATTAACTGAAATTCTCCCTTTAATTGGCCACACTGCCAGCAGCACTGTGTCACCCTTGATCAACAAGGCTGGCTACATAATTCGCAGGGCCCGGTTGCAAAATGAAAATGCACCTTGTTCAATATGCAGGAAAAAAACACCGTTCAAGGTACTGAAATATAAAGCTTTTCCTTTATAGGAAATATAAATTCCTATATACATATTATATATATCTATAAAATATATTCCTATATTTTCCTTTGCAGACTTTCTTCTGTAGTCTCTTTTGATCTGTTATAGTATTTTGTATTTGCTATTTAATGTCCTTTTAAGTAAAGAAAAATGAAAAATTTTAAATTAACAATTTTAAATTATTAGCATAAGTTTTTACCATCCATCCTAATATCGTATAACGACAGTTTCAAATGCACTATAAGAGCATTTAACTCAGATGTAGAATCACCAAAATCACACAATTTGTGTTTCATAGCTCTCACACGCATGTGTATTTTGCTTTTACCAGAACAGTGGAAAGGCTGCACAAAACTAACATACTGTTTCCATTTCAATTCTTGATACTGTGTGCCGTCTACCAACTCCCTATGATGAGTGAGGAAGGACTGAAAGGAAGAGGAACTCGGGGTTGCCCTATCTTTCCCTTTTCTTCTAGGTCACATTTTTGGGGTGAGTGGGTTGGCTAATACAAGGCAGTTACCTGGTAAGAAAGCGTGTGATGGGTTCCTGGGTCATCTGTGTTTCTTAGAACACCCTTGCCTTCTGCCTGCACTTGAAGTGAGTTCTGATTCAGATGGAAAATGTGGCCTCTCAGGGCTGTCGGTCCCCCTGCTTACTCAGTTGAAGACATAACACGCTTACCTGGTATTCATTTTGAGTCTTGCTGAACTCCCACACCTCATGGGCCCCCAGAATTCAGGAATGTGGCAGCAAGATGTGGCAGACACGCATATTGCACGGATCTTCTCACACACCCGCTCCATGGTCCTATCAGACTTCACTTGCAAAATACAAGTCCAAAAACTCATTAAGAAATTCAAGACAGCAAGAGAAGAGCATTAAACCAAACGCAGGGTCCTCCTAGGCACGGGGCTAACGTTGCACAGCCATGATGCCAGCTCTGATGATCGGTATTATAGCTAATTCAGAGAAGGGTAGGTTGAGGGCGGGAGTGAAAATTGGGGCACATCTCTCTGCATGCCTGCACTCCTCCACATTCCCTGGATGTGAAGGTCAAGATTAGCATGAAGGGCGACTGAAGGGGGCCTCTCGCAGGGAAAGGGGTACCTGCTGTGTTTGCCGGCTCTGCTTGGAGGAGTGCTGTGTGAGTTTGCATCTGATGGTGTGGATCTGAGGCTCCCAGCTGCAGACACTTGCAGCCTCAGATCTTCTCTCCTCCGGAGATGACTGAGATTCGCAAACAAGTCTGAGCTCTTTGACAATCCCAAACTGGAATGGACCTTGTAGATTAGACTAATAACAGGGAGTTCAGTGTAAGTAATACAAAAGCCAACTCAAATAATACAGAGGATTTGTTGGTTCATATCAATGGAAAGTCCCAAAATGGGTGGCGTGATTCAACAGGTGATGGATGACATTGAGGACCCGGTTACTGTTTGCCTCTCCTCTTTGCTCTTCATGTGTCAGCCTCATTCTCAGCCTGCTTCCCCTTCATGGTGGCAAGATGGTGGTCAACCACCCCCAGAGCACCTTGCTTCCGCACCATTGTCCAGGGAGGGAGAGAAGCCTTGTTTCTGGAAGTTCTATTGGAAGAGTGAGAAAGCCTTTTTCCTTACACTCAGTAAATCACCCCTCAAGTTTCCTTGGCCCTAAATGAGTCATGAGCCCATCCACCAACTAAAAACATATCCAGTGAGTACAACTCTGCTGATTAATTTTGACTAAACCTCATGCCCTTCTCCAAAGCCCAGTGGGGAGTCAGCTTGTGCCAGAGCACATAAAACGTAAAGGGCATAGGAGAATGGGGACATGGGGAGGTGAGGACACCACAACAAAAATTGGGGGGATTACCTAGAGAGGAGGGAGTGGATGCTATGGAAGCTACCATGATACCTACCTCAGAGATCCTGTCTCTGCTCTTAGGGCTGGCATCAGGACCTAGCAGAAACATAAATGTGTAATGTGGTCTAAACTTAAAAGTGGGAACTGGGGTGTAGGCCTACCCAAAAGGCAATGAAATTCATAATTTTAAAAAAACATGCTGGCCAGGCAAAACCTAGATGTGCAGGCCATTCAACAGATGAGGAAACCAAGAACCAGCGAGGGGAAGTAATTGCCTAATCCTAAGAGTTGCCATCTACTAAGCTCGTGTGTGCATCTGCTAACACATCTTAGAGAAGAGGAAAATGAGGCTTCAGGAGGTCACCCAAAGCCACACAGCTAATCAGTGACAGAGCCAGGATTGGACCCAGCCCTGTTTAACTCCCATGCCTCTGTCCTTCCCTAATGCCAGAAAGGTGAGTTGGTGGTGTGGATGGGAAGAAGGACACCAATCTAGTTCAGGGCTCTATTCCACTGTGTGTCAGTAAGAAGTTTTAGTAGATGAGGTAATATCCTGTGTTATTGGATATATAACCAAATAAACAGAAAGAGAAATAGATTTCATGAAGCAAATTCCTTAAGTGAAAAAGTGAGTTGTCAGTGACTCTTGTGAAGAACCATCTGCAGTGGGTAGAGGCTCCCAGGAAGCACAGGGCTGATCCTGGCTCTGTTCACGCTGGTGGCTTCCAGCATCTTGGCCCTGGCAGAGCAGCAGTTTATAAACTCCTCTTCTAGAAGCTGTCAGACTTTGGAGAGGTCGGGCGGGAAATCTGGGCCTTAGAATTGGCAACATGATCATTAGAGACATTCAGCTCTCTCAGAGATGCGCATCTTGGCTTGCACAGCCCCTCCCTCTCACGCTGAAGCCGCGGGCAGGCGGTGACCTCCCGCCATCTGCTGACTTCTGCGGGCTGCTGACTTGAGAGAAGGTCACGTTTCCCGGAACTCATAAGTAAACTGCAGAGAAAAGGAACTGAAAGAGCTTGTCCTCACCCAGTGCCTGCTCCTTCTGCTTGCAGCCAGCTTCGTCTCTGCGCTCTTCGCCTTCCTGGCTCTGCTGTTGTCCAGGGCCTTCACAGGTGAGTTGGCTGCTGAGCTGCTGGACGCCACAGGTCAGCCCTGTCAGGCTTCAGGATGACAGCACTTCATCTTTAAACCTAAGATGTGTGCCAGGAAGAGTTGGCCAGACCGATGATTTCCAAACACGTGTCAGTCAAAACAGAATTACTTGGTGAACATTTTTAAAGGACAGAGTCCTGGGCCCTGCGCTGGGAGGTGTTGATGCAGTATGTCTGGGGTGGAGACAGACATCTGCCCTTAAAAGTCTGTCCCCAGATGACTCTGCTACCTCCAGCCCAGGCTGGGAGCCACTGGGCCAAAGGTTTCTCAAGGCCCCTTCCCAGCTCCTCTGTTCCCATGTGGAAGGAAGCCTGTCGTGAGCAGTATGAAAATGCACCTCATGCTATGGTAATGTGGAAGAGCGCTATGCTTTTTTGCTGAATGAATGAATAAATACTTCCATAAGTCACACATATTCAACAACCTCAATTATCCGCAAGTGTGAAGTATGGGGGGTGTTGAGGGGGGAGCTTCTCAAGCAGGCAAAACTCATGGTCACGTCAGTGAAGTTAAACTCCTGCCCTTGAATGTTGCTGATGGGAGCCCCTGAGCTCTGTGCACAGAACCAAGCACCCCCGATTACATAGAGGCCTGGCAAGCCTGGAGTTCTAGGTGTCAAGTTCACAGCATATTGGAGCAGAAATGTAAAGGATATAGGAGCTATTGTTTAAAAAGACAAGAAATAACAAGTGTTGGAGGGGATGTGGAGAAAAGGAAACCCTCGTACACTGCTGGTGGGAATGTAAATTTGTGCAGCCACTATGGAAAACAGTATGGAGATTCCTCAAAAAATTAAGAATAGAACTACCATATGTTTCAACTATTCCACTTCTGTGTATTTATTCAAAGAATGTAAAAACACTAATCTGAAAAGATATATGCACCCCTATGTTCATTGCAGCATTATTTACAGTAGCCAAGACATGGAAACAACCTAAGTGCCCACTGATGGATGAATGGATAAAGAAGAGGTGATATATATGCACAGGAATATTATTCAGCCATAAAAAAGATGAAATCTTGCCATTTGTGACAACATGGATGGAACTTGACAGCATTATGCAAAGTGAAATAAGCCAGATGGAGAAAGACAATTACTGTATGATCTCACTCATATGTGGAATCTAAAACAAACAACAAACAAATGAACAAACAAAATAAAACAAACACTTGGCTACAGAGGACAGACCAGTGATTTTACCAGAAGGGAAGTGAGGTGTGGGGAGGACAACAAGAGTAAAGGGGGTCAGTTATACGGTGATGGATGGCAACTAGACTTTTGTTAGTCAGCACACTGTAGTATATACAGAAGTTGAGTTATAATTTTGTACATCTGAAAATTATATAATGGTATAAACCAATGTTACCTCAATTAAAAAAAGAGAGAAAAAGAAAAACAAGGGCATAGGAGTTGTTGCAAAAAACCCCCAGTACCCTAATTGTTAAATTTCCTGGGGCCAGCTCGGTGGCGCAGCAGTTAAGTGCGCACGTTCCGCTTCGGTGGCCCGGTGTTCGCTGGTTGGGATCCCGGGTGTGGACATGGCACCACTTGGCAAGCCATGCTGTGGCAGCCGTCCCACATAGGAAGTAGAGGAAGATGGGCACGGATGTTAGCTCAGGGCTAGTCTTCCTCAGCAAAAAGAGGAGGATTGGAAGCAGTTAGCTCAGGGCTAATCTTCCTTGAAAAAAAAAATTGTTAAATTTCCTTATGGGGTTTCATTTTGGGGTGATGAAAATGTTTTGGGACTAGATAGAGATGATGGCTACACAACTTTGTGAATACATTAAACGCCACTGAATTGTTCACTTCAAAATGGTTAATTTCATGTTATGTCAATTTCACTCAAAAAAACACATCACTAAAAAGCAAAAACATACAAAAACAGTACTCTTAGATTTGTAACAAGTGAAAGCTGACGACTTGACAGGGAATAAAAGAGCAGAACAAAATTCTAAAGTCTGCACAGAACAAAAACCAAGTTCGTCTGGGGCCCTTTAGTGTGAGGGCAACAATTCAACTAGTTCGATAGGCCCTGAGGCTATTGTTACTACAGTGCAGGTCTAGAACTAACACTGATTATATGGCTCTGATCTATCGAGAAGAATTCATCAGATGTTAGGTATACCCTGCTTAGGAAGTCGAGTTCCCTTAAGAAAATGTCCTATGTAAAAAATCTATCGAGAAAAAGATAGATTTTTATCGAGTAAAAAAAAAAATGCTTTTGGAGCCTGTGGCTAAGTTATCTGGAAAATGAACTTAACTGGAACAATTCACTCACTAACAAGGCTGCATAAATGAGGTAAGACCCCACATGGCAATTCCCATGGACCTGGTCTTAAAATCGCTCCATCCACTGTGGGAAGTGGGTGTTGGGGAGTTACTGCCTAATGGTTAAAGAGTTCCTGTTCGGGGTGATGAAAACATTTTGGGGGTAGATAGTGACCACGGTTGCACAAGATTGTGAATGTAATTAGTGCCACTGAATTGCACACTTAAAAATGATTAAAATGGTAAAGATTTCCTTAAATATATTTTATCACAATAAAAAATGTAAAAAAAAAATAATTTAAAAGCCTTCATAATATTGCCCCCGCCAAAGAAAAACACTCCCTCTTGTGGTTGTTATCAACCGTATGGGGCGAGTTCTAAGCCTAAAGAGGTTAATGGTGATACTGCAGATCAGACAGAAAGAAAATCTAGATGGAGTGTAGGTCCTGAGCAATACGTGCAGAACACAGGGGGAAAGACACTTTTATTAAGTGTATTAGGGTCCTTTTAAGCCATCTGTGCACTGACTGACTCTCCTGTGCGCAGCAGCTGTTTTTATTCACTAGGAATGAGCAGACATATAAGTCATTACTCAATGTTCATTTCACAGCTAGGTTTTGGATTGAAAGGCAGTTCATATCTGACAAATTTGGCATCAAGTATTTAAAGGCGTTTGTGTGAGAAGGTTGTGTAGAGACTTGGAAAGTATTTCCATCTAATGACGGAGTTAGCAAACATCAGTGCTGTCTAGGAAGGTAAGCCTCCATAGGCTGATGATTGGATCAACGTGTAGATTAGACTTGATTCTGTTTGGGGCTCTGAATTTGTGGGTATCTGTTTACCTAGAAATTTTTTAATTTCAATGGAACATGATGCAGTCATAGAAAAATGGTTTACATCCTTTGCTTAAGAACCAAGGGATTCATGGGAAATAAAATGTTAAGTCAAAGCTAAAACTTCGCGTCCTTTAAACAGAAGACTTTGGTTCTACAATGAACATCCCTTGTCTTGGGCTCTGTTGACGAGTGTACTGGTCAGGGTATCTTAACTACGCTGCGTTAACAAGTTAATCCTGGAATCTCAGTGGCTTAACACGGTAAAGGTTTGTTTCTGGCTCATGCAAATTCCAGTGTGGATCAAGAGCCTCTGCAGGACCCCAGGGGACTCCTCTGGAGATGAGATGACTCAGTACTCTAAAGATCTCATCTCAGGGTTTCCATGTGGTCAGAGCAGGAGGAGAAAACGAAGGATCATGTGTCAGTTTTGAAATGCTTTGGCCCCAAGGTGTCCCACAGCCCATTGGTTGGAACTAGTCTCACAGCCCTGGGGACCCTCAAGGGGACTGGGAAATGTGAGGGCAGCTGCTGAGCCATCAATGTCTCTGACACCTGGTCATTTGAGCCAGATTGGTCACTGAGGAAAATAGGCATTTCTTTCTTATATTTTAAATAATTTATCACCTGTGGTTAATAATAGGCCTAGAAGACAAGGACCTGAGAAAAGCTGAGAAAGCATTGCTGTGGGGAGCAAAATTACCATTAAGAAAGAACGTGGGTCTGGGTCAATTGATTTGGTAGTTTTCCAAACCTAGTGGCTAAGGATATGTCAGTAAATGCACGATTCCCAGCTTGGGGTCAGGTGAGTGACCTGGTCAACGATGATAACATGGTGCCTGTGACCAACACAACGGAGGGCTCCGCCAGCTCCTCCAGGCCACCTGGGCCCTGGAAGCAGAGGAAACGTGAGCCTCAGTTTACACAGTGGATGCATTTCGGGAACGTGACATATAAACTGAATCTTCTTTTAAGCATATCAAGGGACCTGGATATTGAAAGGGATTCTTTGAATGCTTTTGTAAAATGAGTCATTGAAAACATGAGTTGTCATACGCTGGCTTTTCGTAAAAGCAGAGCACACTCGTAGCCAGTTAACACTCAGACAGAAGGTGCAGTGACATCTGGCCACTGCTCTGCCTCGTGTCTGCTGGACTGCTGTTCAGTCCACTGACCATCCTGAAGATCAGGCAGCCGGGGAGACTGAGGCTCCCCAAGCGGGGGATGGAGGTATGGTTTATGTGGTGAACATTTTGGCTCTTGTAGACATTTAATTCATCTTCTTAACGGGCATTGTGCTCTTGAACGCATTTCTCTCATTCCGATCCTGTTCTCTCTCCTTTGTAGGAGTGAAGTTTTTGGAGGATGACCCCATCCAGCCCTGCATTCCTCTATATTTGCTAGTGAGTGGGATCGTCAGGGCCTTAATGGTAAAGTATGTTTATTCTTTGTTTGTAGATCGTGTAGAAATTTACATTACAGGCACTGTGGAATGCATCCTTTAATTATTACTCACAGGGGAGCCAGAACAACTGCTCCCTAAGCACAGGGTTGTTGGAGCGACAGGGTGAGGTGGATTCTAAGGCCTGGAGCAGAGATGTGGATCTTTCCAGATGAGGAGCACTCACCCAGAGCTGTGCATGTTTGCAACAGCTTCCCTCCTGCTGCCCCGAGTTCAGTGTGCTAACACTGGTCTAACAACAGTTGACGCAGAGGTGTTACCAACTGCCAATTAGACCATTGACTTCAGCCGGTGTAATTGCAGCTTTCCTCTGGGCTTCTTTTAAAAGAGTTTCCTGTGTAAGGCAGTAGAGTTTGCATTTGGTTAAAATGTGTTTGACTTTAGCAGTTCTAATTTCTGTTTTTAACTATAGCTCCTAGTTCTCAATTGACTAGCATAGAATTAATTGGCTGCAGTCATCAATCAAACGTCAAACTCTCATGTTTGGGGCTGGAAGTGCTTCTTCATGACTCTCAAGCTTATGTCAGTGTAGGGAGCTGATTTGCTCAGGGGTTGAATAGACATCTGTTTAAAGAGGAAACGTAACTGAAGAAGAAATATCCAGGGTGGTGCATAACCTGCAGTTAAGTTGGCAAAATTCCTGGCCCACAGAAACGTCACAGCTGCCAAAAGTACCTTAGGTCTACCTCCATTTTTCAATGACCCTTCACAACCAACCAAACCCACCCCAAAGCTTCCTGTATCAAAAGCTAGAAAACACAAGTACTGTTTTTCCAAAATGGTTTCATAAAAATGAAGCAATGACACAAGAAAAAAAATTCAGAATGCCATATATAAAATTTCATTTGGACCCACTGTCTGATTCCTTTGACAGCTTCCTTCTGGTGCTTGGGGCCTTCAAAAATGCTGATCAGTGGCATTGGTCATGCTATTGATCTAAGACATCAAAGGAATGTCTTAAAGATTGCTGTTTTCCCATGCAATCAGTAGCCACAAGCTCAATTCTGTCTTGGGGAACATGTCTGATTTGGGGCAAGCATGTGGAGCCTTTTGAGGTTACCTCACTACTAATGCCCTCATCTCCTGACAGCAGCCTGGTGGACAATGTTCCAGAATGTACAAATATACATGATCCTTCCTATAACAACATCCCCATGGGATCCACCTGGGCCTCTGTTTAGCTCCAAGGAAACCCAAAGGCTCTCAGCTCAACGGGGCTGCACATCCCCCGTGGCCCCACAGTGTTAGGGGAAGGCTCTGATGGATTGAGTGCCATAGAGATGCTCAAAACAAGGGCAAAGTTTTCAGCAGTAATCACCTCTGCCCCACCCTCCCTCACTCAACTACTTCATCATCAGGCTGCAAAGTGGAACTTTCCTTTAGAGATGTTACAGTCCATGGGGTCTGTTCCTCTTAATAACAGCAAACTTTTCCTTTATGAAAGCCAGCCCAGAACCCAAAGGTAATTTATTTTAATGAACAAACTAGGGCCCTAATAAACAGCATTGATTTTTTTTCCTGGCAGTCTAAAACTGTTTGAAACCAAATTAAATTTTTCTGTTTGTCATAGCGAGGTAACACACAGTGAGTCCATAACCATGAGAACAACAGCAAACAGGTTTATCGAGCCCCCAGATGGAGAAGTTCACCAGTGATGCCAAGGGTTCATATTGACCCCTGAGAACACTGCATAGTGATGCTCAGCATCTTTTCTGGAATGCATCAGATAGCACCATAATATTGTATTTTATTGAAGAGAAAGTTTAGAAGTAAGTGGACATTTCCCAGTGTTACCAAAAGAACTGAGGATCAAGACCCATTAGAAGGTTATGAAATGAATTTAGCAGTTTGTGACCACTTAAACAAAATAAAATAGAGAATATTAGAGTGTCTCCCAGTAAGTTAAGTATTGTGTGATACACATGTGCTTAGGTAAGTTGACCATATAATTTATGATCTACTGGGGCACATTTGAGAGTACAAGGGGGTTCTAAGAATAATCATGCCAGGAAAATAGCATAAACCAGGACTTCTTTGAGCCGATGAGGACATATGGTCACCCAGTTACTAGGTCATGAGGTAAAATGCATTTGTTACTTGTGTACTGTTGGCAGGAATATAAACTGGTGCAGCCACTACAGAAAACATGGAGAGTCCTCAAAAAATTAAAAATAGAACTACCATGTGATCCAGCAATTCCACTTCTGGGTATTTATCCAAAGAAAATGAAAACACTAACTCAACAGTGCTGTTCATTAAAGCACTATTTATAACAGCCAAGACATGGAAACAACCTAAGTGTCCATGAATGGATAAAGAAGTTGTCATATATGTGTGTGTGTGTATATATATATAATGGAATATTATTCAGCCATAAAAAAGGATGAAATCTTGCCATTTGCAACAAAACGGATGAACCTCAAGGGCGTTAATGCTAAGTGAAATAAGTCAGACAGAGAAAGACAAATACCATATGATCTCTCTTATATGTGATATCTAAAAACAAAAAAAAACAAGAAAAAACCAAGCTCATAGATACAGAGAACAGATTGGTGGTTGCCAGAGGTGGGGGACGGGAGGTAAAGGGGGTCAAAAGATAAAACATGTATGCACAATAGGCTGAAATTTTAAAATCTTAATTAAATGAAAAAAAATAAAGGCTCTAATACTTAAGGACATAAGCTAAAAAAAATGGATTTGTTACAAGGGATCTGTTAGAAGAAATTTTCAAAAACACTGATTTAGTGGCCCTTTATCTACCTCACACTCCACCTCATCTCCAGTATCCCCCTGCTTAGTGATAACTGCCACCACCCAGTAGCACTTACGTGCTACTTGTTCCCATTTTGGACTCATTCAGTCCCCACAACACCCCTTTAAGGCAGGTACTTGTATCAGGAAGGAACGAAAAAATCAACTCTGGCTAACACAACAGGTAATTTATTGGAAGAGCTCACAACTTCAAAGGTCGGTGCAAGAGAAGGGACCCAGGTGGCTCCGGAGAGGCTGGGCAAGGGCCCTACCTACAGTTTCTCCGGGGCCAGCAGTGAGAGGAGTGAGCCCCAGCCTGCTGCTCTCTCCGGGTGTCCCTGTGCCCAAGAACCCGTCCTGGGAGGGGAGCCAGACCCGTGGATTTGGGGTGTCCTGCTGCCACCTGGTGTGACAGAGCGTGGGGAAGGTGCATCCAGGGAGGGCAGGTACCAGGATTTGTGCTCCTGTAGACATGTGATGGATGGGGACATCCCTCAAGGAATGGAGCCCTGCTGGGAAGGGAAATGGGTGGTAAGTGACCAGAACCTAGACTGTACAGTCAGCTCCAGTGTACAGACAAGGAAACTGAGGCTTAGAGGTTGCTTCTCTTGAGTTTACACGGAGTAAACGGCAGAGCTGGTGTTCAACCCACACTTGACTGACCTCACAGTGCCCCTTGGCTGCCCTGCTCCAGTCAAACTGGTTTTCTCCTCTTCCCCAAACCCTTCACATTTGCTGCACCACTCCCACTCCAAGGAGATCCCTCTCACCTCTCCCTGCTCACAGGGGTCTGGAGTATGCCCCCCTTTCCAAGAAGCCCTGCACGAGTCAACTCTATGAAGGTGGCTCTCTGGACTCCTCTAAACCCTCATTTTCCTCTTACGGAAATGTTCTGCCTCCCAGCCAGGCTGCAAGTCTTATTCCTGGAAAACCTGGGCATTTGGGCCAAACGGGAGCACCCTCCCAGCATAGGAGAGAACCCCTTTGCCTTAACATCCTCTGATTTAAGCATCAGTGTAGTGTGGTATAGACGGTGGTCAGAGGTGTGGACTGACACCCATTTCATCCTTTTATTTGCTATGGACCTAGGTGAAGTGATTTAACTTCTCTGAGCCTTAGTGTCCTCCTCCATGAACCAAGGATAATAGTATATGGCTCCTGGGTTAGTATGAGTATGAAATGAGGTCATACGGGCTAAGCATTGGGCGAACCACTTTTACTTAGGTTTTGCTATCTTTTCATAAGTAGTAACTGTTGATTGCAGAAAATAGGAGAATTCGGATAAGCACAAAGAAGAAATCAAAATCACCTGTAAGTTTCACCACCCAGAGAAACTCGCTGTTGACATTTTGGCCTGCTGACTCCAGTTTTGGCCCTCCCATCTATGCACATATTAATTTAACACCTCTCACCTCAGGTTGCTGGGAGAATTAATCAAAACAATGTGCATCAGGCATTTACCCCAACACGGGGCCTCCCTTTGCATCACACCCATTCCTGGCGTCACTCTCACCTCTGCACACATACCTCCCAGGTCTCCATCACCAGCCCTCACTTCTCACTCTTCACCGCCATGCTCTGAGTCCACCTTCCGGCTGGTCACCGCTACCCACATTTCCATCCAGAATTTTAAATGCGACAAGTCCAAGCGTGAGATCATCATCCACTCAAAGGTACAGCTGGGGCTCCCTGTCTTGACATCATGCATATCAAGGAAGGAAATGGATCTCCCTCAATATTATCACCAATTTCCCTGCCCTGCTCTCCATCTCTCTTGATATCATCAGCAGCTTCACTGCCCTGATTTGGAATGCAATTTGCCACATCTATTGGCTCTGTCCTATCCTTTTATTTAACTCGGACTCAAAATCTCTCCCCAATCTGCCACGATCTGGGTTATCGAAGGATTTTTTCTGAAGCCCAGTTCTCCATGGGTTGGGGTGCCATGAGGTTGACCTTAGGAGAGGTGGGGAGCCTGAGAATCTAGACAAGAGCAGATAAACAGGTTTGGCTTTCAAAAGACATCAACAATCACGTTGCTAGACAAAGGGAAGACAGGGAACAGGGATTTCTGAGCAAAGAAGACATGGGTTCTGTCGTGGTTGCCTTGTCGGAGGGAAGGCCAGTCAGGGTTGGGTGGGATGGTGGTTCTTTGTGTAATAAAATGGGAGCAGAGTTTCAAAGGGTGTCAGGATGGAGCCAGGAACCATTCACCAGGAGTGAGATGGTCTTTGTCCCCCAGGAATTATTAGCAAAGGTATTGCTCAAAGGACTGGAGTCTGTGCTCCTGACTTGATAGATGCGTAAGGACAGGAGAGACACACTCTCACTCCATGGCCACACTTGGGAATTCTGGCTACCTGGAGACAGCAAGTGGTGGAAACGTCCAAGAGAAGAGAAAAGGAGGCTGGAGGAGGCGTTGGGGGGTGGGTGGGGAGAAGAAAGGACCCGTGGGATCTGGAATTGACCAGGCCTATGAAATGGCCTGGCGGTAGCAGGAAAGTCTCCTGGGGTTCCTCACAGGATGGAGGGGCCTCCTGCCAGGTCCTCTAGCATCTGGTGCAGGTGTCCACGTTATAATGTCCTGTGTGGTGGAAACATGCTCAGATAACAGAAAGGAAAATCTGTCCAACCTGGCTCCTGATCATAAGTGTACTGCACAGCGACTGGGCAAACAGAAACTGTCAGGGGTTGAGAAGACAGTGGGGAAGATGCCTGGGGCCTCGGGTCAGAGAGAACGAGCCAAGGGCATCCCTGAGCCTTGAGCCATGTGTTGTGACGGAGGAAAGCCATGAGGAGGTGGAAAGGGGAAGGTTCCCCAGTTGAGACTTACCCTGTGCTGAGCAGACAGACCTCCCAGGCTACCCCAGCGATTACTTACTCCCACCCCGAGTCTGTGAGTCTGGAAGAGCAAGAGGTAGCCAGGGCAACAGGTGACACACCTGAGCGGGCACATGAGTGGGCACACACGTACACATGCACACAGCATGTACACATACTCACCCTGGGCCAAGAGAAGGGTCCTGAGGCTCCTGCCCTCGGCTCCCTGCCCCTGGTCCCTTGTGGGGGGACCACACTGTGGCTTCAGCAGTTACAGCAGTTCTCGACTCAGACATTTTCAGTGGTGCCTCTTCACTTACAGAAATACCTCCTGAGTGCCCTTTCTCAGCCCAGTTTCTTTTTTTACTTATTTTTTCACATTTCTTAAGAGTTGAGTACACTGGCTTCCCCACCACTCAGCTTCTCTTTGCTTCTCTGCAATGGGGTTTCCACCCCCATAACCCTGCTGAAGCTGCTCTCATTGAGGTCTCAATGGCCCCTCCACGTTTCCAAGTTCAAAGGTCAATTTTTAGTCCTTATTTTTCTGAAGCCCCCATCCCTTCAACAAGAGGCTCAGAAACAGGTAATTACTATAGAGTGTGGTAGCGAAATAGTAGAGATACACGTGGAGGGCTGTGGAAACCCAGAAGAGAGATTCCTCATCCAGCACAGCGAGGTCCTGGAATCCTTCCTGGAGGAGGTGATCTCTATCTGGATGCTTATGAAAGAGTCAGGTTGGGGAGCAGAGGGGTTCCAGGCAGAGAGGATAGCATGAGCAATGGCCTCAGAGAGAAGGAGCCCACAGTCCGTGCAGGCAGATGAGAAGCTGCTCCATTGCTGGGACATCAAGCACTTCTGTAATAGGCCAGGCCCACACACACTGGGCTGGGTGTACAGCGGTGAACAAAACAAACCTGGACCCTGCCCTTCCCCTCTAGTGAGGGGAGAATTACTGGCGGCACACCAGCAGGGTGGGTATTGGTTGGTACACAGGTGAGCAGCAGGGAGCATCCCAGGTTGCTGGTTGGACAACGTCATCAAATGAGTGGAATGTGGAAGATGATGAGCTGTGTTTTCAACATACTGAGCCTGAGGGCCTGAGAACACTCAGTGGAGCTGCCCAGTTGAATTCACATGAGTCTGAAGTTTGGGCAGAAAGTTCTGGAAGGGAGCTGCAGACTTGGGTGCCATCAGCCTGTAGGTGGGTGGGGTCACTCAGAGATCATGCAGAGGGAGAGCACTATGGCCGAGGACAGGGCCTGGGCCACATTTGAGGGTCACCATGGATGGAAGCCGATGGAAGAGGCAGAGACACAGAATAGTTTGGTGGGAAAGATGCCAGCATTGGCTGAAGACAAACCTGGTGTTACACTCTGGTCCTTCCACTTTTTACACATGTGACCTTGGCCAAGTTCCTTAACCTCTCTGGTCCTCAATTTCCTTGTTTCTAAAGTGACGAAAGTAATGTGCATTCCATACGGTTGTTTTAAATAAGGCAACATGCCTCAAAGCACTTAGTGTCTGGATCAGTCAGCGCATCCTGCCATAACAAGATGTCACAGACTGGGTGACTTATACAACAGACATTCATTTTCTCACAGTTCTAGGGGCTGGAGGTCCGAGATCAAGGTGCCAGCAGATTCTGTTCCTGGTGAGGACTGTCTTCCTGGCTTGTAGACTGCCACTTTCTTGCTGTGTCCTTACATGGACTTTCCTCAGTGTGTGCGGACAGACGGCGAGCTCTGGTGTCTCTTCCTCTTCTTATAAGGACATCAATCCTATTGGATCAGGGCCCCACCTTTATGCCCTCATTAAACCTTAACTACCCCCTATCTCCAAATACACTCACATTGGGGGTCAGGGCTTTAACATGTGAATTCAGGGGGGATGAAATTCAGTCCATAAGACTGTCTGATACAAAGTGGGTACTGAAAAAGTGGTAGCTTGAGAAAAAAAAAGGAGCATCTGAAAGGGAACAGGGAGACCCAGGAAAATGAGGCAAGAAGACCCTATGCACTGAGCACGTGGAGCATGCTCTGAAATTGGATAGAGGGAGTTGATCGGGGTCTATCGGAGAGCAGTTTTATGGGATGGTGTGAGGAGGAGAGAGGGTTTGCAGCTGCCTTTAAGAAGGGTGGAGGGGCCAGCGCAGTGCCGCAGCAGTTAAGTTCTCAGGTTCCCCTTTGGCGGCCCGGGGTTCACCGGTTTGGGTCTGGGAGCAGACCTTCACACTGCTTAAGACACGCTGTGGTAGGCGCCCCACATACAGAGGAAGTTGGGCACAGATGTTAGCTCAGGGCTAATCTTCCTCAAAAAAAAAAAAAAAGGAAGGGTGGAGAGGCTTGGAGGAGGAAGCATGATGGTAATCGGGGAGGATCCCGGATTCTGTGTTCGGGAAGTACTTGAGAATGTTCGTCAGCGGAGAGGAAGAACCAGTAGAGAAAGGAAGTGGATCATGTAGGACCTGGCTGAAGTCACAAGATTCTGAGAGAAGTGGATGGCGATGAGGTCCCCTCACCTTACAAATCCAAGAGAAAGAAGGTCAAAGGAGAATGCGGGGACATAGGAAAGAATTGTAGGGAGGGGACTAGGAAGTCGAGGAAAATTCACAGTTGTGAGTCTGTTTGCTAAATGAATTAGGAGGGAAAAGGGGAGAGAGAGGGAAGAAAGGTCAGTGGACCCTGTACAGTGATGAAGATTTGGAGTGGTCTTTTCAGAACGTGAGAGAATTACTCAATATCAAGGAAAAGAACCTATGAGCAATACTGGAGGTCCACCTGCAGCTGGAGACGTGACTTTGTCACGACACCCATTGTGTAGTGATGGCAACCAGTGGGAGCCAGTGGGAGCACAAAGGCAGATGCAGTTTCACCCGGGTTTGGAGTTTTGCTGGGAGAGTTTAGTGGAAGGACAGGAATGCAAGGGAGCTAGGAGAGAAAAATACAGATAAGGAACCATGAGGTCCAGGATGGGAGAAGGGAGAGGTGAGACCATCCAGTAGAGTGAGAATGGCTGTGCCTGAGTGCCTGGGAGAAAATGGAAGGGATAAAAGGACCAGAAGTCTCTGTGAGGTTGAATGGTGCCGTGGGAGTGAGGGAATGAGAAAGTGGGACAGGAGGGCACCAGCTGTCAGATGCTGGGGGGAGGCGGGCTCTTCCAGCTGATGATTGATCCCGGGTGTGGTCATGGGAGGACGAGGAGCAGGTCATTGGAGCCAAGGAGGCCCAGGAACTGACCTCAAGGCCGAGGAAGGGAACCAGAGCAACCGCGAAACTCTGGGTGCAGACATGAACTTCAGTCAACTGATCTCTGAAATCTGTCTGAAGCAACTCACACATCTAAAAGGCGAACGCCTCCGAGAATGTTGACTAAGCACTGACGCCTTCATTCTTGCCAGTTCTAATTCTTCAAAATCAAATTTCACTCTTTGGCAGCATTTCCAACTCCAGTGTGTGCACTTTTCATAATAAATTTCTCTCTCTCTGTTTCTCCCCCACCTTCCGTCCCCTCTCTTCCCCCTACTTTGCTGCTCTGCCCTCTGACCCCTCACTTTCTATCACAATCCAGGTGTCACTCCTGCTGTACGACTCCACCAGGATGAAGTGGCTTCTTTCCAACTCCGTGGTGATCGATGATGATGATGATGGTACATACCCCTGGAGGCAGAATGTGCACAAATGTTATATCTACATCATCCTCAGCTTCCTCCTCTTTCTCTGGTTCATCCTGGGAAATTACTGGGTCTTTTCTGTTTACCTGCCTGATTTTATTCCACCTTTCCAGCAGCCTCAGGATTACCGTGAGAAAACCCTGTACCTCTTTGCAGTTGGGGTCCTCGTGCTCAGCCACAGTGTACTGCTCTTACTCGTCCCGTGCAGTGGTTGTGTCTATGTCTGGTCCAGGAGGAGATCTGCTGTCGATGAAGACAGGACCACCACCTCCAGCACACACGCTCATGCACATGCACACAGGTATGCATGCACTTAACACACAGACACATGAACACACACAAACACAGACACGTGCACATTGTTGCAGGAGAAGAGCATGCTGTAAAGGCAGTAATACTTTCCCTGCAGGCATTTGAGAAACTACCGAAATGTACTGAGTATTCCAGCAGACTGAAGAAACTCTTGCCTTTCAGAGTGGGAATTTTGCACTCATAAGAGTTTTCAAGGGATTATTTTTTTTGAGGGGATGAAGTAAGGGAGGTGAAGAATGGGAGACCTTTTCAAATCACGGTGCAATTCCAATGACTGTTACAAGAGCGAGGTTTGTTGTTGTTACTATTGCTGCCTCTGTGCTGTCATCCAGCCAGGGGCACCTTTAAGTTATAGAAAGAGCATGGACTTTAAATAAGACACATCTTAGCTCTGCTTGCAGCGATGGCTTTTGTTATCAAAAGGAGAAAGATGCTCTTACTTAATGACTCCAGCTGCCTTTTAGGAAAGTTAAGGAGCACTCTTGTTCACTCCCAAATAGATGGGTTTGAGCTGGTAGGTACGGGCCTCCCAAGGACAGTTATAAAACCTGCCAAGGTCAAGGAAGCAGATTCTACATGGGGGCTCTGGGCTGGCCCAGTAGCCTAGTATCGTAGAGAGCAGCCATCCTTTCACGGTGGGCTCTGTGTGGTGTCTCTGCTTGGCCTCGAGTCTGCTTCTTTCCCTGGTTATCTGAGTACGTCTCTGTGATTTGCTGATGGCATAAACCAGTTTTGTGTGTTTCTGCTGGGCTGTATGCAGTGTTGTTAATGTAGGTATTTTTTGGTCTCTGAGTTTAAATACTACACAGTAGTAAATCTACTTAACGCCAGGTTAGGGTTTGGAAGCCTTCCGTAAACCCATTTGTCTGGAAGACCAGGAGGACACCCAACAGCGATCGCTAATATCCCCTCTCGTTGTTGTTGTGAGTTGAAGTTCCTGGGAGCTGGGGGACCTGTCAGTGTGTCTGCCCTTGCGGGGGAGTTTTCATCCTTTCGAATTTTAGATAAAGACTCTGTCATGTGTGTTTCTAGGGGCAGTGCCCAGAGGGAGCGTGGCACCTGCGTAATTGTGCTTCTATCTCAGTGGCACGCACAAACCAACCCCTGAGTGGCCATCAATGACGGGCACCTCCCTTTGTGAGAAATATCAGCTCAAACCAAGAGGCTCTCTCCTCTCTGTAGCTTTAAGAGAACAGGACCCGTGAGTTCCATGGAGAGTTCCCACTGAGTTTGGAGGCACTCTCTGGGCATCTGTTACCTAGAGTCACGTTTGGTCCTGGTTTCCCTCCCGGATAAGAAGAAGGTGCTGCCTGCGCCCTCCGCTGGGCAAAGGGGGGAAAGCCCTTATTCTGCCCCATCCCTCTGCACACTTTCTGGTTTCATTTTCACTTGAGCAGTGGAACAAGATCAGGGGCTGAGCAACTTGTGAATCCTGCCCTCATCTTGATGTCTCATGCCATTCTCAATGTGCCCTTTATCGCCCCTTCCATGCTGGGGTCCCAGGAGAGTCTGCAGGTGCAGACAGTGGGGCAGGCAAGGCGTTCCATGGGCAACCGTCCCACCCTGCTTTCCCCAGAGATGACTCATCAGTCACTCCCAGACACTAAGCTAATGTTTGGACACAAATGAACACAGCTGAAAGCCAACAGAATTCATTTCTAAGCTCAGTCCAGGCCACACAGCAACCAGCACCTCCCTTAATGTCCCTGACACTAACTCCTGAGCAGGAGACTCAAGAAGAATGTCCAGGCTCTAGCCTAAAAAAGTAAGCCAAGGCTGTACAGACAGGTGGGGGAAGCTGGACTCTGTATTCATGGAGGAGAATGGCCTGACCCCCTCTGGAGAGGCAGGCTCCCCCGGCACACAGGGACCACACCACTGGCTCAGGCACACTGTAGCCTAGGATGGCAAACAGGTTTGTTCTCTCCCACTTGCTCCAGTCATAGCTGTACATTGTGTTGGGAATGACTCTGCGGCTGCATCAAGATTCAGCAAGAAAGAGTGCTGGGATTCAAGAGTCATGCCTGCCTGGGGCACGGAGGGGAGGGGGCAACAGCCATGCCATGATCGACAACTCCACCCACACGGTCCCATGGGGTGACTCTGGGGTTCTGGGGACTGAGAAATTGGAGATTCTCCCACTCAGATCTCAGCACTGTCCTCCCTTCACAGTGATACTAGGATACTTTGCTGGTGGCCTCGTGAGGGGCTTACGAGGAGGAGTCTGGCCACAGAGAGACTATGAGAAGGAGAGGATGCACAGCTGCCTCCTCTCCTCCCTGAGGGTGTGTATCACTGACTCTGCCTCCTCTGTGAGCACCCAAGACCTGAGCCCCGGGAGCCTGCACTCCTCCCACACGAGTGCTTCTGAGCTTTGTTGCTGGGGCCTTGGCAAAGGTAGAAAGAGCTTGCGAAAAAATCCTGGGCATAAAATGCCTGTTAGCAGCTTGTAAATACTGGCTAGCGCTTTGGGCACCTCAGCAGGCAGGCCTCGAACGCTGGAGAGTCCCAGTTTCTGACAGGCGGGAATCTCCCTGGAGTGTTGCAGAAATCTTTATCCTGGTATAGACGACGACCTATCGACTATGCCTGTGGAAGCAGCAAAACATTCCTTTGCCCAGAAACGGCTTGGTGCAAGGATTTATTTCCTTCCTTCCTTTCGCTATTTACACCTTATTTCACAACAAATTTGGATGGTCTTTAACTACTATATTCGATAAAACAGAAGGAGAATATATAGCTAAAAATAGAACTGTAGGAAAAGCTAGATGGTTAGAAAGGAGAGGTTCTCTGTTTTTTCCCACCCCTACACACCAGATTCTCACTGTAGAGAAAGTGGTGAAGAAGTGTCCTCATTCTCCTATGTCCCCCTCCCCAGTTACAGTGGAGAGTGTTGGTCATAGGTCCTGAATAAGTGCTAAAACCTGGACTAAATTGGTGGCTTTGGGTTTCCTCGCCACCAAAGCAGTAAAGAAAATATGATGATCAGCTATGGGTTGCACATTTTCCATGGAGTCAAAAATATGCTCCCCATCCGCTCCCCACCAAGAAACACAGGTTAAGTCTGAACGATCATGTTCCTGTGCATCAATTCATAGAGGGGACACTGAGAGATCCAGAGGGTGACATCTTCAGCATGCTGTACCAACACACCAGCAGGCTGTGAATGATAATGTACTAGGGCCCCTTCAATGGTGGTGCGATGGTTATGATGAGGTACATTTCAGGACAGAAGTTCTGGGGCCAAGGCAAATGGCGCACAACTGGAGTTCTCTGAAGTCTGGCTTACCAGAGGTGACTTCCAGATTGTCTAGGAAGTGATGGGCTGCATGCTCTTTAAGTAATTCCCAGTTAGTATCATTTCCCTCATCTGGGCTTTTGACAGAGATGAGCATAGGAAGCTCATGGTTATAATTGCTGACAGGACCCTGGAGTGCAGACATTCTATGCTGGTGTTAAGTGGGCTGAACATACCTGGAGACTGGAATCACCTGGCCAACAGTGACCAAAAGACACGACCACCTCTTGTGTGGAAACGTCATAAGGTAACAGTATTCCAGGGAAATGAACATGGTAACACCTGAACTTTCTGGATGTTATGAAAACTCAAAGAACAAATCCGTATAACTGGGAGGGATTGTTCTCCTCTGAGAAAAGATTGCTGCAAAGGTCAACTACACATTGAAGTCATTTAATTTTATTTGCTACATTGGGCATCATGCTAAAAACCTTCTTGTTCCTATTCTTTGCCTGAATCTACAGAGACGGCAGTTGAAGGCAGTAAAAATGGACCGTTTCACTGGGGTCAGCCACATTACTGGTTCTCACACCTCAGTGAACCATCAGAACCACCCAAGGGTTTACTCAAAGTGGAGAATCACAGCACCCAGAGATTCTGATTCGTGGGGCCCCACTGATTCTGATTCTGCAGGTCAGAGAACCACACGTGCCCTCAGACCACATAGGAGGCACAGACTGACCCTGACTGTCCCATCTTGGTTATGACCATGAGGCAGTATGATACTACCTCCAGTATTTCATGTTATTTTCATTTGATTCAGCATGAGAAGAGAAGAGCCACAGTGGTCCGTAACTTTCATGTTTGTATAACTGAATCTTGTGCTTCATTTCCTTGTGGGCATTTTTCATTGTTGGTGAAATAAACTTGGTACAATTTGTTCCTTCATGCCTTCCCTGAAGACCCTGGGGGAGATCATCCTCCAAGCCTGGGGACACTTCACTAGCTCTTTCTTCCAGTGGGATTACCATGGGTCCAGACTTTGTACACAGAAGCTGACAACCATTGGGGACCCATTCTAGGCAAATCTTGCTCCATCAAACTCATAATCCTCAGGTGGGTAGATGAGTTTGTAGCGGAGATTCTAGGAAAATGAATTAACAGAAAACCCTTCTTACTGATTCTAGAGGTAATTTCTCTTTTTATGAGCATGGAACTGGGAACAAAACAAATTTCTCTTCCATAGAAATCGAATTTCAGTAGTTCCCTCTTCAGGTCAGCTTGGTGTCATGGCAGCCAAGTTATCTTGGGAGACAGCATTTTGCTACTGCTAGCACAAATGAAATAGGAGGGGAATGTTTTTCAAATACATCTTCTATTGTTTTCTCTAGAACACTTCCTTTGTTGAATAAGTTAGCTTTTAAAGCTTAAAACTTTCTTTCTGCATTGTATGGAGGTAAAACTCCACTTCACAGGCAAAGAACAGGCAACTTGTCCTTTCTGCTTGCACCATACCAGGCGTGGGACTAAGGGTTTACACATACTACATGTTCTAATTGGGCTCCTAAAATGTCTCGTGACTCAAAATGTCCCTCTGTCCTGACTGCCTCCTATTCACCCTATTGGTAAGGGGAGGGACCCCTGACCTAAATATCATAGCCAAATGCACCACAGCTGACACTGAACCGATGAGATTGACAGCAGTTTATTAGTCACCCACACTCACAGCCTGGGGGAGGACACAGCACACTATGCAGGCCACATGGAGGTTACACATAGGAAGAGAGTGAAGAACCAGGGCTGTGAGGGGTCATGCTTTGTAGTAATAAGAGGGTGGGATAACCTCTGGTTCCCGTGGGAGGATGTGATTGGCTTGTTTGAATAATGTCACTGGCTGGCAGGAAGCCGAGGCCCACTAGGTTGAGGACTGGGTGGTGTGCAACCAATCTGACTGGGAGGGCAACAGCCAGGTGGGGAGACCTTCTCGCTGGGTCAGGGGCATGTCTGGTGAGAGCAGGTGAATTCTTGGTTAGGTCTTTGGGTCTCTGTGAAGCTCAAGGATGTCAAGGCTGCCTGTGAAATTTTAGGCCTTACAATACACCTTCCAGGATCAACCCCTGCCTTTAGTAATTGGCCATATTCCCTGGGTTACTTAGTCCTGGTTTCAAAGCTGACTTTGAACTTTCTCAATAACCCAAGCAGCAAGGGAGATATAATCAAGGATAAGATATACATTGTCCATGAAGTTTCCAAGAAACCCTCCCCAAGCATCAATACCCAGCTTCACTCACTCACTGTCTCCTTCCTGAACAGCTCTGCTCCTGGTCGGCAGCTCTGAGCTCCTCCAGCCTTCCAAGGATTTTCCCCAGGATTGCAGAAATCTTGCAGTCTGATTGGATTCTTCCAAACCAATTTTTTTACTCTTTATTTTCTTCATTTAAATATTTCAGCCTTTAAAATGTCCTGTAGCCTGTACTTTTCCATTGCCAAAAAAAAAAAAAAAAAAAACTCAGCATTTTTCACAAATCAATTTATAGTATATAAGTTTGCTTAGAAGGAAGCAGGTTTCTGTTCCGTTCCCAGTTCACTGGGGACAGAAGTGGTAGCTCAGATTCCTCTGGATCCCTTGTATCAGCCCAGCGGGTGCACCCCAGCGGCAGCAGGTGCTACAGCTCATGGCTCACACCTGCAGCCTGCCCTGGAGGCCGGCCCTCGGCCGAGTAGAGCTGGCTTGCCAGGAGGTGTACACAAGTTACCATTCCATACACACTCACACACACACACAGTTACTCATGGCTAAGGACTGAGTCGGGGAAGAGGGAGGAAAAGCCCAACCCCCTTCTTCAGGGCAGGACAAGCTCTGGTGTCATTTATGCTCCAGAGCTCCCCAGGGATCAGGCCAGACTTCGTCAGAAGCTGCATCCTTTCCCAACTCCTTCCTTTTTCCTGCCTTCCCCGCTTGCTTGCATTCGGGTTCTCCTGAGATCACTCCCTCAGTAAATCACTGCGTGGGAAGCTCCACCTCCGGCTCGGCCTCCGGGAAACCTGACCTACAACTGGGCTCTTGCTCCACAGCTGGAGGCAGCAGCTAAATCAATGGTATAGTCCCTTTCACAAACCCTTTTATTTTCCTAAAATGACTGTTTTAAGACTTTATTTTTATTATAAGAGTGATACAAGCTTATGGCTAAAAATTCAAGTGATGTCAAAGGGTATAAAGTAAAACATAAAAGATTTCAACGCCCAGCCCGACTCCCAGTTCCAGTCCCCATAAAGGGAACCAGCAGGCATTTTTCCGTGTCCTTTCAGACACGTCTATGTATACTGAAGCATTAATATAGGTGTTTTTCCATAAATTATATCAGATTGTTCATATTATTCTGCAACCTGCTTTTTTCCACTGCATATATCATGAACTTCATTCCATTATCAATGCAAAGAGATCCGTCTCAAAAATGAGCACCATTTGTAACACTCATTTAAATAGGCGCATTCTCTGTAACTGGCCTGGTCATTTCTGTGAATCAAAACAGAAAAACCAGTAATTTGAAATTTTATTTTGCCAAATGAACAACTTAGAGCTCAGTCTGAGAAAATAATTGTCATTTCCCCTGTCATGTGCCAAAGGAAATGAGCCTGATGGAACCAATGAAATTAGCGGCAGAGCCTTTTGGATTAAGGCCGTGGACTGAGCTGAGGGAAATACAGCTGTCCCGAACAGTGGATGAAAGCTGGTGAGAAAAGAGAAGGTGATTAGGTTCTACTTTATGCCCTTCCACAAAACCACATACCCAGGAGCAAACTATACTTTCAATCTCATGCGCGTGTGACAGCCTGTGTATAATTGAAGTATAGTAGGCAACGAGTATAAGATGGAGGCAGCAGCTGGATATCACAGATATGATAAAACATATTGTAAGATACATAACAAAAAATAATAATGTACCACAGCGAGATACGATCTCTCATCCAGTAGGATGGCTACCAAAACACCCAGAAAATAACAAGTGGATGTGGAGAAATTGGACCCCTTGTGCACTGTGGTGGAAATGTAAAATGTTGCAGCTGCTATGGTCAACAGTGTGGAGGTTCCTACAAAAATTAAAAATAGAATTGCCATATGATCCAGCAATTCTATTTCTGGTTATATACCCAAAAGAACTGAAAGCAAGGTCTTGAAGAGATATGTGTACACCAATGTTCATGGCAGCATTATTCACAATAGGCAAAATGTGGGAGCAACTCAAATGTCCATCAGCAGATGAATGGGCAAACAAAATGTGGTATTTACACATTATGGGACTATTATTCAGCCTTAAGAAGGAGGGAAATTCTGACATATGCTACAACATGGATGAACCTTGAAGACATCATGCTAAGTAAATCAGTCACAGAAGGACAAATACTGTATGATTCCACAAATAGGAGGTATCTAGATTAGCCAAATTCAGAGAAAGTAGAATGGCAGTTGCCAGGGGGTGGGGGAAGTTAACGTTTAATGGAAACAGAGGTTCAGTTTTGTAAGATGAAAAAGTTCTGGAGATACATGGTGGTGATGGTTGCACAAGAATGTGAATGTACTTAATGCCACTGAACTGTGCACTTAAAAATGGTTAAGATGGTAAATTTTATGTTATGTGTATTTTTCCACAATTAAAAATAAAAATTTAAAATAATGTATTCCTCAGTCCTTCCAAGCCTCCTCAGAATGATGGAATCGCCCAGTATTAAATAGCCAGCAAGTGCAGAGTCATTCGGTCATTCCATGCATATGTAAGGGCACACACAGGCTCACTCTTAGTTGACTGCAGGTCTTCTGCCCCACCTTCCGTCTCAGAGTGCCTCTGGCTTGTGGGGGTGGTGAGAATGCTGGTAGAGGGAACCGTGGGAACTATCAGCCTCCCAAGTCAAACACAGGAACCAATGAACCAACCAAAAAAGGGGACGAGATGCTAGCAGAAGTTTCCAGCCCCACAAAAATGATTAGTTCTTCTAGAAGAGAAGCCACCACGAGAAGCATCCCATCCTTACAGAAAAGGGGTTAAGTGTGTGGAGTCTGGACCCAGATTGCCAGGTTGGCACCCCAGCTTTGCTGCTTTCTAGATTCTCGCGTGATCTTGGGCATACCATTGAAATTCTCTGTGCCTCAGTCTCCTCATTTGAAATGAGCTTAGAAGAGGGCTTAGCACATAGCAAGTGGAGTATAAGTATTTGTAAAATAAGAGAAAAGTTCCTTGATTTCATCCTCACTGCATGCTGTGAGGACCGGACAGCTACAGCGCAGTGGAGAGGGGAAACGGAGGCTCAGAGAGGTGAAGTGTCCCTTTCAAGGCGGCGTCAGAGCTGAACACAGCTCTGCTGACTCCATCCCCCTCTTGCCACGCCGCGGCCACCAGCCTCTCCCAGCCTCCTTGGTGGTCCTTCTCCCGAGGCAGCAGTGGAACCAGGGCGTCCAGGGAGCACTGGTGAAGGCGGGCTACCGCTGCCTTTTGGAGCCACCTCCAGACTCTCCTCGCCGCCAGCCCCAGAGCCCCACCACCGCTTTGGCGTTCAGAACGGGACCTGGTAGCCGTGAACCGAGTGCCCTAGACACAGATTGCCTGAGAGACAAGGACCAACACAAGCCCCGGGTGTGGGAAGCCACTTCCTGAATTACTCTGTTACATGGAAATGGATCTCCCAGGCTTCAGGACTGCCCTGCCCTTGACCTGTCTCACCGGACACATCTAGTTCTTGGAAGGTGGCCAAGGCTAGAGAAAGAAGGTGGACCTTTGCATATGTTTCATTTGAATAAGTATTAATTCATGCACACCGCACAAAATTCAAAGGCACCAAAGGGTATTATTCAGTGTAAACTGAGTTCTCTCACACTCCTGTTCCCTCTGCCAAAGCTCTTACCAGAGACCGCCACCGCCTAGTTTCCTGTGCAAGGAAGGACACCCGTAAATCAAATGGATTTGCTCTTTAGGGCGCTGGTTCAGGTAGGGGCGAGCCAGTCTGTAAAAGCTGGTGGGCATCAAGGGACACGGAGAGGCAACTAGAAAGGTATTTCTAAATAGAGTCCACTTCCCACTGCGGACTGTGTGGCTGGGTCATTGTCTGCCATGCCCTCCCTGGGCTGCTTCTCTCCTCGTTAGTGTGGACCCCAGAAAACAGTCACCTTTGGTTTCTTATAAGCCTTTTGTGATGAAGGCTGGGAGCCCCCACTGCCTTCTTGTTGTTACAAAAGAGACCAATTCCTTAATCTGAGTGCCGACAGGGTCAGGACCCAGTGCATGATCTACTCCGAGGAATAAGAGGGATCAGCCTCAGAGATCTTCCCCACCCGCTGCCTCATCCTACCTTCCTTTTTGTTCCTTTCCTTTTGCTTTCATTTCTCTTCCCCACCCACAAGGGCACATGAAACACATACAATGAGGGGTGCCTGGGCTTCCTATGGATTTATGATTTACGGTTATTCATCTTATTATCTAAGTGGCTTTGCCAGGTAAAATATTAAGGCCCCACTGCCATTATAACCTTGTCTTCCATGATCTCATTGGCAGCTGGTGTTGCCATGACAACTGGGCTGGAGAAACTGGTACTGAGCTTCAGCAGAAGATGATGCGAACACTGGTGTGTGTGCATATGTGTGCGTGTGCGCACGCGCGAGCCTGTGTGGATGCAGACCGCCTATCATGTAAACCTGTTGTGCAGGAAGCCATGGATTTTTTAGTCCACACCTTCTGCTTCTCCTTCCAATTTGGTCAAAATTAGCTTCAGGGCTCTAAATCAATTGAAGGAAGCTTTGAAGGATGATTTTTTTGTTCGGCTTTTGAGTGGCAAATTGGAACCGAGGACACATAATAAATATTTCAGAGTCTTTCTACCCACGTGAAATGAACCACTATGCCCACTTGATGTCACTCTTAAAAGCACCTTGGGCCTAATTTATTTAAGACTTTTATGTAATTCCTTTATTAGACATAGAAAGTCGGAGCCCCGGATGTCATCTGGCCTGATCCCCTTTTCATTTCGATGGGAACTGAGGCCCAGAGAGCCTAAGTGACTTGCCCCCATCTGGTATGGTACAGTGCATAAGAGTCTGGGCTCTAGAGTCACTGGTGGGCCTCAAATCCTGGCTCTAGCATGTGCTGACTATGACCTCGGCCAAGGGACTTAACCCCCTACTAAGTCTCAGTTTGCACATCTGTAAAGTGGGGATAATAGCGAGAGCAACCTTATGGGTCATGGTAAGGATTAAGTTACATAATCCACGATGCTTGGCACTTATTAAGCCCTAAATAAACTTTATCACTATTACCCCCAGGCACGCAGGGAGTCAGTGGCAGAAATAGGACTAAAATCCAGCTCAGCTAACTCCTACTTAAACTGGAGCCTTTTCCCATTAATCCCACACTGTTCTTTGTTTCTTTTTGTGTATGTGTTACTCACCTTCCAGGGGAGAGTGGGAGCTTTTGAGACACGGGCTGTCTTCTTAAAACCGCTGATGAAGTAAGTGTGTATAACACATGCCCTCGGCACCCAGTGGATACTTGTTGACTTGAGGCCGAAATGTGACATGCTTCATGCTATCATGGAACATTGACTGAATGGACATGGTGTGGCTGTAGCATGGAGGAGAAAACTGAAGGAAGGAAGTGAACAGCTTTTGATCACCTCATGTGAAACCAGGCATTTCGATAAGCTCTTTACAAATGTGCTTAATCATCACAACATCCCCATGAGGTGAGTGTATTCATTCCCATCCACAAATAAGAAAGCAGACTGAGTGGTCATGCAGCGTGCCCAGCTCACCAGGCAGGTTGGGAGAGCTGCGTTTCCACCCACCCTTTTACTTCAAGCTGTCACTGATGCCCTCAATAGACTCTGCTTCAAAACAATTTCCCACCCGCTCTGTGAGCCAAAGGCATATTCCTGAGGGGGTGAGAGGAATTCAGAGCAGACTGACACCTTTCCCATCACCAACACAAAGCAGAGTGTACAAAGCACAGTTGTGTAACTCTGGGGGTCTAAAATATCCTCCCAGCCACACTGAACACGCATTGAAAGTCACACCCAGTTGGGCGGTTTTGCAGAATGCCGCGTGTTCAAACTTCCTTTCATCACTCTGTCAGGAATCAGAGCGGTGCCGAGGGACCTCACAGTCCTGTTCAGAGAAGCAAGCTGTTCTGGGGAAATTTTATTTCAAAAGTTATTCTGAAGTAAAAACATGCTCCCTTGGGAGAGGGCACTGATCCTACATCCTATATCCTGGGTAATGAGGCCATTAAATCAGCTGGTCTCAGCACATCTTATATAAGAGCAGCTCAGTCTAGGGGCGAGTTGAGTAAACCAGTGCAGAATTTAACCTAGTACCCATCCTGAACCCAGAGTGAGGGAGGTCAGACGTGGACCAAGGTGCCTGATTCTTACAGGCACCTCTTATAACAGGCCCAAAAGAGGCTGGAGGACATGCCTGGGATCTAGGTTGGCCCAGCAACCATCCTTTGTTTTTACCTACACTGTATGTTCATTTGGGCCTGGGAGTCGGGGGAGGCTGATAAAGATTTGGAGGAGATAATGCATGGAGTTGCAGAACTCATGGCAAAAGTTTGGACTTCGGCCTCAGACGTACCTCTCAGGTAGGAGACCCAGCCTTGGCTCTTGCCACCTTTTGTCACTGTGTGCACGTTACCAACCTGATTTACTGCGCCTGCAGAGAGGGGACAGGTAGCTCCGCTGAGTTACTGGGGGCACTGCGTGAAATAAGATGTGTAGGAACTTTTAAAATGGTAATTATTACAATAGTTTCAGATGGAGAAACCCTTTTAGTATCGTTAAGCCTCATCTTTTGATTCCACATGATTTTCTAGAAGGTGCGTTTGCAGTGCCATCTCTGCATCCCAGCCGGCAGGTATTCCCCAAACACGTACTGACGCCGGGTTTCAACCCGGAGGGGACCACGTGGACCTCAAGTGCGGCCAGTAGCTGGACCCGCCCTCGTTCACCCTACCCTGCGAGGCTGGGGCTGGAGGGGTCGCTCTTCAAAGCTGGGCCAGGGGAGCGTTCCCCATTGCACAGAGGACGCAGGCCGACTCGGAGCCCCGCCGCCTTCTCGGTAGAGAACAGCCCCGAAGGAGCCGGGGTTCTTACATAACCTGGATGACGTCAGCGCCGGCGGCTGCCGAGGGGCGGGAGCGGGGGCCCGGGCAGCGGGAGCGCGCGCCCCATGCGGTCCCTCTACCGCAGCGCCGCGGGCTTCGCCACGGGGCTGCGCGGAGGCTCCAAGGAAGGCGCCCCGGGTGGCCGAGGGTGCAGCACGAGCACCGCGCGCCGGGTGGGCCGGGCCGGCCGGCTGTCACGTGGCCAGCCTCGGCGCGGGCGAGCGGGGTTGGCGGGGACGCGCCCGCGACGTCGTCGGGGGACCGACTAAGAGACAGTGGCTGCTGCTGGCGATCAGCCGCAGGCAGACGTGGGGCTGGCCGGCGGGGTGCAGCCCCTCGGGGCCCCCGGACCCACTGACGTCAGGCGGCCCCGGCGCCTCCGCGATCCTGGGCTGTACCTTGCGCCCGGGAGGGCGAGCTCCGGGAACTGCCTTCATGGGGCTGTTTTCCGCATCAGACAGGGCTATTCTAAATTGCTAGCCGAGACTCCGGCTTGGTGCTTTCCTGGGTGTGTTTTTTCTAAGAAAAAGCGGCTTGTGGCCTGTGACCTCTGGCTCCAGCCGGGACATTCCGAGGCGGGTTTCGGAGCGGGTGTCTGCGGGGCACTCAGGTGCGCCTGGTGAACGGGGCTTGATGGCTTTTCCGGCCCCTGCTCACCCTTCCTGTGTCCTAGCCGGCCCTCTACCTCATTGTGGTTTTAAGGGGTGGCCCATTGCGGGGCATGGAGAGAAGGTTTTCATCTTAGAATTAATTAGGTTCACGCAGTGGTTCTCTACCCAGTCTGAACGTCAGAATAACCGCGGGAGGATTGAAAATCCCCCTTTTCAGGCCCTACCCCTCAAGGTTCTGATTCAGTTGGTCTGCACTGGAACCTAGACCGATATTTTGTAACCGCCCCCACCCAGGTGATTCTCATATACAGCCCAGTCATCTGAGCCTTCCGCGCCTTCCTGCGCTAGGGTTTTATCAGTTCCTAAGGCAGCCTGGCCAATTTCCATCTTACCAAGACGGGAGGCAGAAGTCCACGCTCCTCCTGCTCCTCCCTTCCCTCCAGCCCACATCCTTTTGGGGAAAGTGCAGGCCCTTCTCAGGGGCCAGCGCTGCCGAGCAGGGTGGGAAGCGTGGCTGTCAGCACTGGCCCTCTGAATTTAGGCGAATGTGATGGCAGCCTCTTTCTTTCAAAGGGGTGTACTCTGGCAGTGGCCACTGTTTGCTGGGTCTTTCCATGTTACACAGAACGCGGCATGAAGAGCTTGAGTCAGCTTTGCGCCTGCCCAGGGGCAGCAGGCTTCTAAAAGTCTCTCCCTAGACTCTTTCCAGGAGGGGGATGAGGATGCAGACTTAGGTCTCCCTGCTGGTGTGCATTTAGTGATTTGGAGGGAAAGACAACACCTTATTTTGATTCCAGTGGGAGAGTCTGTAGTTTGGGTTTACAGTGCTTTTTCTCAGCACACCAGGATTTTTATAAAGCTTCCCTATATTGAGCCCCTAGGCAGCAGGATCCCTTCACTGTTTTCTAAAGTTGCCTGAACTTAAGAATTACCAGGGGCAATTAAAAAAAAAACAAAAAAAACCAGACAGACTCCTATGCCCGTGACAGATATGAGTGGGACCTAAGAATTCCGTATTGGGTCAGTTGGGGGAAACAGATGCCGGGGAGCTCGATTCCTATTGTCAGGGGTTCAGGAAACACTAAGTACAGTGGTTGCTCAGTGTGAATCAAAATCACCTGGAGGGCGTGTGAGACCACAGATTGCTGGGCCCCACCCTGAACTGTTGACAAGGCATTTCTAACAGGTTGCCAGGTGATGCTGATGCTGCTTGTCTGGGAAGCACCTTTGAGCATCACTGGTGTAGTAGGAGGTGCACTCGGCTGGGTGTTGGAAGAATGGAAAACCTCCATTGGTTTTATCACCTCCATCTTGTGACCTTAGACAAGTCATTTATCTCTGCACTGAAAAATAGGGACTGATATCAAGAGTTTGTGAAGATAAAATGCTTCCCAAAAAAGAGGGCGGGGGGATACAAAATAGCCAAGTCTTATTATTAACAACAGATTGGACCAGGATGGAATCCTTGTGTTGAAGACAAAGGGCCAAGGCACAGGACAGAGGGAGGGTAAGACAGGGCCTGCAGGCCAGCCTGGCACCACCCATTTGGCAAAGCTTACAGCCGGGAGTTGGAGGAAGAGGTTTAATCTACAGGTGCCTCCCTCAGCAAACCTGAGTCTCTAATAGGATCCACATGGTGGCCCAGAGGCCAAGGGCTTCTCTAGCCGGGTGTCACAGAGCAAAGCCTGTAAGCTTCCTGCCTCTGGAGGAGGGGGATCTTTGGGGCCAGGTTCTGGCATGTTCTCTGTGGCCCACTCTTCTTCTGGCTCTGCTGTGGTTTGGGATGCTCCCCACCAGTGCATTCTCCTGGCTAGGCCCCTATTCACTGACGTCCAGGCCCCTGGCTCTTAGGAAATTCTTGCCTCTTCAAGAAAATCCTTTTCACAGTGATCCTGGGACCCACCTCTCATGGGGGAAAACGAATCTTCTAGCTTCATCTTTGGTTATGGTTTAAAATGCTCTCAAAGTTCCTAATGATTTGAAGGGCTGGGGGCCAAATGAGGAACTCAGTTTTGAACACAGAAGCTATTAATGTCATCATTAATAACAGTAATAATAATAGCAATTACTATTTACTGATATCTTAATTTATTCCAAGAGCAGCGATAAATGCCTTACATACATGACCTCTTTTAGGCTGCCCAAGAGGTACCTCTTATTATCTCCTTTCTGCAGATGAGGAGACAGGAGCTCAGAAAGGTTAAGCCAACACCTGAGATCACACAGCTATTAAAAGGCAGAGGTGTGATTTGAACCCAGGCTGTTCCATCCAAAGCCCGTTATTGATATTATTTTTAGTTTCAAGTCAGCCTTTCAGGAAAGCTTTGGAATAGTCGGAAGCCTTGCTTGCCCCACTAACTGGGCCACTAGCAGCAGAAACAATGGGAAGGGCGTTCTCTGAGCTGCCCCGGACATTCAGGCGAGTTATAGATGCTGGGAAAAGAAACATTGCGATGACTGCTCCTGTGGCAGTGACTTCCAGACCAAAGCCACGCTCGTAAACATTCTTTGGCCTCGTCACAGAGTCCAGGACGTGTAATTGGCAGTTGAGCTTTACGAGGGCATGGGGCAGGAAACCAGCTGTTGGCAGTGTGTGTGTAAACAGCATGCATGGGAGGGCACTGGGTTTCTTGTGGACCTTTCAAGGGAAAGACTCCCGTCCTACACTGCAGGCGAGAAATCACTTTGCTCTTTGGGTGAGAGATGCAAGCTCTGAGACCTGGCCTGCTGGTGTGTGGGGAGAGCTCTGCCCTCAAGGCCCCCTCCTGCCAGGCCCCCTCCATTCAGCCTTCACTGCCCTCTGCCAATTTTGTAAGCAGGAAATACTAGGAAAGTAAAGGAAGAAGAGGTACCTCAAAAGGCAGAAACAGTTAAGGAATGCAGGGTTGCATCTATCCAATAGGATGCTTTTGTGCAAATTAGAAAAAGCACCTCCTCAATATGCTTTGCTGTCATCTGCCAGAAACTTGTCCTATGGCAGATACACATCTCCCATCACTGCCATCTGACTGGTGCCCACTAGGGTTGTGCAGCACATGCCCTGTAGCCCTGAAGGAGCCTTCGCACCTTCTGCGGGGGTGCAGAGCTCAAAGAACCCAACCTTCCTCCTCCTTCATTCCCCACTTGCAAATCTCCTCCCCTTAGCTGTGGTCCTTCTACAGTGAGGTCAGGCTCCCTGTCCTGCCACGCAATAGCATGATGCTGATGGCCTCCTAGGCACCCCACCCCCACCCTCAAATGGGATAAAGGCAAAACAATCCATCTATCGAAGGATTTTTTTGGGGGGGAGCACTTCCCAGTATCACAGGCAGCAAAGAAAGGTAGTTTTGATGTCAAATTGTTGGAATCTCCAAATATTTTCAAAAGTTCAGGAAGCTAAGGGTACAGGAAGTGTAGGCCCTGAGAAGATGATATTGTTCATGAGACCAGGGAGGCCAAGGAAGGAAGGAACTGTATGATGTGCTGGGAGAGAGCAATCATGCCCACCCCAGAGCTAGGCTTTCTCCCTGCAGTGGTTTGTATTCCCGGCTCCTTACAGCCATTCTTTCTGTGGGTCTGCTGCTTCCAGGAGTGGCTATGCGTCTGCATCCGAGGACTTTGTCCCTTATGACTTGGAGGTCCAAGTTCCTGGAAGAGTCATCGGAGGGAACAGTGGCTTTGGAAAAGCAACTACCCCTGAAATAGCCAAGTGGGGTGAGCAGCCTGTACCGTGCAGCCAGCCTGTGGCCTGCCCACACTGGGGAGATTGCCCTATGTCACAGGCAGGTCAGGAAGGGCCCGGCTAGCACAGCCAGGAGTCTTGGACAGTGGTCCCGTGGTGATCGGCACAGCTGCCAGCTTTCTAAGCTGTGCATCGAGGCGGACAGAGCAAGTAACTGAAGGAACCTTTCCTCGATACTTGATTAGCGCACAAGAGAGCTTGTGGGCTGGCCACACATCACAATGTTTTCTGATTAAGAGCAGTGAGGGGCTCCAGCCAACCCTGGGCATCAGAGTCACCAGTGGAACTTAAAAAATGTAGATACTTGTCCCTAGCCCATATCTCCTCAATGAGAATGGCAGGTGGGGAGGGTGGATGGGGGGAAATTGGGAGTCCACTGCAATTTGGCTGTGGACCCTCGTTAAGAACCAGCGCCCTCAGAATAACTGGAGAGGGGAGGGGTTGACCTTCCTTCCTCCTTCCTGGTGTCCGGCCCGCAGGGTTAGAGCAGCTGGGCGTGGCCTCCTATTTCTCTTCCCTAACCTTGGTTCTGTGAAGAGGCTTGCCGGGTGCCCCATAAATTATTTAATCAGCCAAAGTCTTCCTCTGGGTAAATGCCAGAATTTCCTGCAAGAACTCAGCTGCCCTGGGTCACCACATGGCACTGTGGTGGCTAGAAGAGCCTCTCCAGAGCCTCTTCTCCAGGAAAAATTGATGTTCCAGCAGAAGTTGGAAAAATAAGTTGGGAATTTATCACTTTTCAAGATGCCCAGGATGTTTTATTTTTTTTCTCTAAAATCGAGCTAGGCATTTTCCAGGGGAATATTATACCATTTGGAGCTGTATTTAATTATCTGCCTAGTCAGGGCGAGGATTAACTGCATCTTAGCAACTGGGAAGTACTCTAAGTGCTGGGGGGAGGGGGGAGGGGGAGGGGCTGGTTACATAGGTAGCTGGAAGCTTCCCGTGAAACAGACCCCGTTTGATGAAGTGGGCTATTTTAAGGGAAGAAAGCAGGCTCTGCAATGACTACTTCTTGACTGCCGCAGCCAAGGCATTCCTCTTCGATAAACCTTAACTGATGATAGTATGGCCTTTGCTGGAATAGTCTGAGTGCCATTTGTGAATTCAACCATCCAATAAATATTTGTTGAGTCCCTGCTCCTTGTTCGGCCAGTGGTTCTCAACTTGGGCTCAACATTAGACTCAGCTGGGGAGCTCTGAAAACAAACCCAGGCCTGGCCCCATCATCTGGAGCTTTAAAAGCTTCCCAGGTGAGTCTAAAGTACAGCCAGGTTGAGACCTCTGTGTCAGGTACCACCAGGAGATGCTAGGGATGCAGATGTGACCAAGACTGACGCTTCTCATCCTTCATGTGTTCAGATCCTTAAAAAAATCAGGACATCATCCCAGAGGCACTGTCAGTCAGACCAGGTATGCAGGAGGGCAGGTTCCAGGATCACCCTCAATATTATGCCTGCTGCTCTAACTGTGGGGAGCATCCATCTAGATTTCCAGAATAGTCTCAATTTCAGGTCTTCTTTCTGTGAGCCATATATCTTAAATTCTTCATTTGGAAAAGCTGGCCTCCATAGCTATAGCCATGACTATAACTCACAGATGATTTCGATGATTTCCACCAGGTGGCACAGTTCACCTGGTTTGTCGAGATCAAGACCGAGCAGAAGGTGCCAAAGGTGAGATCATCAGGGACAGCAGTGACCAGGTGAACTGCTCTTCTCCCCTCCTGCAGGGGTTTCTCGCCTCCAGGGTCAGCTGGGACAGGGCTGGACTCCTGCCTGTGTTCCCTGGGTTGGCGATGGCCCATGTTTGTGCTTCTGCAGTGGAGGCAGCCACAGCCAACAGAGAGCAGGAGCCAGTGCTTCTCAGCAGCAGGGTTTGACCCAGGACAGCGGAGGCACCGAGGTTTGACCCCCTGCTCTGGGTTGCCCATGAAGCCAGCAGGCAGTGGACAGTCCCTGCTGCAGAGGCGTTATACGGGGCAATGGCACTGCAGGGGTTTCCACCCCAGAAGGAGCCCACATCCGTGGGACACATTAAGGGCAACTCAGTTGCTGCCAGCCAGGCTGTGAACTGACCCAGTGGCCTTCCAATAAAGAGGGACAACAAACAACATTTTGGTGATGGTGACAGCCACTTTCTAACAAGAGCTCTCAGACCTGGTGCACATTTTGTGGTCTTTCTCTCCTGAGAGAGTTGGAACCAGGACTGGCTACGTAATTTGTGGGACCCAGTGCAAAATGAAAACGTGGAGCCCTTGTTTAAAATTAAGAATTTCAAGATAGTGAAGGCAGAGCATTAAAACAAGCCTGGGTTCCTTCTGAATGTGAGGCCTGTGTACCTGCACAGTTGTACGCCACGATGCTGGCCCTGGGTGGGAAGTGTAAAGTGGAGCGAGGGGCCCCTCACTTTCACTGAAGAACGTCCTCCTTCCTTCCCACGGGGGTTTCCTCCTCTCTCCTGTGGACCTTCCTGTCCAGCAGCCCCACTTCCGCTGCTGCTCCACTGAGGGGCCCGTGGGAGGGACGTGGGGAGGGGCAGACGGCGCCCCCGCACCCTCAGGCTTGGATTATGGCCAAAGAAAAAAATTGCCCCAAGCTAGAGTAGAATATTTTGCATCTGCTCATTAAGGTTATTAATTTTTTAAAATAGCATTTTCAAAGCAAGTGGCTGTTCCTGCAACTCCTCACCAGACCTCGTGGTCTCACGCCATCCGATGCCTTGCCTTACGGAGGCCGAGTGCTGGCGCACGCGAGGGTGTCTGAAGCTTCCGCTGATGTCCGCAAGTGCCGCTGCAACCCGGAGCCGCAGTTCCCGAGACGGAAGGCTGCCTGTCGCCTGCTGGTAACTTCGTGCCGCCCTGCTGCAGAATGCAACAAGAATACTAGTCCCAGGTCACCGGCAGAGGAGGGCTTGCCTAGATTCCAGCCCGCTGTGGTTTGGGCCATATTTTTTACGAAGCGGATTTATATGGAGGAGGATGACAGTGTGGTTCTGCTTGTAATCTTGAGCCATCCTTATATCCAACTCCACCGTCTTCGGGAAGGATATAGAGCTGAAAGGCGGTTTCCTGGGGTAGGGAGGGAGAGAGGGAGCCCTTCACCTGCTGCCCTCCCTCCCTACCCCCCCCCCCAACACACACACACACACACACACACACACACACACAAGTGGGATTTGAACAGACGCACGGGTAATTTCCCCATCTTTTGTGTGTATGAGTGACCTCCAGCCCTGCGAGCTTGGAGGGCCCAGGGCTGAGAGTGCCTGACTGCTCATCCCCGTGGATGTTTCTCCCCTGACTCAGTGCATCCTCCAGGCGCTGCCAGTGATGCACCGCTCCTCCCTGTTTGTGAAGCGGCGCCACTCCCCAGCTTCAGCTGGTCTTCATTCATAGGCAGCCCCACACGCAAACAGCGTGGGATGTAGAAAGGAGCTGGGCTCTGATTTGAGTCCTGGTTCTGCATCCACTAGTCCTGTGAGCTTGGGCAGTGTTCTTAGCTTCCCTGAACGTCAGTTTCCTCATCTGAAAAATAAGGGTGATGTTACTTTATTCATTTCTGAGCATATAGTTGAGTATGGACCATACGTCAGGCAGTGTGCTGGGAGCTGGAGAGACAGATACAGCCCCTTACAGTCTTGGGGGGATTCAAGTGATTGACAGGCACTTTCAGTGAAGCATGTGGGCCGCCCTGGGCCTGCCTGCTCAGCTCGGAACCACACTGGGGGGTGGGTGGGGGAGCAGATGGTGTGGACCCAGCAGCTCCCATCTCAGCCGGCTTCTAGCTGAGTTTGGCCAATGGGGGTATTAGAGGAAGATCCGTAGGTGGGACGAAGCGGGAAACAGGATATTTGGCTTCCCTGGCAGTGGCCAGGGGACTTCCTGTGTGGTGCTTCCTGCTGGTGGCCACCATGGTTCCTGGGCCGAGGTCACACCACCTCCTCTGTTGTTCCTCCAGCCTAGGGCTGCCAGGAGCTTCCTGCTGTTACTGATCTCTGGGAGACGTCTCCAGTCCCAGTGCAGTTCTCCTCTCGTTTCATACCCTGGGAAACCAGGTTTATCCCTGCATTTAATTCCCTCTATTGAAAGAAGTTTCTGTTAGATGCTGACTGACTTAACGTGGTAAGAGCTAAGACATGGGAAGTTCAGGGTATCATAGAACGTATAGCTCTCAATCAGTAGGAGAAGCTATTATTATTGGTGTTATTGGTATTGTTTATACTAATATTATTACCACTCCCAACCTTACGTTCTCTGCTTCGAGCTCCCTAGTTCTCTTTAATCAGTGCTTTGGCCCTGCCTCCATGGGAGCTGGAAACTGGCATGCTCCCAGAAGCACGAGAGGTGTGAGGCAGAGCAGTGAGGACACTGGAGGGGCTGGTCCTGGCTGCGTGGTTGGGTGGACATCGAAGGGCAATGGTCCCTTGGGCAGGAGGGCCTGGGGGTAGTGAGTGGCAGGCCAGCTGAGTCAAGTGAGCGTAGGCAAGCTGGGCCCCCAGGAAGGCTCAAGGTCACGTGGGAATCAGCTGCTCGTACACACTGGCTTGGTAAGATCAGGTGTGTGGACTGTCCTGCCAAGGTGCTCTTTCTAGAGGGGGCGTGTGTGGCCCCAAGCTTGGGGGAGGAGTGCTTGTTGTCACAGAGCAGGCTCCCTGCTCACCAGCCCACTGTCTCTGGCGCAATGTTCCCCATGGGCCTGGGGGAGAAAGTCAGAGTGGACCCTCCTCAAGCTTCTTGTTGTAGTTCATTACCATCTAGCCGCCTGGATAGAAGGGCACCACACTTGTCTGGCAGTTATCTCCTTGGGCAACATTTAAAAAAAAAAATAACCTTTTAAATTTTAGAATAGTTTTACATGCACAGAAAAGTTGTGAAAATAGTACAGAGTTCCCATTTACCCCATACCAGATTTTCCCTTTGTTAACACCTTATATCAGCATGATTCATTTGTTACAACCAATGAATCAATATTGATACATGATTATTAACTAAAGTCCATTCACATTTTCTTAGTTTTCACCCAATGCCCTTTTTCTGTTCCCAAATCCCAACCAGGATCCCACATTACATTTAGTCGTCATGTCTCCCTAGTCTCCTCCTGGCTGTGACAGTTTCTCAGACTTTTCTAGTTTTTGATGACCTTGACAGTTTTGAGGAGTACCAGTCAGGTGGTTTGTATACTGTTCCTCAATTGGGGTTTGTCTGATGCTTTTCTCATCGATTAGACTGGAGCAATGGGTTTTGAGGAGAAAGATCACAGAGCTACAGTACCCGGGCAACATTTAACTCCTGCCACACTCCCGATGTGGCTGGAAGGTGCTGTCAATGTGCCCTATGTCTTGTGGGGATTGATCCCGTCAACATCAAAGCACCAAGATGAAAAACAGGTGTTTCCACTCTCCAGCTCTCCCAGGCCAACATGGAATTCCAGCTTGTGGAGAATGGTTGAGTTAGCTTCCCCAGTACTCAACATGAATATTAACTACCACCTTGTACCTACATGGTGGTTTCTACTCCTGAGGGCACATTCATCCACTGTTTCCCATTTGCTCATCACACTCACCCTCTGACGTTGGTAGAGGGGTTCCCATGATGTCACCTCGTGAGTCCTGGGCCCCACAGCAGCTAGATGGTATCTCTTCCACAGAAAGGAGCCCTGCTGAGCTTTGTCCCATCTCAATAACAGCACTTGTACCCCAGGGTTTAAAGAGTGAGGACAGTGGGGCCTAGTGCTCCTAGGGCCAGCATTGTCATCTGTGGACCAGCACATCGGGGATTTTTATACACATATGCCTGCTCCTGGTTCCTTCTCCTGATCACAGCTGACCGCTGCCTTCTCCTTCTGGGTGCCCTCTGGCTTCCTGTTTTCTCCCAGAGGGAGAGAGATGATCTCCTTGCCCTTTTCATGATGCTTCATTTCACCAGGCTCCGTGGTTGATTTGTCTAGGGCAGTGATTCTGTCTTCCCTGCTCCTACCTCTTTTTAATTCTGAGACACTTCAGGTGCTCCTAGAAAGCTTAAGCAGGTTGTAGAATGTCCAAAGTGGAACTGAGTCTAGTTCACTTGAATTTTGTTGGTTTTTGAACCTGGATTTTGTGTGATCACACAGCACTGTTGGGTGGGAGGGCGTCTGGGGCTGGTTGGGGGAAGGTGTCAGATGAAAGGGTCAGGGTCTAGACTCAGTTTGCCATCGTGGGTAGAGGCTCAGGGCCGGCCCAGGAGTGAGTCAGCAGCCTGTGTCCGCTCTGGCTGGGCGAGGACCTTCAGAGTCTTTTTAAAAGAGTGTGGTCCTGTACAGACAAGGCTTTTCCTATCCCTTGAAGGTGGAGGAACACTCAGTTGTGTCAGACTTAAGCTGAATATGGTATTCAAGCTGACTACAGACCTTCTGAGTCACGAAAATGTGGGGTTGCTTCTGTTTTCTCATTCTCTGAGCCTTTGTCTCAGGGTGAAAAAACAATGTTTTGAGATCAGTAGAAAGAAATTCTGACTACAGCCTTGGGTTCTATGGCTCGATTAATGGGGAAACTGAGGCAGGGCACTGAACTCTCTGCTTTATCCAAGGAATTGTGGCTGTTGCTCAGCATCTTGCCTGTGGATTCAGTTCTCAGGTCCCTGCAGCAGCAGAAATCTCTGCCTTGAGTGGGTGATAAGTCACTGATGCCTGGCGGAGCTCAGTGGGGTATCCTTGCGTTCACTAGAGACTGAGGATACAAGTCTGATTCGTGTGCTGGGGACAGAGATACATTGTGTCACTTACGTGTATGGCTGTGTGAACCCCATAAAGGAAAAGGGGGATATTCCACATGGCTCCTCCATCAAGGAGTTCTGAGTCTACTGGGGGAGGGAGCTGCATCCAGAGATAACTGTATCACAAGGCAGGAATTGATGAGCGTCATAAACAAGGACTGAGTCACAGAGGAAGTTGTCATCTTATAGTTATAATGTGCCTTAGGAATTGTCTTAAGAGCAAAATATTGACAAAAACCCCTAAATGATTGGCAGCAGGAAACGATGACACATCCATGCGAAAGTATGTTACGTATCCATTAAAAGATAGACTTATATACAACAAAAAAAATCTCCAAAAACATATTGTTAAGTGAAAAAGAAGGATATAGAACCAGGTATAGTCTGATCTTATTTATATGGAAAAGGACACACATACATACACACATATATTTTATATATATGTATAATGCTTTAAATATATAATATGTAATGCCTATAAATATTGTATGTGCTTAAAATATTTCTGGATGATTCACAAGAAACTGTGAGCAATGGTGTACTTCTGAGAAATGAGACTGTTACTTTGATTTTGTATCATTCCAAACTTTTTGATTTTTAAAACCATGTACTAGTATTTTATGCTCTTTTTTTTTTTTTTTTTTTTTGCTGCAGAAGATTAGCCCTGAGCTAACATCTGTGCCAGTCTTCCTCCATTTAATATGTGGGTTACTGCCACAACATGGCTTGATGAGCGGCATGTGGGTCCATACCTGGGATCCGAACCCATGAACTTGGCCTGCTGAAGTGGAGCACGCCGAACTTAGCCACTATGCTGTGGGGCCGGCCTCTGCTTATATCTTTTTTTTTTTTTTTTAACAAAGCTTTACAACTTTTTTTGTTTTCTAGTTTAGAACATCTTTCTGCACATTGTGGACTTGTCTGATCCCAAGAAAACTGGAAATTTGTGGAAAATTTCAATCAGGAACATAAACTCAATGTTCTGGTAAGCTTTGTAAGTGTAAGTAGAGGATAAATCTCATGTGTGTACATTTCTCGTCTATGTGCATGTGGACTGATATATACGTTTGTGGATCTCTATGCCAACATCTTAGAATCTTCTATGGTGAGGCTTGTTCATGTAATCAAGTTTACTTGTTGGATTCAATCTAAACAGCATGTTGGTTAGATTTCTGGGGAAAGGAAGGGACCATCCACTGGGTAGGTACTGTGGGAGGATGAGGATGTTCTGTTTTTCAAAAACTCATTTAGGGCTGGCCCAGTGGCGCAGCAGTTAAGTTCACACATTTTGGCTTCTCAGCGGCCTGCGATTCGCAGGTTCGGATCCTGGGTGCGGACGTGGCACCGGTTGGCAAAAAGCCATGCTGTGGTAGGCGTCCCACATATAAAGTAGAGGAAGATGGGCACGGATGTTAGCTCAGGGCTAGTCTTCCTCAGGAAAAAGGAGGATTGGCAGTAGTTAGCTCAGGGCTAATCTTCCCCCCCCAAAAAACAAAATTGATTTGTATATCTGTATTCCTGAGCTCTGTAGATTTGGGAAGTGGTATATTAAAATCAGAGGCTCAGGGAAAAACAAAAATAAGAAGCTTAGTCCAAAAGAACACTTGCTGTGGACACGCAAATCTTTTAGTAACAGTCAGAACTCCACAGAAAGCCAGGAGGACCCAGGTGGGATGGTGCCTGTCTGCTCCTCCCAGAGATCCCATTTTGAGCTGAGCTGCTTTTCTATCTAAGTAGTTTCTAACGTGCTCCAAAATGTCTGTTTGGGCCAAGGTCTGGTCTTGCACTGTCCAGTATGGTTATGGAGCATTTGCAATGTAGCTCATCTAAATTGAGATGTACTGTATGTGTAATGATCAGCTGATTTTGAAGACTTAGTGTGAAAAAATTAAACTATCTCATTAATATTTTTTTTTCCTAGATTGGCACCTGAGCTAACATCTGTTGCCAATCTTTTTTTTTCCCTTCTTCTCCCCAAAGCCCCCCAGTACCTAGTTGTATATTTTAATTGTGGGTCCTTCTAGTTGCGTCATGTGGGACGCCACCTCAGCATGGCCTGATGAGTGGTGCTGGGTCAGCGCCCAGGATCTGATCTGGTGAAACCATGGGCCGCCAAAGCGGAGCGTGCAAACTTAGCTGCTTGGCCACAGGGCCGGCCCCTCATTAATATTTTTATATCGATTATGTGTTGAGATGAAACTATTTTGGATGTATTGAATTAAATAAAATATAGTATTAAAATTAATTTTACCTGTTTCTTTCTACCTTTTCAATGTGGCTACTTTCAAGAAAATTTAAAATGACATTCTTTCTATTGGACAGCGCTGGTCTAGGCGAATTCCCAGAGCATTTTATTGTGAATTAGGTTGCCCGGCCAAGTCCTTGTAATTAGAGATCTCTGCATAGTTCTGTGGCTGAGCCTGCAGCACAAGTGACATTTTCCTGGATGGGGTTTGGAGTGAAGGGACAGTTGGGCAGAATTACCCTCACTTGATGCGGGGCTGGTGAAGGCGGTGGGGGTGTGGGGTTTGGGAACTGATCCCTTGGCCCTGTTTTCCTTGTTTTTTGAAGTCATAATTGTAATTTCTAGATCAATAATGCATAGTCAATAAAAGAGAGCTCACAGAAGATGGACTTGAAAAAAACTTGGCTCCCAAGACTGTGGGTAAGTGTAAGCAGTTTTCTTGTTTGTGTTTGGCAAAAGAACCAGACATAGATGACACCATAGAAGGATCAGAAAGATGGGTCAACCTTTTGGGTTCTTGGTCCCTGGCGTGATTGCATTTGCTTTAAGTGTATCCTTCACTGCATTCATTTTTCTTCATAAAACACTCTCTCTTGTCATGTTTTTCATAATGTGTATTAGTGCCAGAAATACTTTGTATTGTTAAAGCATTATTTTCTAGGAAGCTCAAGGCTCATCATAGAATTATTTGGGAGGGCAGAGCAAGTTCATCTCAGGTGGAGAGTGAGATGAACTTGAATATGAAAACTGTAGCCAAGGGAACTTCCAGCAGAACTGAGGAAGGCACAACCATGAGACAAGGAGATGGAGCAACAAGGGCATTCAGCCAGAACAGAGGACACCTGGATTCTCGGTCCCGCTCTGTGCTAACAGGCCGACTGATTTTACACCGGGCCAGTGGTTCTCAGATTCATCTTCCTCGACCAGCAGCATCAGCATCACTGGGGAACTTGGTAGAAATGCACATTCTTGGGCCTCACCCTCAAATCTACTGAATCCAAAACTCTGGGATGGGGCAGAGAAATCTGTGTTCTGAAAAGCCCTCCAGATGACTCTGATGCACACTCAATTTGAGAACCAAGGTACCAGGCTTTTAACCTTAGATTTTCTCCTTGAACCTAGGGGTCTGGAGTAGATTATTTCAGTGCCTTTCACCTGGGAGATACAAGGAATCTAAGATTCTCCCCAGTATCTATACCACTTCCTTACAGTAAGTTAAGGTTTTAATGGGGCATTTTAATTAAATATTGTCCTGAGTCACAGGGTGGATGGCAGGGGTTGATGTGGTTGTTGGGGTGGTTGAGGGTGTCCATTAAATAACAACCCTCTTCTCACCCAAGAACTGAACCAACTGAGGAGTAAGACAATGGAATAATAGCAAAATATCACTGCTCTCACTGGTAAGACTAGTTGAAGGGCATGGCTCAGTCTGAGCCAAATGGGTTCCTTAACATCAAACTCCAGAATTAGACAGACTCACTTACTTTGTTGGCTGGCCTAGGACAGCCACCACCATCTCCTCCCCAGGAATAGGGGAAAGCGGGAGCGGAGCTGAGCATGCACAGCTGATTGTTCCAGATTGACTCAACTGATTATGTAAGCCCTCCACCTCCCTAGATGGAGGGAGAAGGGGTTGAGAGAGGACAGCATCACACTCTTTGCATTCTGTCCACGAGGAAGGAAACATCAGGAGAGGGGAAGAAACTTTCTCCTTGGTGGTGAGGGTGCATTTTTTAAAACCAATACCTGGAAGTGTGCTATGAAATGGTGCAGATTTGGTTCAAGTATTTCCATCTTTGATTTTGCTCCAAATGTGGTATCATTGCCAAAAGTCCCAAAAGTACCCAAATGTGGGGGCATGCAGAGGTTTGCCTTCTAACTCGGTTGGATGGCAAAGACTCCTAGAGTGGCTGCTCAGCAGAACTGGCTTCATGATTTGTGGGGCCCAGTGCCAAACAGCAATGTGGGGCCCCTGTATTCAAAAATTATTAAGAATTTCAATACAGTGACAACAGAGCATTAAACCAAATGCAGGGCCCTTAGAGACACAGCACCTGTGGGACTGCGCAGGATGAAGCCAGCTTGGCTGCTTTCCCACCCACCTATCCACCATCCTGCAAAATTCTCGTGGGGGTTTGCTGCGTGCTGGGCCCTCGTGAGTGTTGTATATATGTCACTTAACCCTCATGACCCTATGATGGAGGTGTTCCTACCTGTTCATTACAGATGAGAAAAGTAGAATTGGGAGAGCTTGTATCACTTGCCCAAGGTCAAGTGGAGGGGCCAGAATTTGAACTCAAGTCTGCCTTCCTCCACAGCCCAAGTTCGTAACCAGGATGCAATTCTGCCATTGCTTCCTCAAACTCATCATTGTATCATCGTGAAATAAGTGCTAAGGGAGCACTGGGAGGGGAGTGACCATACATGCCAGAGGAGGATGGGCTGGAGGTGCTACTTAGAGGGCCATCTGGGACTCGTTGCGAGAACTGAGAATGTGGACAGATGTGATAGCCTCTGGGGGGACTGACTCTTTGATTACATGGCTGGTTATGTTGTACTTCTGTATGCATCTAGTCTGCTCCTAAGGACCTTGATATGCCTTCATTTTCATTTCCTATTTGTGTTGGAAACATTTTATTGATCTTCCCAACCTCTCTGAGAAGCATAATAACTCTCATGCTTTGATATTTATTCATCCTCTCTGGAGTGAGAGACACAGCACAATATACAAAGAAGCATGTCGGTGACGGAGGGGGCAGCTTAATGTGTCTCTGCTTCACAGATGAGGAGACACAGAGAGGTTAAAATATTGTCATTCTTAAGCAGGTCTAGAGCCAAATGAACAACCCAGACCTCTGTCTGAGTCCTAGGAAATTGCTGGCTGCCGTTCTAATATGAAACACGTTTTCCTGGCCCGATTATGTAATGTGGGATAGGTTGTTTTCTGTTTTCTAAGATTCAGTTGAGTCTTTAGAAACATTTCCAATAATTCCCAACCAAACCTCAGTAGGTTCCAGACACTCAGAGGACGGGACAGACACCAGTATTTGCAGAATTTATCACCAGATCCTAGGGGTTTGGAAGCTGGAGATTAGTTAAATGTGAGATATCGTCAGAGCCCATGCCTGCACATGGCTGTTTGTGGAGATATCATAGTATATGAATTAGATGAAGTTTGGAAATAATTCTTAACATTCTGTGGGGGTGGGTGGAGCGCGGAGAGATTCTGGTATCTCAGGAGACAGATTCTGTTTGGTGCTGTTCTCGCCGCGCCTTTTGGGTCTTCTCAAATCATATACATTTTGCCTGTTAGCATTCAGTGGCATTGAGAGTCCGCGAGGAGTGAAGACAGATGGGAGGGGAGGAGAGGTTGTGCTAAGTGCTCTGCTGGCAGCCTGCCACAGCCTGAGCGCTCGCGGATTAAAACTCTCACCCACATCTTAGCCTTGCTCACGCCACAGGACGCAAGACGCAGACACTGATTCCACCTCCTCCAGGACAGCTGCGTCATCAATTAATAGACTGTAATAAACAAGCAGTGGTGCCTCAGCTCTTTGGCAGAAGGTGGGGGAGTTCAGTTTAGGTCATTTTGGAAGGACACATATTAGTATACAGTAAATGTTCTGTCACTTGACATTCTGTTATTTGGAGCTCTACTCACTGGCATATCCCCACAGCCAATGACAAGTCCTGTATAAAGCAGGGACCCAAGGTCCAGAAATATTTTAATAATAATAATGATCATAATAATAATAATAGCACATGCTGAGCACTTCCCATGTGCCAGGGGCTGCACCAAGTGTTTTTTCTGGGATTATCTTATTCAATCCTCATAACTTGACAAATTTCACAGACAAGGAGACTGAGGGTCAGAAGTAGTCTGAAACTAGAGTCTGTGACTCGCCTTCCTAGACAAAGGACAACGAAATCATAGCTGGTGCATTTCCAGGATAGGGTTGTATCTGACAGCTGTGGCTATATAACAAAACTCCAAAATCTCAGAGGCATACAATGCTGAACATGTATTTTTTGCTGGTTCTTATGCAAGTCCGCTGGGTGGCTATTCTCAGCTGAGCTCAGAGGGGTGTCTCTAAGCAACAAGTTGGATGTGGATCGTGTTTTGCATTTTCGCATCCTCCTTCAACTGTTAGGTTGGCCAGAGTATGCTCCAATGGCAATGGCAGAAGCCCAAGTGTGCAAGCACATTTCCCACCCCAGCTTGATTCACGTCTGCTAACATGCAATTGACCAATGCAAGTCATTTCAAAGAGCCCCAAATCAAGAATGAGGGAAGCATACTCTGCCCATGGAGGTGGGGAAGAGGGGGTGGATATTGTTGAATGATAATCTCCCACAAGGTCAATTTTATTATATTCTAATTCTTTGGAAAAGGGTCATCTGAGTTTGATGTGATAGTTATTTATTATCCAAAATATTTAATACACAAAATGCCTTCTTTATTCAATAAACATTTATAGAGGGCCTACTATACACCAGACACTGTGGTCAGTGATGAGGATTCAGAGATTAAAGGGACTCCTGGCCTAGTGGGGGACTTAGACACATAAACAACTTCAGTAACCATATGGTAAGTCCTCTTGTCATCCAGGAGGGAGCTAGGGTACGAAGCCTTAGAGGAACAGTGCTTCCAGGGTAGAATGTTTCCTTACACACTATGTTTGGTGCCAGGCATTCTGACTTGTCAATCACCTATACCCTGAGCTTTACCCACACACCATTTTGCTCCTAAGACCTCCATCCAGTGCATAAACCTTCAAGATTCCCAGAGAGACACAGTATCTAGGAAATATAAGTACTGTAGAAATGACAGCTAATACTGTTTTAACATCCAAATCCATTAACCTGGAATTGAAGTCCTTTATTATTATACCCCAGCCACCTACTTGTCCAAACTGCTTCCCATCATTTCCCTACGTGGTTCCTCTGCCTGTGAGCCCGTTAGTTTTGGAACATGCCCCTAGCAGTTTGGAACATACCTCCAGGCTTTTGTCCCGGCTGCTCCTCTGCCTGGAATGCCCCCACTTTCACTTCTCCTCTGTGACTCAGCTGGGCACACCCCAGCCTGGAGCTTGATCGCTGCTCCTCCTCTTGGCTCTGTGTGTCTAAGCACAATAGAAATCACCTGTTGATCAATGGGTTTCTTGCATAGAGCATGGATCCCTGAGGGAAGACCTGCCTGACCCTTAGGAGGAGCTCATCCTCTTTGGCTGAACTGAGCTGACCTTCTGGGTCTACTGACTGGGTCCACGGCCTGGGTCCAGTTCCTCCAGCTCTATGACTATGTGCAAATTGCTTAAACCTCCCCAAGCCTCATGTTCCCATTTTGTAAAATGAGGATAAATGATGCTTTTATAGGCTAGAGGTGAAGATTAAAGAAAGAGTTGTAAGTTATTTACTCAAGAGAAAGAACTTGTGTTCACACAAAAACACACACACACAAATGTTTACAGCAGCTTGTTTTATTCATAATCGCCCCAAACTGGAAACAACCCCGATGTTTTTCAACTGGTGAATAAACTATGGTTAAAGTATGGTACTTCCAAACAACAGGATGCTATTCAGCAATAAAAAGGAATAAAATATTGATGTTTGCAACAACGTGGATGACTCTTGAATGCATTGGCAAAAGTCAAGCCAGACTCAAAAGGAGACATACTGTATGATTCTATATATATAACATTCTGGAAAAGGCGAACCTATAGGGCCTGAGAACAGATCAGTGGCTGCTGGGGGCGAGGGGTGAGAGGAGGGTGTGACCACAAGGGAATAGGTGACTGTGAGGGAATATTTGGGGTGATGTAACTCTTCTGAATCGCACTACAACGTAATGCACAGTTCCCGAACCCTATGCATTTGTCAAAACTCATAGAGCTGTACAGACACACACACACACACACACACACACACACACACACACACAGAATTTTACTGTAAGTAGAGAGATATATATTTAAGAAAAAGAAAAAAAGGAAAGCATTGTAGCTCTCAGCACGATGCTTGGCATGTGGTGAGTCCATGTCTTAGTAAACAGGTTATTGATAACGACTGTTTCTAGGTGCCCTCCCTCTGTAATCAATGAGCTCCTAGAAGGGACACTGTGTCCTCTTCAGTTCTGAGCACAGGTCACCCTGCCTGATAATCATAGGTGCTCAAAAGTACCCATTGGAGAGGAATAAATGCAGAGATCCCCTCCATGCTGTGCGGTGCAGGGGCTGGGGAAAGGCCCTTCCATATTCCAAGGATAGTGGAGAGTACAAAGGCTGTGGGAGGAGAGAACAGCAGCCTTTCAGTACAGGAGAGCCTCTTGGGGTGAGGAAAGGTGGCCCCATGAGAGATCCTTGACCTGAGTGAGGTTTCACATTTCTTGAAAGCCCATCTAGTTCTGGGCAAAGCTGGGAAGCAGGCAGTAGTTGCAAAAGAAAAGATGAACAGCCAATCCCAGTGCATCATGGGTGTTCCCATTGTTCCTCCATCCCTATCATTTTCTAGAATTTTCTCTGTACCACCTATCCCCTAAGAATCCACTGAGAGGAAAGGAGAGAGGAAGATAGAAAGGAGAGAGAGAGAGAAGGAGAGGGCTGCCATCTAGCCGTATCAGTGGTCTCTCTTAGGTTTCCTTCTCTCATTTTGGAATCTGGCCCCCAAGGTGCCCAGTCCCCTCTGATCTCTTCAAACAAGTGAATTAGTGGATGTTGGAGTGTCATCAGGGCCCCAGCAAGGCCAGCGTGGCTTCAGCAGCATTCTACATTCTGGACCACTCCCACTTCCCTTCCTCATCCTCCCCTCTCCCCTCCCTCCGAATATTGGTCTCTTTTCTCTCATTCTTTTGGGGCCCACTCCTTTCTGGGTCCTAGATCACAGCTAAGTGACTCAAGGAATCTATGCTCATTTTAGCAGGTGCCGTCTTAGGACTTTATGGTGGGGAGCGGGATAGGAGAGGAGGTTATTTATTCAAGAGCATTTATTTTTCTAATCATAAAACAAATGAATATTCATCTAGAAAATAAGGAAGTAAAAATATAGAAGAGAAATGAAAACTCGCCTGTAATTCCATCGTTAAAGTATAGCCCACTATTAACATTTTTGGTCTGTTTTCTCTAAGACTTCTTCTATGCATGTCCCCTACTCCCAATTGGAACCACACTGTATATATCATTCTGAGTCTTGTGTTTTTCCATTTAGCATTATAAATGTTTTCTCATGGCCTTAAGTATCCTTTAAAATGTTATTTCTGTTAATAATATAGTCTATTGAATGAATGTTCCATAATTTATTTAATTAATCTCCTATTGTGGGATATTTAGCTTGTTTCCAATTTCCCACTATTGAAAATGACTCCACAATGAACACTTTTGTACATACATTTTTGTGTACATCTTTGGCTATTCCCTTAGCGTGGATTCCTAGTAGTGAAATTACAGGGACCTAGTATGTGAGCATTTTCAAGACCCTTGATGGACATTAACCAAATTGCCCTCCAGAAAAAATTTAGCAATTTATATTCCCACCAGCATTCAAAGTGCCCTTTTCTCCTCTTCCTAACAAATTCTGGGTCCTGTTGTTCTCAAAAGAATGATCTTTGCAAAACTGACAGATGAAACATTGCATCCTATTTTTTTGTGTGTTTCTTTGGTTACTAGCGATGGTGAGGGGCCAGCCCAGTGGCGCAGCGGTTAAGTTCGCACGTTCTGCTTCTCGGTGGCCCGGGGTTCGCCGATTCGGATCCCGGGTGTGGACATGGCACCACTTGGCATGCCATGCTGTGGTAGGCATCCCACATATAAAGTAGAGGAAGATGGGCACGGATGTTAGCTCAAGGCCAGTCTTCCTCAGCAAAAAGAGGAGGACTGGCAGTAGTTAGCTCAGGGCTAATCTTCCTCAAAACAAAAACAAAAACAAAAAAAACTAGTGATGGTGAACTTGGTGGTGGTGGTTGTTTATGGCCATTTGTATTTCTTTTGTAAATTGCCTGTTCATGTCCTTTGCCCATTTTTCTGTTGTGATCATCATCTTTTAAAGTGTTGATTTATAAACTTTCTTTGGCACATTTATCACAAGTGCCTTCTCCCTGCAGTTTAGCAAATTACTTTTAAATTTTATTTTTGGTTTGCCTCACAGAAGTTTAAATTTTTTATGTAGTCAGGCTGTATATTTATCATTAAGATTGAGTTATCCATTTGTATGGCATAAAAAAAAATCCCTGGGTACTCTAAATACCTACTTGGTTTTTTTCTCCCCTATTTTCTTATAACATTTTCTCTTATTTAGCCTTTTAATCCATCTGAAAGTTATTTTGGTATACGTAAAGAGCCTCTCTTTCTTTCTCTCTTTCTCTCCCTCTTTCTCTCTCTCTCCTTATATTTTTTAATAAACAGTGTCATAGCTGCTTATTTATTGCATAATCTTTTGAGCTGTGGTGCCATCTTTATCATATACCAAATTCTCATTAAGTTTCTTCTCTGAGCTCTAGTCTGTTCTGCTGATCTATTAATTATTATGTCAGAACCAGACTATTCTAATTATTCACAGTACATTTTAATATCTTCTAGGGCAAGTCCCAGCTCATTACGGATCTCATTCTTAACCCATTTTAACCCAGAGGATTGATAGTTTGTGGGGCAGAAGGGCAGATTTCGGGCAACAGGGGAGACTGGTGGGGTCTTGAGCTCCTGAAACCACCAGTAGGAGCCCCTCTCCACCCGTAGAAGACTTTGGAGCCCTGGAGGAGGCTCATGGTCTAAAACTGCACTGGGGAGCTCTGTACGGCCCTCCTAAGGAGAGAGAATGAATAAACCCAAAAGTCAGAGATCATGTGCTCCTTGGCTTTTCGTTTTCTGCCAGTCATCAAGGCTGCTTTGGATGAGGCACAAAAACTTCCCAGAATTGAGTCCCCTTGGCCACGATGCCCTGCCCACCATTCTCGGGTGGGGGTGGGTTCTGAGCTGCTGCAGCACCCAGCTCTCTCTGGGCTCTGTGGGGACCGCTTCTCCTGGTCTCCTGGCCAAAGGAGCACTGGCCTCAATTCAAGAAGTCCGTGAGGGGCCTGGAACTCATTCTGGCCTGTGGGCCCAGAACCTTATCTGATCATCTGGCTGGGATTCGGTGGGTGTTCTTAAAGGAGTGCTGTTCACAGCAGCTCTCCCAGACACTCATTTGGGGAATTTTAAAAACAAAATCCCAATTAAGCACCTTTGTGCTTTTAATGAGTGAGGGCCCAGTGCCCACAATTGGGTTCTCCCTGCTGTAAAGCAGGCTCTTTCATTGTATCCCAAGTGTCCTCCGCAAGAGTGTCCCTCGGATGTCACAGCAGGGAGGAAATGCAGACATCTTGCACCAGAAACACTGGTTTCGCTGCAGCACCCTGAGGCATAGACCTTGGATGCCTGAGGAAGACAAGGAAGTGACAGCATTGTCACCCATGAGTGAGTGACGTGGAAGCTCAGGCAGGTGACCAGGGCTCTCCCCTCTCCTCTCAGGTGATCCTTCCCATTAGCGTTCACATATGTCCATTCTCATGTTTACTAGAGACAAGAACAAACACTTTGCAAGACTCCACCTTGGGGTGACCAACCATCTGGGTTTTCCTGGGACTAAGAGGGTACCTAGGACACAGGACTTTTAGTGCTGAAACCAGGAGAATCCTGGACAAGCTGGGACAAGTCGGTCCCCCTACTCCACACTCTACTCCTTCTTCCTCCTCTCCTCACAGCGAAACTCTGTCTTCATTTCCTCACTTCCCATGCACTTGGCAACACACTCCATTCTGGTTTTCTCCCCAACCACTGGTGACTTTCTAGCTGAGGTCACCTGTGACCCTCCTATTGCCAAACCGAGAGGACGTGCCTCCATTCTCGTCTTACACGATCCCTCAGCAGCACTTGACGCGGTTGTCCACGTTCACCTGGGACCCTCTCTGTGTGGGCCCTGTGATTCCATCCTCTAAGTCATAGCCTCTCCTGTCTCCGCTCCTTTCTCCTCAAGCTCCTTAGCCAAATGCGGTTTCTCTGCGTGACCTTTAAATGTTGGAGTCCATCCCAGCCCAATCCTGGCCCTCCCCTCTCCTCCCTCTGCACTCTCTCTATAATGATCTCATCCCTGTCCACAGCCCCAAATGCCACCTTGTGCCCTGGCTCCCAAGGGTCTCCATCCAGCCCAGATCTCTCTTCTGAGCTCCAAGTCCATATCTCGAATACCTCAAACTCAACATGTCCAAAATTAAGACCCTGACCTTCCCTCACCAGTCTACTCCTCCTCTAATTGTCCCCGCCTCAGTAGATGGCATGACCGTCCACCCACTTGTTCACTTCCCCTTCCTTACCTCCTGCATCCAATCGATTATCGTGCCTTTGAGTCGGCCTCCATATCATGCCTCCGGTTTGTCTGCTTCTCTTCATCTCCATGGTACCACTCTGCCCAAGCCGCCTCGGGTACTGTAATATAGTGTGGTAATGCTAGGCTCTTGGTGCCCACTCGTGCCCCACCCCCACATCGTTGGCTTCCTCCCTAAAGCTGACAGAGTGATCCTTAAAAATTACACATCTGTTTCATTCTGTTTCAGATCACATCTTGGTGTCATAAAAGCTCAGTATCATTGGCATTGGCCTTCGAGGCTCCAGCCTCAGCTTGCCCTACTCTCCAGCTCGCTCACTCAGCTTCAGCCACCCTTGGTTGAGCCCTCCAACCCCAGGGCTCTTTGCACAGGCTGTGCTGCATGCCTGGAACAATCTCCTTTCCATCCCCAGCCCTCTCCCAATGCTCTGCCAGCTTATTCCTGCCTCTCCTCTAAATCTTAGCTCCGATGTCACCTCATTGCTAATGCAGCCCTGACGCCATCCCCACCCACCCCCATGTACTCATAACAGTCTACACTCTTCCATCATAGCAGTTACCTGAACCGTGAGTGTAAGTTAATTGCATAATAATCTGCTTAATGCTTATTAATGCCTGGGAAATACCATGAGGGCAGGGAGCCCTCACAGTCTCCCTAGTGCTTAGCACCGGGGCTGATGTTTAGCAGGCCCTTGATAAATACTTGCTGAGTGACTGGAGCTGGATAAAGGAGGATGAGTTGAGGTTGAGCACAAAGGGCAAGATCTGATGCACCCTGACCACTGTACACATGGAGAAGTACCACATAGTATTCACCAGGGCTGCTCGTCTGTACCTTTAAAATCTACACCAGTAACTTCCCAGGGGTGGAGGGACATTATTTTCTCCAGCAGATAGTACACTTGGTGGGAGCACATACCCACTGGCTAGTGGCTTTAATTCAAGCTGGCTTTGAAGGTTTCTTAATAGAAACTTCTATCAGTTTTTCTTATGTGAAAAGTAAAAATTGCAATGTATTTTTCTCATCAAATAATAATTAACTTTAATGCTATTAAAATATATCATTCCCCAGATACCGTACGATTTCAGGAGCACTGCGAATTTAATATTTGGGTGGAAACGTGGTTTTAGTAATGCTTTAAGAGTACTCTCCATCTCTCCTTCAGCCTTACCTAGGCTTGACACCGTTTCACATCCCTCCCTAATTAGCTTATATAGAGAGATTTGCTTCAAGTCATGTACTCATGTAATAAAGGTCCTTGTTGCCATATTTAGAAAACTATGTCCAACATAAATTCCACTCTCAAATCTCTTTCTCGTAATGAACCTCCATCGACATAATGAGTTCCTTGGAAGGAAGGCATTGTGTAAATTAAAAACACTAATGAGTCATAATGATAATGAATGATTTTCCTGATTCCTGCGAGCAGGACTAACCTTCGGCACATTTTCCAGTAGCTGTACCTTCCCTTCACCCAGGACTGCCGTCCCCTGGGAGCCCGTACTCTAAAATATCTTCTCCTTTTTTTTCTTCTTATCAAAACTCTGAATCCCCTAAATGTTCCTGACGGTAGCTGGTCAGTCTTGGAAGAAGGGAGGTTACCGAACTGGCTCACACTAAAATATGAATGACCCAAGGACCTGTCGGCCGTTTCCAATGACGCTCTGCCTGTCCCTTCTCAGGGATAATCTCATTCTAAAAGGAGCTGATTAGCGCAGAAGAACTGGGGGACTGCGTAGCTAAGATGAGCCGAGGGTCTTGGGGTTGTCTGGCTACAAGTAACAGGAACCCACTCAAGCCAACTAGACAAAAATAATTTCTTGGTGAGATGCAAGGGCAGCCCTCACAGAACTCAGTGGGGACGCACAGCTGGGCTGTGGGCAGGTCGGGAACAGGACAGGATTGCTGTGAGGAACTGGGGTAAACTTCTGTCTCTCTGGGACTGTTCTTCGCAGACGCTCATCACAACTGCTTCGCTCTCTCCCCCTCTGCAGACAGACTGTCTCTGCTCTTCTGGGCACATGGGCCACATATGGCACTGCTGAATCAAAGCAAAAATAATTGGGACAAAAATAATTGTCCCTCTACCTGCCCTCAGTTGCAGGGTCCCATTTCCATACTCTTGGGAGAGAGCTCAAGGCCACGGGGGACAAACACAGTGCCTGGCCCAGGGTAACGGCTCAGTTATGTGTTTGTTGTTGTTATAAACAGAGTGAGGAGCCCACCCCAAAGGGGAGCAGTGTTGGCACATCTCCAAGAGAAGTCTACCACACCTGGCCAAGGAGTTTCTTGCTTAATTCGGTTGGGAACCTGGAATGTTGAAGGGTTTGGGGGTAGGAGAGTGACACTGGCTCACTCATTAACAGCAGGCCCTGGTGGGATCTGTATGAGCTGGGCAAGGAGCTCCTGGAACCAAGTTCCTGCTAAGGGAACAGTGACTTGCAAACAATGGGATTCATTCCTGCTCCGTTGGCAGTAGTGTCGGCTGGGACTTGGTGTGATTTAATGACTCAAGAAAGGGAAATTTGCCATCTGTTTTCCACTTTGTATGAACTTGCTGGGAAGTTGGGTAAGTCACTGAAGCTCTTTGGGATCCTCTTGATTCCAACTCTTTTAATAAAAAATGTATATATACACACACACATATACACACACATTAGTTATATATTTGTTATTTTTTAGCAGATTTTTATTGTGTTACTCTTTGCTGGGCTGAATAACACTGAGGGGACATGGCAAGGGCCTCAGAAAGCCAGCGGGGAGGTTGGAGGATTATAAATCGCCTGTGGCCTGAAAAAGATGCTTCATCTCCCTCTCAGGGAGGAGAAATGCTTGCTGCGTGTGAAGAGTTACGTATGCTCTTTGGAATGATACGGCTGGTGGCCTAGGAGGCAAAAAGCCTACAGAAGCACGTGACGTCTCGGAGCTGCTCCTTCAGGAGGTGGCGGGAATGGGAGAAGGGTGGGGAAGGGCCCATTTTGTGGACGTGGGTTGAGGGAGATTTTAAAATGATAGAAAAGGCCCTGGAAGGCTTGTTGCCCAAAACTGTGTTTTTTCTCCAGAAGTTTTTAAAAAGCACATACCACCTGGCTGTGCCCTCGGGAAGCGTATTCGGCAGGGGTGAGTGGCCCTGCTAATCCTCCTGCAGGTGAGTCTGTTAACATCTAAATCAATACAGGTGTGTTCTCACAGAAGCTGAAGTGGAAAACAAAATACACAACCATCCCCCGGGTAGGGAGGAGAGGCTCACCCCAGGTCTCATCCATCTGCGGGGAGAGGAGAGAGGGTGCCCCCCCACAGCTCGGGCCAGAGGGCGAGCAAGCCGAGCCCTCAGCCTTCCTGGGCTCCGGGGCGGGTGACCCCGAGGGAAGCAGCAGCCTTTCCAAGGAGGGGGCTGCAGGCCTGCCGCGTGGAGCCCGCGCCCGGCTTCATTTCCTTTACTCAGAGGAGCCGTCTGTAACAATCCGTCTCGGCTGCTGATAGGGCAGACAGCTTTTGGCAGGATTCCTTTCTACTTCTTGCAAATGAAATCACAGAGAAAGCCACCAGCAGTGAATACAAAGAAAGTGTTCAAGGCCACTGGATGGAAGGGAACAGCTGTTAAACATCCACAAATACTAACAAGGCAAATTGTTAGCGGACAAACTGGAGAGACATGTCCCTCCAAAGACAGATTGCCGTCTGGGATGAAAGTCACAACTCTGAATTACTATTATTACTAATTACTGAATAATAATAATAATAATACAGAAATAAAATGACAACAAGCAACGTGCACAGAGAGCTTTCCAGCCCACACACATTTTTATTTCACCACAAAAGCCTCTGATCCTGGGAGCGGGCTGGCAGGCTATTATCTCCCTTTCACGAGTAAAGAAACTAAGTCTGAAATTGCCACGTCCACTGGCCCAAGGTCACACTGCTGTAGGTGCCAGAGCCAGGGCTCAAATTCAGACCCCCGCCCCCCCCAGTGCCCCATCTGTGACGCCAGGCTGCTCCTGTGAGCTTGGGTGCCGGGCACGGAGCGGTGGGTGGAGTTGTTCAAGCAGAAGGTCCAAGGAGTGGTCCAGAAAAAAGCCCAGGGCCTGCCACTGGCAACCTCTTGTTTCCCACCTCACGTTGTGGTAAGGGGTTTTAATTTACCGCCCCCCTCCCCTTAAAACAAGGTACTGTACGTTCATTGTTTCAAAAAACACAGATAGGCATAATAACGTGGCAATAATAATTGTACCACTCAGAAATAAGCATTTTTAACACTTTAGGCCACCAAATTTTATTCTTGCGGGTATTTTCTCTGTTTCGCCACATCTTTCCTCACCAGAATGGAATTGTGTTGTTCCTGTCGTTTTGTAACTTCTCATTCCATATATTGTGAATATCTTTCCATGTCCAATGCACTTCAACAGCATTTTTCTCATTTTGTTAAAAATATTATACATATATGTTTTATGGTTGCAGAAATCATCATAAAATTATATGCTCATTGTAAAAAGACTCCAGTTCAAACAGTACAGAAATGCAGAGCAAAGGAAGCCAATGTTTTACTTAATCCCACCCTTGGGACACAACAGTGTTGCTAACTTTCATATTTCCTGTTCATATTTTTCTATGCACGGACTAGACATAATGAACATATGTGTATATATACATTTTTTCCCCCACAAAGTGGGCTCCTAGGCTGTTCTGCAGTTTGAGTTTCTCTCCCTGTGGGGTGGACATCTTTTCCTCTCAGTCAGTGCATGAGGTTCTGAGGCATCTTTGTTCCAGTCCTGGGGAGAGGAAAACCGATGAGATGGAGGAAGGAACAGCGGGGCAAGCAATGGCAACACAGAGCCAGTCACAGCCTGTGGACTAAAAGCCTCAGAGAGGAGGGACACTGCAGCTCAGGTAGCCGCTTGCCTCATCCGGGGGGTGCGGGTAACCGGGTCCCACCTCACCACCCCTCCTCAGGGTCACCGACACGAGGGGTCCTGCAGCACCAGGGAGCTCCCCCACCCTCACGGAGGTTCTGTGCCTCTTCAGGTGGGCACATTCTCACGACTGCCCTGAGCCCTGCATTGGAGAAAGGACACGACCCCAAAGTGGTGGGTTGACCTTTTGGGATGTTTGTAAGTAAATGACTTTGTTCCCGATGGGAAGTTGGTGGTCCTACCTATGCTGCTTCCACTGTCCTAAGGGGGCCATTCTGTCCACATCAACAGGGAAAACCAAATTCTGTCCCACGGGCCTTGGTTTAAGAACCTGGCAGCAGTGCGCCAGCCTGCACAGCATCCAGCTAGGTGTAGAGAGGATCTGACGCAGGCTGGGAGGGGTCCAGGTCGAGACGAGGGTCAGCCTGGGGCTCGTTCCTGATGACATGCACTTGAGGAGCTCCTGACGCACAGGCAGGGATCCCACATGCTCCTTCTGGCCGCGGAGCCTTCCTGGAAGCCCCTCCCCATCCTGCCTCCCCTGCTCTTAGGGGCCCCTCCACCTCCCCGACTCCTGCCTCTTGTCGTGGCTGGGTGGCTGCCGCCCACGCATGGCCCACGAAGGCCCTGTGAAAAGGGAGGCAGAACCGTGCAAAGATCTGTTTTAAGGATCCCAGCCCTCACTGAAGGCTGGTCATGCCAGAGTTGGCAAAGCCTCGGGGAAGGGAGGCTTCTGAAAAGCAGGGCAGCTGTGGGAGTCATGCAGGGCAGGAGTGGGTGGGGGCATGTCCTGGAGAACACGCTGCTCGAATGGGAGGGGACGGGCTCATGGAGCCAGTTCTCTCCTAATAGACTAAAATGACACAAATCAGAGAAATCAGGAAGAAGCCAGTTTATGTAAGCGTCATAGTCTCTGCTGTGGTGGCCAGAATAATTACCCCCCTGCCCTATGCCATCCATGTCCTAATTCCTGGAACTTGTGAATATGTCACCTTTATGTGGCAAAAAGGGACTTTGCAGAAGTGATGAAGTTGCAGATCTTGAGATGGGGAGAGTAGCCTGCATTATCCAGGTGGGCCTGATGTAGTCACAAGGTTCCTTATAAAATGGAGGAAGGAGGGCCAGAGTCAGAGGAGATGTGACGATGGAAGCAGAGGTCGGGGGGGCACAGCCACAAACCAAGGAGTGCAGGTGACCTCTGGAAGCTGGAGAAGGCAAGGGACGGGTTCTTCCCTATCACCTCCAGGAGGAATGCTGCTCTGCGGACACCTGGATTTTAGTCCCAGACGACCCACTTCAGACTTCTGACTTCGAGATCTGTAGGAGAACACGTGTGGTGTTGTGAGCCACTAAGTTTGTGGACATTTGTTGCAATAGCAACAAGAAAACTAATACACTGCTTGACAGAGAAGGGGACTGCGAGGGTTAACGAACTTGTGTTTATAAATTTCCACTATGTTTACTGCCAGGAACATTCTCCTCAGGAGGAATTGAGCACCGACGATCCACAGTGAGAAGGGACAGCATTTAATGGAACTGTGGTCTCTGCACAAAACCAAGTAAGTGAGGTGGTTTTCTCAAGACTGCATTTTATTAAGGTGCCACGTGGGTTTTTATCCAAAGAAGGCTTATTCTGGGGTACACATTAATCTGGATGTTAGTAATTCACAGCACCTGAAAATGTTCCCTGGCGAACATCTTCCCTCTCCATCAGGAGTGGAGGAGGGCTCTGCTCAGACCACGGTGGGCCTTTAGCGTGCTCCTCCGAGAAGCCACAGAAGTGGCCACCTTTCTTTTTGGTGTTTCTCAGGCCCACCAAGAAAATGGTGAGAGCCGGTGATCACCAAAACAGGAGCCCAGAGAGGCCTCCGGGCCCTGCTCAGCTCAGATAGAAGTACGGGGGCGACGCCACTCCTCGCTCCTCTGGGCAGACCCCCGGCTGACTCACTGGCTAGACAGATGCCACAGGAACAACTCTGGGTTCGCTGGGCTCACCTGGAAGGGCGGGCTCCTTCAGTTCTGAAGAAATAAAAGGACAAGGGACAGGGTGGCAGCTCTCATGCCTGATCTTAACAGAAAGTGTAGTTGTTCTGCCGTTATCTCAGCTTGTTAACAGCTATTTTTAAAAGCCTGCTGTATACTCCACACAGACAGTTCTTGCCCTGAAATCCCCCTGGTTGGGCTCCCTCACTATGAAGCTGCCGGCGCCCACAGCTTTGTCTGTTGATGGTGTTGCCTCAGCAGGTAGCCGTGTCCGGCACTCTCCCCACCTCTCCCCCTAACCCCTGTGCGCCCTGGGTATGCCCCACTTTTTTTCACTCACCCCCAGACCAAATCCTGGTAGATTACTTCTCCTAACTCAAAATCCGGACATTTCAAAGAGCCATAGTTCTTTATAATTTTCCCAGGGGACATGGGAATAAAGCACCCACTCATCATAAATGAGGCCCAGATGGAGTTCTTCACAAACTGCCCTGGACTGGGCAGCAGCCTCAATATAGCTGAGGTTTAAGTAGAGTATTTAATGATTTTTTTTTTTAAATTTGCAACTCATGTGTTCTCTAAGCATCTCTAGGAGTTAATTCACATCTCAGTGGACACCCTCATGGTGCTGGCCTGCGCTGGGGGCCTGAGCTTGGGCGTAGCAAAGAAGAGGGTCGCACAAGTGATTGTAAAAGAGGAAGATCTGGGCGAGAGGGGTTTAATTTCCTGAGGGGAGGGGTAGGGAAGTCCCAGGCAGCGGGCAGTTTGCTGTTCCTGTTCTCACGTTCTGCCCTCTCTGCTTGTTTGCACTTCCTATGGGGTGGGGGGCAGGACGCAGCACGGGGTTCTAGTCGGACCTGGTCGGGTAAAGACCTGATTCAGAGGAAGGTGAAATGAAGGGTGAAGTCTGTGCACCTGGCAAAGCCCCAGACAGGCTCGTCCTGGGTGCCCTCAGCCGGCTCCCCCGCCTCCCCGCTAAGGGGCACCTTCTCCCCCATTTGTTCAGCCTTCCCCCCTGTCCAGAGGGAGTGGGGGCCTGAGCGTGCTGGGCCACAGGGCACCGGCCGTCCACTCCTCACGAATGCAGCCCGGCTGCGTGGACACCCCTGGTAGGTCGCAGCCTTTAATTTCCATGCCGCTTATGTTTCATCTAAAAATATCTGAGTGGCCGCAGGACTGCATCTCCCCAGGAATGACCTAAAACCAGAGTAATGAGGACTCAGGGATTGCTTCATCTCCATGCGAGAGGGGATGCAGGGACTAGAGAGGGAGCTGCCTCTCCTCCCAGGCAGAGCTCTTGTTTCCAGGTTGCCATGTGCATGGCCGAGGGACGGGGTGCCTCCTGGCCACAGCGCCCCGGGACGGGGACAGCTGGTGAACACCACGCTCCCGGGTGGGAGGGGAAAGGACAGGGGCCCAGGGAGGTCAGCAGGAGACCGCTGGGGACAGCCCCCGACCACCTCACCGCTACCCAGGTTTCTGGAAATAATGAGTGCACAGAGGTAAATAATAATCACTGAGGAGAGAACTGGAATTATCCGTGTGTTGGAGCAGCAGGGAAGGAGGGCAGAGCTGTCTTCCAGATCTGCCCATCCCAACTCCATGACCTCGGGCAGGTCACCTGGGTTCCCTATGGCTTCCTCCTCCCCAAAGGAGGGAACTAAAAACAGCAGCAGCCATGGCAGACACCCCACAGTACACCCCAGGTGCCAGGGGCTTCTCTCAGTGCTGTCCGGATCCTAACTCGTGTGTCCTCACAGCCCCTACAAGGCAGGCACTACTATCACACCCATTTACAGACGAGGAAACTGAGGCACAGACAGGCTGGGCCTGGCCACGGCATTTTGGGAGGCAGGCTCTCTCATGCACTGCTGTCACCTTTCTGAAAGCCAGTTCATTAGAAGCCTTAACATCTGTACATACATCCTTGGAATTCATCGTAAGACATTATGAAAGATATGGACAATGGGTTTGCTCCTGGCAGCACTGGTGAAAGGGGAGTGAGTTAATAAATTATGGAACACCTACACGGACAAAAGAAATCTGTTCAGACCTGAAAACCCTGCTGTTGATACATGTCTATGGGAGAGGAAAATTGTCTGCACTCTATCATTAAATGGAGATATCAGGTTTCCCAACAGTACACACTGTATAATCTAATTTTTGCTACCCCCACACGCCCGCGGAAAGAGGTGTGTGTTGGTGCCGTGCGGCATCCCTCGGAGACCTGGCTGGGAGACTTGGCACAGACTAGGCCTCTGACGCACAGATGTGAGGAAGTCTGGCAATCTTCTGTTGCAAACGCAAAGGGGATGTTCTCAGCCAAGCACACCAGGAGACACAGGCCGGGGGTGTTGGGAGAGGCTAGCTTCTTGATTCTTCTCATTTCCTAACAGGAGACATGCTTGGGTCTGCTGACCAGGGTGAGCTCCATCAGGCGGTGGAGAGCCCCCAGCCTCTTCTACTCCCAAGTACATTACCCTGACAGCTCCAGCATCAACTTGCATGCTTTCAGAATCTGTGCTAGCAATCCCACCGCCTCGATCTAACATCTGGGTCAAGGTGCAGTTTGCTGTCTGTCGTCCACAGGTCACAGAGCAAGGACTGGACAGGGGCCTGGGCGTGAGGACGCTTGTCCTCTCTGAGTGGTAGGACAGAATGTTTCACGTTCCTTCTTTTTGCTCATCAGTAGTTCCTCATTTTTCCACAATAAACAAATATTGCTTCTGTAAAATAAAAAACAAAGTTATTTTTAATTTAAAAACTGAGGGCCTCTGATGAGATGATCCTTTCCATCTCTAAAATCCTGGCATCTCCTTAGGGTTCTCAAATGTTTTCAATGGTTTCTTTTCTTTCCTCGGCTTTACGAGAGAACGATTTTGTTTCCCAATGTGCTCACTTTAGAGACACTGTGTTCCCCGAGGTCTGTGGGCAACGGCGATATAGTCTGTAGCCAGCTGTGGGCCGCCTGCGCTGAGGGGCAGGCTGAGGGCAGGCGGCCAGGGCCTGGGGAGGGACGTCAGAGGAGGAACCTCCATGGAGCCCTGGGGTGCAGGGTGCAGAGGGAGGGCGAGGCAGAGGAGCTTGGCAGGGAAGTAAAGTTCTTCCCCTTCTTACTATACTCCTCCCTAAAAAGAGGAAACACCACAGCAGTCCAGGAAACCCCCAGCCAGGATCTTCAGTGGTTAGAATCATCTGAGATCGCCAACCCAGGAGGCAGGGGGCTGAGCGTTTAGTCCCTTCCCGGCCTCACTGCGGCCCACGCCCCGCTGCAGAGACCCTGGTTCTTAGGATAGAAAGGGGCCAGGGGGCCTTGCTCTCGGGTGATGGGCTGGTCTGGGTGCCCCGTGGCCCAGAGCCTGGGGGACAGAGGACCCCACACACTTGCAGCACTTTCCACCCAGGCTGCAGGGCGACACCGCAGGGGCTTTGTGACAAGGCCCTCTGGAATCTGAGCAGCTTGGGTAACAGCTGTTTTGAAAAAGAAAGAGAGCAGTTTATGACCCCATTGTTATTATCACTGTTGGTATTGGTATTAGAAAGCAGCCAACCCCCCCCCCCCCCGCCCCCATCCCTGCATTCCAGAATGCTGTCCTAATCAAACTGTCTGGGTCCCTGTCCCTTCCTTCTTGCAGCTGTGAGGCTGTCGATGCCCAGGTTCCACTCAGTGCTCAAGAACAGGGGAGCTCTGCGGCCCAGGGTGTGGATACTGTGCCGTGGCTGGTTTCTCCATGTCTGTGAAGGCGGCCGCACCCTCCTTCCCTAAACCACAGGACTGGGGCCTCTTGAGGTGGGCCCTCCTCTTTATGAAACTTAAGGTGGGGTGGGATTGTTCCCCTAGCCCATAACTGTGCCCAGGTGTCAGGGCGAGATGGTTCCTTCACCTGTTGGGGTGAATTTGTCAAGTGCCTCGCCTCTGATTTTGCACCCCCACTTTTTTTCCATCTATCTTTCTGAACTCAGTGGGTCCCTTGACAGAAGGCCTCAGGTTGTGATTCCTGTCATCAAAGTCCTGGGCAAGGCCAGGCCCCGTGGGCGCCGAATAGAGGTGATTCCCACCTGGGAGATGGAGGGTCTTCTGGGAAGCTGAGCAAGCCTGGGGGAACAGAGCCCTCCAAAGCAGCAGTGTGAAGCGAGTAACTGTGATTCTGCATTTCTATTTCCGGAGGCAGTTATCTGTTAAGGTTTTGTTTTCTACCCGGGCAGGATCCTGAGGGGCAAGCTCTGAGAGAGGCGGCAGGCCGGGAGGAGATGGCATTAAGAAGAGAGTGGCAGCCAGGGTCTTCTCTCTTGTTCTTTCCTCACTATGGATAACCACCATTGCTGGAGAATTAGGAAGCTCGGGTGACCCTGCAATGATTAGGATGGTCACACCTCCTCCCCTGGCTACCACCTGCCTGTTCCCAAACACGCCACACTCCCGTCCCCAAGCCCCATTGAGCTAGACCCACGCCTGAAGACCCTGCCCTCACCACTGGAGAACGTCTGAGTTCTCAGCTTGACTCCCGTTCTTCCCCTCTAGGTGTCCCTTCTGTAGCTCATCACGATACTCATCTGTGTGGACCCTTGAGGACACAGATGGTACCCAACTCCCGTGTGGGTCCCTCCTCAGCCTCCCCATAGGTGTCGGTGAAATGACGGACCTGCGGCCTGAGTAGCGGCAGGCAGAGGACGCTCTGCGGTTCTCACATCTTTGTCCCTCTCGCTTTTAGATCAGAAACCAGTTCCCACACACTTGCCTCTTGTTAGAATATCCTCCTCACTGGCTGAAGAGAAACTAAGAGAACTCCTGGAAGAGCTGGCTCAGAGATTTAAATAGGCCAGGCCAGACCAGACGCACGGCCAGAATCGCCTTAGAGAAGACAAGACGGTGTGGACTAGGGGCCAGTGAGCAGAGTCGAAAGATGCCACTGTAGCAATAAGGAACCTCCATGGGATGGGAACTTTTACCTTAAAATAAATATGACTGGGGCTGGGAACAAGCTAACCTTCATCTTCTGCAGCACAATCTTTTCCTGTGTAGATCTTATTTGAGAATGTGGTTTTCTTAAAAATTCTGCGTTTAGGGTCACCCCGCATTGTCACTGTGAGGGAAGCAGCGGTGAGCGCTGTGCTGCTCTGAAGCCAGGAGAGGGCTGTCCGCTGCCTCTGCCGTACGCGTCCCCGGGAGCACAGCACAACCAAGGGACAGTGCACAGTGACATAAACCAATTACAGGAGGCCTAGTCTACATTTGCTTAAGATTAAGAGTGGCTTCAATAATGCACCTGGCATTCTAGCGCTACGTTTTAAAAAAACTTCTAAATTACACCATTTTACCTCCTAGTGACTCCAGGGAAAGTTGTAATGAAATCAATGAACAGATTTAGAATATATCTTCATGCATTCTTGGTGTTCAAGGTGAAATAGACATAACTCGTCCCCCATAGTGAAGGAAAACCCGGGTGGGCACAGCTCGGCCAGTCACACGTTTGGTTCCTCAGATCCAGGCTCTCAGCCAAGGAGCCCCAAGGAAGGGGTTTTTCTGGGTGTGCCTGCCTGGAAGGTCAGCGAGCACTGGCTCCATCTGATGGCGTCTCTCCTTCCCTGAAGGAGGAAAGCAGGGGCCTCTGGAGTGCTAGGTGTGGGTGAGGCTGGCACACGTGGGCTATGAGGGAGGGGCCCCACCAGAGATAGGGGCCTCGACGTGAAGGGTGACCCACTACGCCACTCACTGGCTGTTCCACATTGTGCAGGCTATTGATTTCTCCCTGCCTGTTTTCTTATCCACAAAATGGGCCTCATGGGTGTTTAGAGAGGCTTTTCCTGGCTGTATTTGCCCTGAAGTCCTCTTTCTCCTCGCTTGGAAAGTTTACTAATCACAGTTAAAGCAGACTTCTGTGAAAGATCAAGAAAATAAAAAGGACCACAGGGCCAGAGCCCACTTGCTGCACTTTGAGTGTGTGATGAACGGTGGCTCACCTTTGTCTCCAGAGTGTAGCTTTCCTTGGGGTCTAGACAGCCAGGTGCAGGAGTGGCCCAGAGACTCCCCTCCCCTCCCAGTTAACCCCAAAGCAGGGCTGTTGGGGTGTATGTGGTTACATGTTACAGCTCAACAACAACAATGATGGGACCACAGGTGCAGGAAGGTTTCCACAGAGATTTATTTTAAACCATGGAGGCAGCTTTGCATTGAGAGTCTTACACTGGTAATGGCTACATACGGTTTCGGTTAGAGGGAAGCTCAGTGGGAAAGTGAGCAGAGTTTAAAAACATTCACAACATTCAGCAGCATTTGAGGGTAGAACTGGATACAGACATTTTAACATTGTAAGAAATTCTTGCTCAATCCCACCTAGTCACATTCAGGAAGTCAATATCCAGACTGCTCGGTCTGGTTGTGGACCGCAGTGGCAGAGAGCATGGCACTGCCGGGAGGATCCAGCTAGAACCACATCTGAGAAGTCTGTTCCAGCTTCGGGCTTATTACATTCTCAGCCTGACCCCTTGGGGAATCTCATTTCAAAAAGAAAGAAAAAGATATTGATAAAGTAACATGCCCGCTGCAGCCAGGCTCCGATGTGGCTGCCGACGGATGGCGTGCAGCATGGAAGAGTCCATGTCCCTGGTTATGGATAAGGTGGTAGGCAGGCACGAACGTGGGGCTAGCACCTTCCCTGTTGTCCAGTTAATAACAGTTTTTGTACTTTTCATATAAGATTTTCTTTTGAAAATGACAGTACATTGAAAAAAAGTTATTTAAAAAGCAAGGCAAATGGCGTAAAACACAAATATACAAGAGTACAATGGTTACCAGTGACACAAGTGTTTTGGTCCCTACTTCAAATGGGCATATGCTACTGATATAAGGCTGACATCCATTTAAATGGGGAAAAAAGTGTATATAAGTGAAATACTTTTTTCAAACCATTTTCCCTTTTTGTGTTATAGTTCACTCTCTCATATTTCTCAGAGAACCAAGGAAAAAAAAAAGGAGGAAAGAATCATAAATATCAAGGTCAGATTCTATATCTAACGTTTAAACCATCCTGCAGTTCTCTGACACTTTCTCTCCCAAGAAAGTCAGATACATGTTTTGACTCACAAAGGTGAACATTTTGAGGTATCTATTTTTAAAGAGATGGTACCATGATTAACTTCCACGTTCACCATCTTTTTCAAACCTACTAGGCTTTAGATGGAAAAATACAGAAAGAAACTTACTAGATATGACAGAAGACAAAGGCATTGCGACATGCTCTCATGTATCCCAGGAAGTCAGCCACATGTGGGTCGCTCGCTGGTAATGGTTTAGGCCAGTCCAATAATAAACAACATTCATGGAATCACAGGATCACAGGATCGGAAGGGATCTTAAGAACAATCATCGAAGTCAACCCTTATTCAAGCTGTCACCTCCTTCCCACATCTCTGACGAGGGGCTTTCTGCTGTGTGTTCAAACACTGCCTGGTATGGGAAACACAGAGGAGGAATCCCACTCCAATTTCGGACAGATCTAATTTTTAGACACTGCTTTCATGTGTTAGGCCTCTTGGTGGAAATGATAACGTTTAAAGGCAAAAATACAAACTAAAAACCCAGAGGGTTGGTATGTATATAGTTCTTGGTTATAAAGTTGAGCTAAAGTTTAAAAATAAACATGGATGTTCCTCAATTAAGTTATGGATATATGATACTTGAATAGTGAAAGACAAAGGCAAATGGATGGAATAGCAAGAACCAGAAAGCCCAAGCCCTGAGGGGGGATGGTGGGATGTCCCTGCCTTGGCAGAGCCAGGTCTCTGAGGCAGTGGCTGCCGGAGCCTTTTTACTGACACCGAATGGAGAAAAATGTTTCCACCTACTAGGCGAGTGCCACTGTGATGAGGATTTATCACATTTACCACTTGGTACTGAAATGACCCATTACTTGAAAGGACGATTTAAGGCCGAGAGAGAAATGGAGGGCAGCAGCTGCCTGCTTATGTACCAAAAGGCTGCTGCTGCTTATTAGTGTAAGGCCACAGTTGTCCAGAACAATCTTCCCCTGCCACAGGTCAAGGCCTTAAGCCTGGCTCACCTGTGTAATTGTGGAATTATTATGTAAGTTCTTCCAGGCCAAGTGTGTGCATGCAGTGATCGCTAGCTCTACCTCATGGCCTCGAGTGAGGGGCTATGCACCCAGAAAGTTTTAAAGTTAGTTACCATGGGTCATTTTAAGATAACAATTCCAGGTACTTCCAAAGAAAAAGAAACTGATACTAGCCTCAGCTGTAGGTAAACATGACTCTCAAACTAATGAGCCTCTGAGTGGACCTGTCACGGCAGACCGTGTGCTGCCGCCCTCTCCGTGGTCATGAGCATCCGAGCGTCACAGTGACAAGAGCTCAGGCTCCAGGACTGCAGCTGAGTGCTTGATATTCTCTGGCAACTCCAGACCACTTGTGGTCCCTGAGCACCAGGCTGATGCTAGATCTTGGGCCTTTATTTATGCTGTTTCTGCAGCCTGGAAAATCACGCCCTTACTTGACTCACTCCAATGCAGCTCAGAAGTCCTTGCCTCTATGAAACCCCTCTGGCCCCACCCATGCGGGACCGCACGCATACCTCCATCACTGAATTTACCACGTGATACTGAAATGATCTCTGCATGCCCTCTGCCCATACCAGGGAAGGGACCTCGTCATCCCAGGGCCTAGTTCAAAGCCTGGTAGATGGTGGGCACTCAACAAATGGTTGAACTGGACTAGAATCTCAAGGATCAACTAGGAAACTCAGTGTTCAAAATGGACTTAATTTCTGTGTTTTTCAGTCAGGTTGCTGGATATCCACTTCCACATCAGGAAAAATTTAAGTTAACATTATTTTAAAGGAGAGAAAAAGAAGAATGTTTTGACAAAATTCTTGCTTGACTTTAAAATATAAATCTTGGTGGACAAGGTCACTTACATACAATTAAACTACTACGACAAAGCAAAACCAAAGGAATCTCATTTGATGAATACTTATGTCCAGTAACTTTGATACATAGTTTAGAGCTTTCCCTTTGCTTAGAAGTCAAAATTCAGGTTTAAAAATTGATTTTTAAGCAAAAATAAATTATACTTTTAAAAAGTGAATCTCAAAACATGAGAAGGTGATGTTCCTAAGAAGGGCAAATGCTGCAGGCGCAGAGACTCACTCCAGGCCAGCCTTCACACAACAGGGTAGGGTGCATTCAGTGCCCCTGGATTTCCACTTAAATGTTGCCACTGGGATGGTCTCTGGGGAAGACCACAAGAACGAGTTAATGCTGAGGAAGACCTGCAATAATTGACTCATTGCATAGTATCCACACACTCCTAACTACAGGGCTGCGGCCAAAAGAAGTGTCAAATTCGCTTATGATAAGAGGAGCAGACCTGGTTCCTGAGAGCTCCCTGTCTCAAGGCAGTGCAAGTCTCTCCTCCCACTCATGCCATTGCCAGCTAATGTTCAAAAACAACTGTTCCTTGAAAATTCTTCTTTTAGATTCTCTTGTTTACACCTCAGCTATATCTAACTGCCTGGCATGACTAAAGTGTTTTGTGCTTGGAACATCCTACATCTCTGAAGATCCCTTCCAGTTTTGTGATTTTATGATTCTTTGAACAATTCAAACAATCAAATGAGAAATACATCATGGTTGATTGACCTCATATAAAAAGACACACGATTCCAAGTATTTTATCTAAAACCACTTTTGCTACTGTGGAGACACATCCAGGCAGTTTAAAGTTGCAGCAATATCATTTCTTTGGAGAAACTGAGAGCATGCGATTGGTCTTATCCTACCAAATAAAGGACAACCACGTGTGCGGTCTGTGCAGTCTTGCCGCTTTCCCAATGTAGCCACGTTAGGCATCACTTGCCAGAGCTGCTGTATGTTGAAGTAATAGAGCAAAATTTATGTAAAGTGCAATTCCAACATCAGCACATATCTCTCTCTGAGTCAGAAAAATGGTGGAGATACTCAATGTAAAACTCAAGAATTCACAGTATTATAAACACACAGTTGGCTTGCTTAGCGCTTCTCTCCAAATTCAAGCACTCCCACAGATGAGGAGAAAGATAAGGGCAGCGTGATGGATACCTTGACACATCTGTGGTTTTTTGATCATGACTCTCATCACCAATGAGGTGTCAAGTGGTTTCAACCTCTAAGTGGCTCTGTGGCCTGGGGAGCTATGGTGGGAGGGAGATGGCTGGAGAGAAGTGCAGGGTCCCAGACCAGAGCAATCACGGTGTAGACAGGTGATCCAGTGGGGACAATCAGTTTCCCCAATGGGGTCTGAGCTCACCTAGACCCAACCCAGACCCACGTCAGGCGGCTGGGCACCTCATCTACTGCCTCCCTGACACTGTGTTTCCCTGTCTGTGTACAGGCTGTGCGCCAAAGTTCAGGAAGGGAAAACAGAGCGATTCATTTCTATTACTCATTTCCAACACATAGCTCTCTACTATGTACAACTCAGTAAGTGGCTCCAGGTTCTAGTAGTAAACTGCAAAATAGATATATGAGTATTTTAATTCCCTTTTTAAAGCTCTCTCACAGAGCAATCATGCAGAACAGACTTAGATTAGTTTTAATAGCTTCGACTGATGGCAAGCAAGGGCAGTGCGGAAGGGGCGGGGAAGGGACACGTGGTAATTGCTTCTGTGTGTGTGTGCATGCACACACGCAACCTTAGAGTACGGTCACAGGGGCTGATCTGGTCTGATCTCTCAGGGGATGGCTGTCATGTACCTTGGCAGCAGGGGGCACACCTGCTGGTCCTGCTTCCCAAAGCTGCAGCAGCAGAAGCATCTCTGGGAAGCCCCATCCCCAGGAGGCAGACTTGGTCGGCGTTAGGGGTGCTAACCAAGTATGGTGGGTAGTACTTCTCCCAGTTAGAAAGAAAAATAATTAATCATCACGAGGGGAAAAAACTGCTTTCCAGGAAAAGAGAAAAAAAATAGGGAGGATTTCAAATACTACCACAAAAAACTGTCAAATAAGACACTGAGGAGGTAGGGCTTGGAGAAAGAAGGGCAAGTAATTGGCCTGTTTATCTGCAAGGCTTTATTTAACCTGGAGATCCCCAAGAGACTCAGTGATCCCCCAGTGCTCCCAACAGGTGAGGGTTGAATGAGCTGGGACATGTAAAGTGCTTAGGATGGGGCAGGCACGCAGCACATGCCTGCTGCTAATTTAAGCTCTATTTTTACAGGTGAAAATAAGATTTTTTTAAAAGGACTTCAATATCCCGAGTTGAGTCATTTACACACAAGAATATTCCGCTTTATCAAGTTTGACTGAATTCCCTTAAAATTCAGGTTCCTCAGGTTCATTTTCTAAAGCCCTTTTTTTACATTCCCAACAGGAACGCAGCATGAGCTGTAGGATTCAGTACCTTTTATGTCTCAGATCACACAGCTTAGTATGAAAGTGTGCAAAGTGTTCTGATAAAATACATTAAGATAAAAATCTTTAAATATCTAGTTTTTAAAGGGGAAGAAAATACAGATGGCGAGGAGTAGAGCAGGATACAATCTCGCAGTAAGGAACATGTTCAAGTTCAGAGGTGACACCACATGGAAAAACACATCCTGAAGACATTTCTTTTGGAAGGACACAGAGTTTTGGTGTTTCGTTTTGTTTTGTTTTAATATTCTGAGCGAGGGAGAGATGTGTCAATAAAATTAAAACATAAAAGACTCAGAAGGCTCCAAGTGAATTAGAAATGATCCAGGCACTGACAGCTGAAGCTCTGAGTTATAATAATCTACTCCTGTGATGACAATGGTTGGCAGCAGCTCTCACGACATTTTTTTAACATGCGAAAAAGAAAACTGAGGCAGAAACACAAGGTCATTTCTGCTCAATGAGAGCATGAATGAGTTAGACATTACGAATGGAGCATTCTTCAGGTGATTCAGGAAGTCAGTTGGTAAATCTATGGTTTTCCACATCTCTCAACTGAAGAGGATTTCTATGAAAGCACTGCGAAAGAAACACTGCGAATAAACAGTGTAAATACATACACTCTGGTTAGCAGCAGAGGAACGTGGGGGTAGACACATAGAGAAGAAAAAGATGCTGACCACATAATATGCGCCGAAGTGAAGAGAACATGGAAACTACTTTATAATGACCCCAAATACCCCGAACATTTCTCCCACACGCAAAGCAACAACTAAAATGAAGTGTTGAAAAATATAAAAATTAAACACCCCACACAGAGCTTTCAGTATACTCAAAACAATGTAGCACAGCCAGACTGTATAAACCATTTGTTAAAAAAATATCTTCTTTGATATTGTATGAACAAGTTGAAAGAGTCCCCTCGCCAGTGTTCACTCACTAGCTCACCACCGTGTGTGCAGGAAATACACCGACTCTGCCCGGTTCTAGTTTCTCTCTTACTTCTCACACGTCTGCTTTACAGCTCCAGTAAGGATTGGGATTAGAACAACCGTTTCTTGAGTAAATACTCTCTTTCTGATGCCTGAGAGCGTCATCAAGACACCACTGGGGTCATATCCCACAACTGTGAACAGAAAAAGAGGATAAATGATGAACTGAAATGAAACTGTGTTGAGGATAAACAATCCTTAGAATTAAATTCAAGTGAACTCTTTAACGTAGCAGGCAACTAAATACTGAGATGATTTCTAAATCTATGAAATAGAATTTTCCCATCAAAACGTTCAAGATAAATGTCAAAAACACGAAACGGCAGCTGGGAATTTAATCCAGCAAATGGAGAATAAAGGCAGATTATATTCCTTTAAGAGGAAGGGAACTAACAAATATTAGGCACGAAATGGGCCCCAGTGATGTGCTGTGTCCTTTCCATATCTCATTTAGTCTTCCAAGCAGTTCCACAAGATGTCTCATTCTCAGAAGCAAAGGAACTGACGTTCCCAGAGTTCACTTTAAACTTGCTCAAAGTCACAGAGGCCTGGTAGCTTCCAAAGGGGGTTATTTTAACCACCTCATCCCGCTGCTGCCTCCCCCAATGGACCAGCACAGGCCTGGGAAGTAGAGCTCAGCGTGCTGGGTGAGCCTGTGCCTCCGTCTTTCTCAGGAATGACGCAGGTGTGGCCCCTTCTGTCCCGGGCCTCTGCTGTGGCACTGAATCCATGTGGCCTACCACAGTCCTAGCAGAGGCCCAGAAGGAACGCTTCTGGATTAATTGATCTCACTGGGAAAAGATCTTGTTTATGACTTGCTGGCTTATTCCAGTTCTGCTTTTCATTCAGTGCTCAGCTCAAATCCCATCTCCTTCATGAAGCCATCTCCAGCAGCACCATCTCCCGCTCCTGAACGCTTAAAGTAATTCTTGTCTGTACTGCTCTTTTGGCTGCTGAATATGTGATGTATTATTAACTGTCTTTTTAAGAGTACATCCCCCCCAGCAGACTAGCCATTCCTTGCAGGCCAAGAGCCATGTCTTATTCTGGCGTGTACAGCCAGTGTCTGGCATGGGGCCTCGCATGTTATGGGTTCTCAAAAATGCTCACTGCTAAGGGTAACCTTTTGAGCAGCCCTCACATTGCCTTGGTGCTCCTGTATATTTACATAGGGCCAAAGATGGAAAGCTTCTACAATAGGATGGCCTCCTACCTTAATAACCTTGTCAGTTCCAGAAGTCAGTAACCATCCTCTGGTTGCATCAAAATGCACATGCACAATGTTATGCTTACTGTCATGGAAGGTAGCTGTGGGCGCACGTCTGGAAGGAATAAAGAAAGATGCCAAGAGTGAAAAGTCGTGACAGATAAATGAAGGAGACCTAGGGTGACATTACGCTCTAAGTTTTACCCAAATGGCTAAAACTGTTCACTGTTAGAAATGCTCCTCAGAGCTACCTTTACGCCCTGGTGACCTGTTCTGATTTTTAAAAAAATGTAAAAGCATTCTTATATTCTCAAAAATGGGAAGGAGATGATGAAATTTCCAAAAGTCCTTCTAGAGAATTTGCTGCTATGATAGACTCTGTGAAAATCTCTACCTCTGCTTTTGACAAATCTTGAAAAAAAAAAAAAAATCCACAGTGCTTTCGCCACGTTTAATCTCAGAAGGACTTGCCAGTAAAATGGTTTCCCTTTCCCTATTTAACTAGAAAAGAAAAATAGCATGCTTGTTAAAATGTCTAAGGCACTACCATTCTAATCGAAGGGCGAGCCCTTCTTTTTCCTCTTCTCACTGGTATAACTGCAGGCTTAGTTTTTCTGTGTATTCTAACACTTTAACAAGCAAAACAACATATAAACAAACATTGTTATTTGTTTTGTATTTTTTAACCTACGCATTTTTTTAGTAAGAAGACTTGTCGACTGCCTAGGTGCTCTAGAGACAATGCAAATACTTCCGCGGAGAAGAGGCAGGGATGTGGGAAGGGGACAGCTGTTCTCTAATCATGTTTCAAGGGTTCCCACTCCTCTGCAGTGCACTCTGAAGCCAGTTGTTTTCCTCTTTTTATCTCTAGTTAAATCTTAAGAGGAGATCTTTGTATACTACAAATGATCACTTTAAAATCTTTAGAATTAAAGATTTGGGTTTAAAGTTTGCAGTCGCTTAAACTCCCTGGGTCTGTGTCTTTATAAAATGACGAATTAAACTAGACTATCCCCAAAGTCTCCTGCAGCTCTCTAATTTAATGAAAAGAACGCTCTTACTAATTTCACCACGTATAATGAGTGGAAAATAATCAATGAACATAAATGCTTCCTTATGAAGGGCATCCTAACTTTTTTTGATATGGATAAATAAAAACGAAAAAACACATAAATTAGGGTTATCTGTAAGAGAATGCTTTGGTTTATTTTCCAAGAATTTCTTTTAAATGCTGACTGCCTCTGGTGCATTTTAAATGTTTCTATTTACATTCAGCTTTTAAGACAACCACCTGGTACTTAAAATGATTTTACTGTATACAAGGTGCGGGGGGTAGGCTGGGGAGGGAGGAACGGGCAGAGAAGTCTCCTGTGAGAGCCTGCTGTAATTCACTGAAAGGGAAACTAGTTGCAGAGCATTCTGTTCACACCTGGGGCAGTTTTCAAAGAGGAGACATTAAACAAACAACACAGATTTGTCCCACCCCTGCAAGCACACTGAGGCGCAGTAACCTAAGGTCCTGGGTTACTGGGCAAGACCGACCAGCAAGACTGAGTAGCTGGGCAACTGGTAGTATTTGCCTCTCAGGTAAAGTGGCTTAGCTCTTCCTGGAAAATGAAACCCGTGGAGCCCATGGGCTTGTTCAGCTTCTACTAAGATACCAGCTTGGGCCAGAAGTGAACCCTGGTTCCTGCACTCTTGGGCAACTCAAGGAAATGAGCAGACAGAAGGGTATGCTCGAAGAACATCCATTTGCAATACACACGCCCCTGGGATTGAGAAGAGCACAGATGAATTCTTTGCGCATCCTTCCTCTTCTCCTGTCTCACAAGAGAACAATCTCTTGGTGGAAAGGAGGGCCTTGCCCACTTGCCATGGTCTGTATTCTAAGCCAGCAGGCACCAGGACACTCTTAGTCATGGCTGCAGTGCTAGGTGCAGCTCTCAGATCACATCCTCTCCTTAACCCTGACAATTCTGCAGACTGCTGGAACTTACTCTTCATCTGTGATGGCCTCGTGGCAGCTGTCGCAGACTCTCACTTCAAACTCAAAGCCCATCAGAGGGATGGAGGAGCGCTTGGAGCTGCACTTGCCGCACACAGCCTTCCCGCACTTGCGGCAATGGTGCTGCAGGGAGAGGAAACAGACACTTGCTGCCGCTTCTGCAACTCTGCCTCTCCAGGTAGGCTCAGCTGTGATCAACAGCATTCAGGCGAGGATGCTAAACAAGCGTGCCCCAGAAAATGAAGGAACACACCAGGTGTGCTCTCTTTTGGGCTCTTTATTCAGAATGAGGGCTGCTGGGAAACACATCTCACTGTACCACCCACCCCCCACTGCCTGCCTTTTCCCCTTCTTGGACCTTTCCAATTATCATCAGTATGAACTCTAGAGGAACCACCCAGGGGTCAGGTTATCTTAAGCCACGTGTACTGAAGAAGTGCCATCTCCAGAGATTATGCTGTTGGATGAACATGGACGAAACCTGATTCAATCCATTGTCTACACTTTGGTCACACTCAAGCTAAGTGACTAACATTTGATTTCCTTGAGGAGGATCAAATCCAACCATGGAATCAGACTGAAAATGCTCTATTATAAGTAGATCTAAATAACTAAAACTAAGATGAAAAGAGGGAAAGTGAAATTACTAAGAAGAAATAAATACCACTTCTATAATTTCATGGTTTGGTATCAGTATGAGCTAAGCATGACCCCTCTAATTTTAAGGTGTATTTCCACAGCTGCCACTGGAATTCTAATATCATATCCCTTAACTTCTTACTGGGAACAAGTCACTACAAAACTGAATCCAGTACAAATGAGCTACAGTAGATAAAGAGAACAAGTTAATGTACAGTCACAAAGTGACTCCATGATAATAATTTATCGCACCACAACTCCCGCCCAGGGGTGCGCCTTCTTCTAAGATCATTAGGAGAAGTTATTTCCACACTGTTTCATTTTGATGAAACAGCCATACCACCTACCTGTCTTAGGCCAATTTTCTTACTGTCCCACATTTGCTTGAAGTTCCAGAAGAACGGCTGATCACACTTTTGGCAGGAATCACTGTCCAACCATTCAGGGGTCTTGTCAAACAAAGCACACAACAGGTCACAGTGAGAAGCAGTGAGGACAATGGAGCCACCGACACGGATGAAACTTACAGAATCAGGATGCGTTTTTTAAAAACGGAGGTGTGATTTCTCAATCATTTAAAAAATATTTACTGAATGCCTGTCATGCGTCAGGCCCTGGGGATGTAGCTGTGAATAAAAAGAACTTCTACCTTTATGGAGCTTACAATTTATTAGGGAAGACTAAACATGAAATATTACGAGTAATGATTATTTCAATAAGTAGAAGTGCAAAGGCCTGAGAAGGATAAGCACACAGCACCATGACAATGGTGTGACCTAGGCTGGGGTCCAGGGGTGTCCGGGGCATCCAGGGACAGCTGGGGCCATATCACACAGTCTTGCCAGCAATGTTGAGGATTCAGGACTTCATCTCGTATTCTCTGATTGTATGGAATTATATTCGCTCTGGTCTTGTACAATTATATATAACTGCAGACCACACATACACACAGCTACCCGTGTCAGAGGGATGCAACCTGACCACAGCGGGCACTCAGGGAAGCACTTGTCCACTGTCCACTCCTGGCAGGCCCAGCAGAGCTTGAGGCTCTGCTCCTTGCCTCATGGGTCACACAATATTCTGGCTTTGTTCATGATTTCCCAGCCCTATCATGAGTATTCTAAACTGGGTCAAACAGGTTTAAAAGATGTGTTAACCATAAAGTACTCTTTAGCAAATCTTCACAGATTATGCATATAGTGGCCCTACATTTGCTTCTAGAGTTCCACGTTCAACTCTGTAAATTCACCATCTGTGCAGAGAACTGATCTCTTTCCACATATCATCGAACCCAAGGAACCTAAAAAAATATACCCAGGGTTTCCCAAAAGTGAATTCCAATCTGACTCATAGGACACATTGTAAAAGAGGCCTGAGATCAAACAAGTCAGAGAAATGCGGTAAATGAGAGCCTGCCCCCTCTCTGAGATTCAGAGCCGACAGCGGCACAGTCAAGGCTCGGGAAGGCCTTTTTCTATTGAGGTAATCCTTTCGGGGAATGCCTGTTACGGAGCGGATCTGGGGATTTAGCCTGTTCTCCCACCTTCGAGGAGAAATGAACCTAAAGCTACACATTGTCTCAAAAAGACCCCCATAACAGTGACATTTTAGAGTTCTGATTCTTGGTCTACTTATTTTATTAAAACTAAAGAAAAGAAATAAGCCTTCATTTGCTTTGTTTTATGCCCTAATCACTTTAAAGACAGATTTAATAAAATAACACAAAGTTTTTAGCTAAGACAACTTTTGTCATTTTTCAGAACATTTATAATGCAGGAAAATCAGCAAGATTTACAAAAAACTTTCACACTCACACACACAGAAACATCACTACATCTTTTACAAGGCAGCATGCAGGTTTAGGACATATATCAAATGTATCATAGTGGGTGCCTATGAAGAGGAAATTGGGAGTAAGGATCAGGAATGGGGAAAAAATACATCAGCATGTGTGGTATGATTCCATTTTTTGTCAAAAAAATCTTACACATGTGTATATGCAGAGAAAATATACGGAGGATCTTTGCCAACATGTTAAGGGTGATATTTCTGGGAGGTGGTATTATGAGTAATTGACATGTTTTCTATTTGTTAACAAGCATTTTGTAACTTTTCTACAAAGAATATGTATTATATATACTTTAAAAACATGATAAGTTTGAAAGAATGGATTTTATTAACTGTACAAACACGTTTAACACGTTTACGGGATGTCAATCCCATCTTCGTTCAGACACTTGAGGTTCTCATCACCTGCCCCGCGCCCTCGGCTGCCAGCCAAGTGCTTCTGTCTGCTGCTGCTGCTCATGAGCACTAACCCTCTGCCTGCGACCTCTCGTGTCCACCTCGTCTTTACTCCTGGTGTTTCTTGTCCTGCTCAGAGCACGTCCAGGCCCCATCAATCTTTGAGCACTATGTCCTTCTACAAAACCTTCGCTGAGAACGTTAGCCGACAATGATAACACTCCTTCCTAAATGCCCAGAACTAATGCTCTTTCCTACACCAACTGTAACAGTTTTCTGAAGTTTTCTGTCACATGTCTTTTCTTCCAGAAAGTCTGCCAGCCTTCATGGCAGGGACTGCTTCATTACACGTCCCAGACCTCCTGAGGTGAGCACTGCATGGCACGTGCCATAACCAGAGTGGAGCTCCACAGATACCTCTCAGGGGTATATGTTTATAAAATATGACTGGCAAAAAATGGATGGAACCTCCTCCACTGCTCACTGAGAGCTCTGATTCACTCAAAAAGAAGATTTAAAATAGTCAATAAGTACCGAAACCCCATATATCTGCACGTCAAAAGGCATAATTTTTAAGCAAGACGGCACAAAGGACTGTCCACCAACCGCCTGGTTTTGTCTTCGGAAACCACATCTTTATCCTTCTTCGGGTCTCTGTCCATCAAGGGTGGAGGGAGCACGCAGTGATGGAAAAGAGCCCAGCAGTTCGCTCTCCCCTGGTCTGGTCAGTTAGGCCTGGGCAAAAGCCAAGACAGACCAGGTGTGGCGTCCCTCATCCAAAGCAGGCTACCATGCAGAATCACCAGTGACCCGGGGAGCCTGGCTAGCAAGGCTAGTACATATTGTACTGATTTCCCTGCCTTCACACTGATGGGGCCAAGTGGTACTTTCAAAAGCAATATTCTACAATTCCCCACTTCCTAACAGTAATGATCGTTTTAATTAGTTACTAATAGAACTCCTGTGGATTTATGGTTTGAGCAAATCAAGCTTTAATCTTCTTAAGCATTTAATTACTGGCATTTGAAAGGCATTACATTGTGGGTAATGCAACTACTCTCTTGAAATGAGATTGGGTGAGGGCATGGAAAGAAGTTGGGAAATTGCTTTTGTCTTTTTAAAGTGTTGCTGTTCTATCTAATTTTTGCATCCTGCAAGGAAATAAATTAGAAGAATATACACTGTCAAAGGGAAAGTTTATCCAGTATAATTCTAGGGAGATGAGAAAATAGTTAACTTCAAAGTACTTGTCAAAGGGGATGATTCAGTAAACGCATCAGTTAAATGCTCAAAGGCGAAAAGGAAAACTCATAAAAAAAGAATATTATGATAAAACTTAAATATATGCCTAAAAATGACAAAGTATATATTTATATCTGGAGAACTGTTAAGGACATGACTGATAAAGAAGCACAATAATAATTATTTCTAATATTTCTATTAATACCAAACTAAAGATTCTTACTTCATCAAATACCATTTCTCGTAGACAAGCCACCATTTCCCTCAATAACATAAAGCACACGAGTTTTCTGTTTTCGTGGGCACTTTATCCCGAAGGCTAATTGCCTGAAAATAGATGGTTCCTTTTTCTCACCTGAACTTTTGCTGTGAATTGTGTAACAGATTTTAAGCCTACATAGCTTAGTCTCAGTTGAAATTCTTATGAAATCTCCATTACATGAATGTTACATGCCAATTTGTGAGGGGTAAAAAAAAAATGAGAGCTCCTTTTATAGTAGAATTTTTTTTCTCCAACAAACATGTCTTATTTCATGGTTTAATCATAAAAGAAATGAGAAATGAGCAGAAGGGATGGCTGAGCGGTTTTTCAGCATAGCCAGAGCTGCAGAGCCCAGCCCAGTGGCCGTGGAGGGCGAGGCACCAGCCTGCTGTGACCCCTACCTCCTGCCTCTCCACGTCCATGTTCCAGACGACAATCCCACCATCACCACCACAGGAGATGAGCTGCCGTGTGTGCTGTGCATAGGAGAGGGCCTGGACTTTGTCACTGCAAAAGGAAGCAAGAGTTAGTGACAGTTCAGGAGAGCAAGCGAAAGCCCTGAGGGCAGGAAGCCCAGCAGTCAGTCAACACACACACTCACCCTTGCGCTCCAAGTGCAGATCTCAGAAAACGGATGGAACTGTCAACATGCTAACCCTTGGGAGAGGACTCAAGATTTAAAATAAGCCAAAATGCTCATCGAAGATGCTGAGGCCACAGGGAGAGGCAGTGTTTGTTCATTACCAACACTTAAGGAAAAAAGCTGAGTGTTGAACTGGTTGTAATATCTTACTGGTTCCTTCCTTAACTGATTAATTAAATGAAGTCTGTGCCACATCTTCATGTTGTAATTGTTCAAGGGTCATGATTCTACCTTTTAAAAAAAGTATCCTTTAGGAGTTTTGGAGGTCATCCATCGAGATGCCCAATGGATTTACCTGACAGAGCCAGGTAAACTGTGCTGCCTGAGGTGTGAACCATATCATGGCGGCTTAGGCACAGGCATGCCATTTCTTGGCTTCCCAGGGTGAATCCAAAGCAACAACAGACTTGAGTTTTACTGACTCTCCATTTCTCTAGTTTTAATAATCTTTCTCTACTGATTGTGTTTTACTTTTCTTTCCAGTTCATGCGTGGCTGCTAAGTTAGTCCCTCTTGGTGGCAGCCATGATGGAGGATTCAGGTTTACAGTCTGACAATTTGGTGATCACTTACAAGATTAGTGAGATCTACTCTCCACTAAGTAAGAGGGAACAGGGAATCTGGTTTCTTGGTCGTTTGTGTTTGAATATTTTTCTAATTTGAGCTCAAATCAATTAAGCATTCTGTGCCCAATGGGAAGGAGAATAGCTCTTTGAAATCTGGACTGGTGGTTTTTGTGTTTACTTTTGACCTGTGGCTGAAGTTGTAAAAGTGAAGCTATGAAGCTCCATGTGCCTGTGTCTACCTCTTAGATATGGAATGCTTTCCTATTTCCAGAAGTATCAATAAAAAGAACTGCTTCTGTTTGACTTGTAAAGATAAAGTGCTTATATAAATTAAATATTCCTAAAATTCACAGAAACTAAGGAAATTGAACCTCTAAAACTTTAAACTTACTAAACTTAAAAATAAAAATTATTTTACACAAAATGCTATCTAACTCAGTAACATCTTAAGAATCCAAGTTCACAAAATTAAGGTAACTCTTTGGCAAATGAGACTAGTATGATATGTTTTAAAACACAGCTGTCTTTCTGATTTGTCAGTGTTATGTGTAATGCAAGCGTATGTTTTATTTTATGTGGGTCGATTTCTCCTAAATTTATATAGGATTACTGGTCAATAAGCTAATATATATATATATATTTTTTTCCTGAGGAAGACTGGCCCTAAGCCAACATCCATGCCCATCTTCCTCTACTCTATATGCGGGATGCCTACCACAGCATGGGGTGCCATTCAGTGCCATGTCCACACCCGGATTCGAACCAGCGAACCCCGGGCCGCTGAAGCAGAACATGCGCACTTAACTGCTGCGCCACGAGGCCAGCCCCAATAAGCTAATATTATGCCTATATAATGTTTAATATTATGAAAAATATAAATTTATGTTCCAATAAATTGAATAATTGTTCTGATAAACTTTATATAAACAGCAATTATGTTTTGTAGCAAATAAACTTAAAGATTATTCCTAAGATCTTTAGGTAACTTAAAACAGACTAATATTAAGTTGTGCTAATCGACAGATAATCATTGGATATCTAGATAATTCCTAAGTTAAAATACTGAAACTTTGATTACAAAGAATAGCATTAAGTGTATATATGTTTGCTTCCTATTTTTATATGCTACAGAGAGGCTATACCTTAGTGTCTTGTCAATGAACGGCTTCATTTTTGCCACTTCAAGGAGATACAGAAGTGATGTATGTTGCAGTACAAATTTGTGTTATATGTGTTCATGAGCTTTGCAGTCTGCTCAAATGTTTGTATGTGACAATTCTGAATTATCCACATCCTCCCTCCCAATTTTCTCTATGAAATATAAGCTAGTTACTTTGGTTAACTATTATAATTAAAATGAGTGGTTGAGACTATGCCAGGTGCAATAATGAAAAAGAAATACAACAAGAAATAAAGCAGTGGTTCTCAAACTTTATGGTCTCAGGACCACTTTACACTCTTAAAACTTATTGGAGGACACCAAAGAGCTTTGGTTTAAATGAGTGATAATCATCAATATTTGTCATATTTGAAATCAAAACTGAGAAATTTTAAAAGTACTGATTCATTTGAAAATAGCAATGATGGATCCATTCCATTTTAACATAAATAACATATTTTGTGAAAAATAACTCTTTCCCAAAATGAAAAATCTTGATGACAAAAATAGCATTGTTTAACATTTTTGCAAGTCTTTCTAATGTCTGGCTTAACAGCAGAGAGCCAGATACTCATCTCTCTCTGCATTTGTTATGTTATCACTCATCATGCAGCCTCTGGAAAACTCCATTGTAGACTTTTGAGAGAAAAGGCAATTCTCCAGTAAAGTACAAATTTGTTCCAAAATATGAGAGAGAAAAATGAAGGCCAAAACTTGGGAAGTGAATTTTATTTGCTTTGGTTTATAATATTCAAATCTGGAAAAAAAATGCATTAAAATTCTGGCATAGTTCCCTCAATTTTGATGGTTTGTTTCCTTGGTTTACTGATTAATGCCTTTGACTACAATGCAAAGGATATTCTTTACCTTCTATGGAATCTGCCTAACTAGCAGAGATTCTGTATCTCACCAGAATTTTCAGAGCTTTATGTTGACTTGATTATTTAAGGAAAAAAATAAAAGGACCAGGGCCCTCACATGTGAAAAGAGCTAAATTCCTGAAAATTGTGTTACTTGCTTTATTTATTTTCAAATGTGTGTTATTCTTACTTTGATTATATAGATAAGCAAGTATTATTTTTGGACCACCTGTACTCTTACCTTAATCAAGTACCTAAAACTACTCTAACAACTCTTTGGTTTTGCCTTCCCAAACTATACCCAGTATTTTGAAGAAATAAAAATGTTAGGGTACTTTTTACACCTAAAACTATCATTGAGATTTCCTAGAGGGGTCCTGGAAAATCATAAAGATTTGTTTCTTTGCCTTACAAAAAGAGAGATGCTAGAAATAAATGCATTTGTTTGATGTGTTACTATGTTGAGTTGCATGTGAAGAGTTGTCAGATCAGAAGAGATGCTCAGTAAAATGTGACTAATCTAAGTATTCTGAAATTGTCTATTTCATGGGAAGACCATGGAGATTTACCAATGCTCTCATTGTCTATAATACGTTTTTCCCTTCAGGGGAAATACTGATCAAAACTCTTAGGAAATAGTTATGTAGGGTAGCCCAATAGAGAACTGTATTGTCTTCCATTCTGATATTGTCAGAATAAAAAATTAACCACTAAGTCTCTATAATCTACACACAACTTTTGTATTATTCTGATGTTTGCCTGAAGGCTCTGCTATAAAAGGTACAGGCCAGAAAGGACGCTCTCAGAGTTTTGTGGAAAAGGACTGTTGTACCAGGTATTTTAAAATATTGATATTTCAAAGAATAGACTCTTAGGCAAAGGCTACTGAGTTGACAGTACTTAGATAATTGTTAAGCTGTTAGTGGATGGAGTCAGAATTTCCTGGGATTTCTTTTTTTGGTCTGGATGTAGACGGCTTCATGAATGCAGACTGCTAAACCAAGAACCAGCAGAACAAGAATTAATTACATAGAACTCAATGAACTGAAGAGGAAAGTTTTATTGTGGCTATTTGCTTGGCTGATGTTGTTCTAATGTTCTACTTTCTGGATAGATGAGGATGCCTTGCCTCTTTACTTTTTTTTTTTTTTTTTTGCTGAGGAAGATTCACCCTGAGCTCACATCCATGCCAATCTTCCTCTATTTTTTAGTATGTGGGCTGCCAGCACAGCATGGCCTCTAATGGTGATGTAGGTCCAAGCCAGGGAATCAAACCTGGACTGCTGAAGCAGAGTACACTGAACTTAACCACTAGGCCACCAGGGCTGGCCCTCTCTGACTTTTTAACCTATCTCTAACCTACAGTTTAGTAAACTCTGCTTTCATAGGCTAAATTGAAACATTTAAAAATTATATCCTATTCTCACTGATGCCCCAGAATTCACAAACTATTACTGAATCCCCTTAATTTTCAGGGCAATATAGTTATTTCACAGGTTCAGTTGGAATCTATCCACGGGATATAATTAGGCAAGCAAGCCCTTACCTGGAGTGTCGTATCAGAGAATGATGCTCACTGAAACAGATATGACTAGCGACTTTAAGAACTTACGGAGCCAATGCCTACAAAGCCCTCCCAGGAAAACTGACCTGGTACCTGGTTTACAGGGTCCTGGCCTTACAGGTGGTAAGGAAGCTACTAGACCAGGAACCTAACAAATGTTGGAAACCTTGAGGAATTCAAAAAGGTTATAAACACTATAGGTGAACTAAGGAGCAGAGTTTCTTAGGCTTGGTTTCCTAGCCTTGGGATAGCAAATAATAGAGGCTTTGAAAAGTCCAATCCAAGATTCCTTACAAAAACCTGCAGGCGGAAGTTAATTTTGTGGGCTTAATAGTTGTTTATACTGTATGGCTCTCTATTTGCAAAGCAAACCAAGAAAGTCTATATGGTTAATCAACACTCTTACCACACCAATGTAAATAATTAGGCCAAATCTTATGAGACCAGCCCTCTTTTGTGATGAAGAATAATCTTTGAGATTATTATAATTACAGGAGAGGAGGGGGAAAGAACTGTCAGGCAGAGTGTGAAAGACTGTGAAATGGCCAAAAAGAAATGACTGGGTGTCTTTTCAATGGAATATCAGGTGTTATTTAGCATACCCTTCTGAGTTATCTGATTCTATAGCAGTCTGTGTTTTTGGTATCTTTAACTGAGCTAGTTTATAACTATGTAAATTATAAACTGATATTATTGCAAATGAATTTTGTCCAGTGAAGATGCAACTAACCCCCATCCACGCCCCTCCCATGGAAGAAGCAAGCTGTGAATCTGCTCAGCATTCTCCATTGCCTATGCATGTCTCCTCTTTGAATTTTCCTTTGAACTGGTTATAACATCTTACTAGTTTCTAGTATTAATTAATCATTAACTAGTATTAATTAATGACTAATATAAAATCTTTGGCATGTATCCATTTATAAAAAGAGTCAATTGTTTGCTATCTCTCCTGGTTGTTATTTCATACATTTTAAAGTATGGCGTGCCGCCATTCTGATATTCAAAAGCAAGAAGGAAAATCATCTAGTTGAACAGACCCTGTGATTTGAACTACATTTCATTTGTTAAGGCATCTTGATACATATCAGTGATCTTGTAAAACCAAAATAAGCTAGAGAAGGAACTGCTTTGCCACTCATAGCTGGCAGCAACATTCAGCAACAAATACGTAATTTATGGGATTCCAGTACTGTTCACATTCCAACGCAGAAGAGTGGGACACAGTGACGAATGCTGGATTCCAAGCTTTGTAATAAAGCTGCTCAGGGACTTCCTGATTTAAAGATTCAAAATATGACCACCTTGCAGTTAAAAGCTGAGTGAGGGAACATCCCCAGGTTCAGAGACTAAGGGTTATAAAGAATAAAAGATACCTTCTCCTTACATTCATGTTTCATCTGACATCACTGTAGCATTTATACTAGAAAGCATTTCAAAACTGGTTATTATTTCATGGATCAGTGCTCCGTGCACTGCACTGCAAATGCTCTTACAAGTGCACAAAAACCTCACTTTTTACAGCCACAAGGATCTGCCATCCACAAAGACTACACTTAGTGGGACGGCCTTATTTCCTCTCTCACCAACCCTAGGGGCAACATGTCTAATCAGGCCCAGCTACATAATTTGGGAGGCTCAACGCAAAACGAAAATACAAGCCCCCTTGTTGAAAATTTATTAGGAATTACACGATGGTGACAGCAGAGAATTAAACCAAGCATGAGGCCCTCCTAAGCATAGGGCCTTGAGCAACTGCACAGGAAACATGCCCAGGAAGCTGGTCCTGGGCCTGAGGCTTCTTAAGGAGAAAGGGTAGAGAAGCCTTTATCCTCTTCATAGAAACAGATTTTCAGATATAGGCTAACATCTTCCCAGATGTCAACGTAGGCCCTCTTCCATCTCCTAAGAGTAGGAGGGACTTAAATGTATAGTATCTTTCATTTCTTTGATGAAAAGTCCTGGGTTACCTGGTATAAATCTGATTAGTTATGCATCTGCTACCAGATATCTCGCTCTCTTATATTCAGAACTCCCATATTCATAAGTTTTCCAAACCTCCAAGGACCAGAGAAGGTTCATAAGCAATCCACACGTGTGAGGTCTCTTGGATAACTGATACCCAGGGTCACCACACACCAAAGGGACCTGAGAGGGATCTGCTTCCCCAGGGATCTGTGGACCGCAGCCAGCCTGAACCCAAACTCAGGGACCTCTGTCCGGGAGCACTGGTGTGAGATCAGCAACATTTTGCTGTTCAGAGACTAGGGTGGAAGTTCAGATTAGCCACCAGCTCTCACTTGCAATTTCCTGAAAACACTATATTTAGTGTTTTCATGTGTTCTGTTTTGAGTAACATCCTGATCCTGACAACCATGAGAATCTCTTTACCTCCTAAGATCCAAATCAAGAGTCACTCCCCCACTGAGCCTCTCACTTTCTAGTAAAACTGGCCAACTGTCCCACCTTTATGTCCTAAGTGCCTAACACAAAGTCTGGTATGTAGCTGGAGCTCACTAAACATTTGTTGGATGTATTATGAATAAAAGGAGGAGGTGTATGTGGCAATATTTCCATAGTAAATGCTACAATCAAGGAGAAACAGTAATCATATCCAAGAGCTTGATTTTTGAATTATTATAATTTTCATTAACAGGAATAATTTTAACAACTGCCACTTACTGGCCCTTACTCTTGTGTTGATTATTTTACATGCATTATATCATTTATGTTTTTTGATAACCTTTGAGGGTTTTTCTTTCCAACATTACCCTTATTTTAGAGATAAGGAAACTGAGATCAGAGAGATGAAGTACCTAGCCTAAGCCTATGTAGCCATTAGCAGAAGGGCTGGCTCAAACACAGCTTGGCCTGACTCAGAGGCCAGCACTTAATGACACACTACACAGGCCCTCTGTCTTTAACAAGATGAGGACTCTAATTTCTTATACTGTGTTCTATTATGTGTTTAGCTAAATTAAAAATAGAAAAGACATCTCTTCTCTATCCTGATAATTCTCCAGTGCTACAGTGAGAAATGCTCCTAACTCTCAGATTCGGAAGGAGAGAAAGCTTTCATACATATTGATCTTTGCCCTCCCTCTTCAAAACCCAGAAGAAGCTGAATGCAAGAATTCTACTTCTTTCATAACTTTACATGCAATTTACTTGATATAAGAGGGAAGAGCACAAATTCTTCCAGTGTATATTTATTTATGAATAGCCTATTTCTTTACCAAAAGGCTTTGAGGATGCTTATAACAAAAATCTTACACATGGAAGAGTAGGGAGAGAGAAACCAAGCCCTGGGATTGTGGAAAGAAGCAGCAAATACACAGGCCACATGTGCCCAGGGCCTGGCTGTGCCACAGCCTCATGCAACATGCGGATCCCAGTCTTGGTGGAGTGTCCCATCACAAGGGACCACACAGCCCTTTACCTGTGCTTTAAATTATGTTACTATTAAATTAAGTTGCTAAAAAGTCTTAGAAGCCTAAGAAAACACTGCTAGAAAGAAAAATTACGGTCAAAAAGTTGGTCGTGGAATGATAGATATTATCAGAGAATAAAAAAGGACCTAAAAAGCCCAAGTACCATTATTAGATTTGCCAAGGTGGGTATGGGACAATAAATATCCAGGTCTACGCTTCTGTAATATCCATCCAACTGGTAACTAATACTTGAAAAAACATAACTGGCCCTGAAACTGGAATCTTTTCTTTGCCTTTCCTTCCACAGAGCTAACATATAATCATGGTTCCACTTGCTGCAGGGAATAAAAACACCAAAATGCTTCCAACGCAGATAATATTGTATAGAAGTATACTTTCTTAGCTTTTTTCCCTTGGACTTGGAAACATTTTGCTGTCATCCATCACTTACTGTAGTGCTAAAGCTCTCTTTGTTTTGATGGGAGTTTTATACACCAAATCAAACTAGTTGCAAAAATGTCGTATTTCTGCTGCTGAAGGATGGTATGAAGCAGCAGAACCTGGGACAGAAGACACATGGAGTTGTCCCTCTACACTATGGTTGGACATTTCCACAAGAGGGGAAGGCAGTCTCCCCATCCTGAGGGGTGGGGATCTCTGTCCAGTCTGCTCTCTCCAGTTCCCAAGCTCACCAATTCGGTCCTTGATTTGGAACTCTGATACCATCAGTCACCCTGGGGGAAGGTGGGAAAACGAGGAATTGTTCAGCGCAAGGGGCAGCCTTGGACCCCAAGTAGAAACTCCTTGGCCTCTAAAGATGAAAAGAGACAGAAAACACCATGGGGCACCTGGGGGGAGGGGGATACCATATGTTACTCAATGTTCATTTTCATATCCCCAGTGCCTGGCACAGCTCTGGACATGAGGAAGGTTCTGAATAGCTTTCCTAGTTCAAACGGACCTAAGGTTTGGGAGACCTAAGCTCCCAGCTGGGGTCTTTGAGGATGGTAGCCTAGTACGCTCATCTAAGAAATGATATCTGGCTTCTCTCTTTAACAGGGTTATCATAAGACTAAACTGAGGTGTCTGCGTGTTTTGAAGGCTCTTTGACAAAGTATTAGGTGCTATTCAAATACAGGGATCACTGAACACCAATCCAGGGTCAATCTTCAGGGCAAAGGAATGGCTGCTTTGACAATGGGCTGATGACTTCTCCTCTCTGGCCGGGTGCCCTTGCCCTTTCCTTCCCACACCTTCTTTGTGAATCCCTTCTCCTACTTTCAGCAGCTCCAGTGGCTTTCCTGTCCTCAACTTAGGCATTCAAACCCGCTCTAACAGACTGACAGCAACTGATGCTGAGGAAGTTTATTTCTCCTAGCTCTGTGACACCCGGGGCAACCCCTCTCACGCTAAGACCTGGGGACAAGGAGCTTTTTAGAGAGTTCATTTTATTACTAAGCTTGAATTAAATAAAATACCTTCTGCCATTATTCCTGTTCACAGCCAGTTCTGACTGGGGGCTCCTGATCTCACCGCCTGCCTGTCCTAAGTTCTAAGGGTGTGATCCCTTCGGGATGGACTCCAAGTCTGGTCTATTCCATTTTCTAAAAGGTCAAGTCTGTATTTCTTAGAAACTGGAAGACCTTTCATTTTTCTGGGACTGAGAGACTGTATCTCAACTTTGTAGCTTTTCCTTTCTTACCAAACTATAGGTGCAAGTTCCCTAGAACAACATTCTGCATGAGAGCACTTAGCACACAGTGATGCTGGTGTTAAGCACTGTTACACTTCACCACCCTGTGGACGGGCCATGCAAGGCTGCTTGCAGCCTTTATTAACCACTGTGTAAGAATAAAGCTAATTATGAGCTAATCTGAATGAGTCCAATAAATATTACTGATCTTCATTCAAAACCTGCGTTTTATTTCTCTGAGAGTCCAAAGCAGCAGGAATTACCTGGCAGATTAGATAATTGAGTGTTATTAAAGAAGACTGTTTTTGGCTTCTCTTTCTCTTCACTTACATAGATGATGTCAACTCCTTCTACAAGATCTCGATGTGTGTCCATGTCATGGAGATAAATATAAGAGAACGACCCCTCTAATGTGCTGATGACAAGGTCCAAGTGACCCACAAGCCAGGTGTAGCCCCAGACAACTGATCTGTTCTCTAACGTGGGAAAGAAGGGCTGACCAGCTACTTCTCTAAAACTAAACTCTAACATTAAAATAATTATTTTTGCATGGGCTGTCTAAAATTGAATTCACTGATATCCAATAATCCCAAACTGTAGATTTAACTGGGGAGGCTATTTTAAAACTAGTGTTTCCACGCAGATTTACAGGCAGAGCTAATGTTGCTTAAAACCAGTCAGTTCATGGGAGCAGGACTGACATTTGTTCATGGCTGTCTAGAGTCATTCTTAATAGCATTTTGAAAACTTTACAAGTTTAAACAATTCAGAACAGCTTGAGTGTTCTAAAGAGATCTAAAATTCCTTCCTACAACATGATTAGGCCTTGCCCCCAGGGACTGTGGGCAGCACATGCGGAACAAGTTGGAGTGTGGTCTGAGGGTCACCAGCAGAGAGCCGCCTGGGAGGCTGGTTACGACACAGACGCCCGAAGCTCCAGACAGCGACCAGATCTCAGAAGACAGGGCCCAGAAAGCTACTTTTTAACAAACTCCTTGGTGATTCTTTGTGTACCGCAAAGTTTGAGAACAGCTCCAAGGAAACACAAAGCTCTCCCTGCTCTTCCTCCCAGGCCCCTGAAACTGTCCCTGAAGGAAGAAGAGCCTGATATGAATCCAGGCGAGAACTCAATAAATATTTGGTGAAGTACAAAATGTACTGTGTAAGGAAGGATATGATTTCTCTCTTTCCTCTAGCTGCCAGGAATCTTAGAGCCACATTGGAACTCAATTAAGAAATTCTGTGGGCCTTCCTATTTTTAAGCTCATTTTTCCCTCATTCTCAAATTTTGACTCTTATATTCTTTCCGGTTCTAATTTTTACCTTTTCTTTATTTGCTGCCATTATTTTATTTTACGGTTTTTTGTAAGCACTCTCAGATCCTCTGTGGAATAAGATGGAGTATAAATAAATAAACAGATGTACAGATGTAAATCAAAGTGGCTATTATTTGCGTTCCTGCCATGTTCCTTCCCACGCTGAGATCCTGCCATGGAGACTGGCCCGCACTCCTTTGTTCTAGCTTTCGGCTGGGAATCTTTTCTCAGTGTTCTTTATAAAAGCACCAGCAGTCTTACTTGTGTCCTTGGAGCTCGATGGCTGTTCCTTTTCTCCCACCGATGTCCCACATGATTACAGAGTGATCTGAGCTGCCCGAGAACAACACTCGCTGGACGGGGTCCCAACAGAGAGCAGTCACCCCACCTGAGAGAACAGAGCCAGCTGGACATTAGTCACAAAGTAATAGTATTATTCACCAATAAAATGTGAAAGCAAAGGAGTTAGGATCTAGCGCAGTTCCTGGCATACAATACATTTTTGTTGAAAGAACAAACAACTAAGTCTCAAAAGAGAAAAAAATTGGCTCCAAGAATGAAGTCCCACCCTTTAAGCATTATTTTCTCCCAAATTTAATGTACTATACAATGAATTACTGTAAAGACCAAAGGGAAATGAAGATGGCAATTAATTGACCTTCAAACAACGGGCATAATTCTAAGAAGAATGGAAAATATTGCACTGTTTGGAAATATTAACCATATTTTCTTAACTGCTGTCTACTTCCCACCCCAACAATAAGAGATAAGAAGTAAATGGGGTTTAAAAATCTCAATTAGCTTTTTTATTCTTGAACACAGATATAAATAGACTATAATATCAGAACTTAAAATTTATTTTCTCTCTTTGGGAATATAAGTTTACAGATTCTGGGCAAATTACCTACATCCTTGAGTGTCAGTTTCCTCAACTATAAAATGGGGAGGATGGTAATACGACTGTGACTACTACAGTGATAACATCAACCCAGCCATTACCTACTTCACAGGATTACGGTGAGAATTAGATCGGATCAATTACGTAGGACCCTCTGTAGACTGTGGTGTGCAGTACAGATGTTGGTTATTAGCATTACTCTAGCGGTGTGGCTATAAAATATGATGACAGATTTTCTTCTCTGGCAGTCCTCTTATAAATCAAACTCCTTGTGCACTGAGAAAAATAACAACTTTTTCCATATAAATTGAATGCAAAGCCTACAAATACTTAAGAATGTGAGAAAGACTAACTTTTTACCTTATTAAAAAATATTGTATTCTGAAAAGAACATAAAATAGCTTATTTCTTGGAATCTGACATTTTTCCTATTCAGATTATCAGTTTGTTCTAATGAAGTACTGCACTTTAAAAGCTTTTAGGAAAGTTTCTCTCATATAATTGTCTCAGAAGACCAAAAGGGAAAAAAAAACCCTCACTATTCTGAATTATGCTTAATGGCTTCTTCTCATACCTGCACAACATTCTGCTTGAATATATTCCTGTCCATGTAAGAATACACATCACCTCCCCCAGGGCACATGCAGTAACCACCCAGTGCAGCTCCCATCTCCTCTTCCCTCACCACTTGCCGCCCCTCAACCCCATCCATAACAGCTTCAAGCACAGAGCCAGCAGCAAACAGGGTCTAGTGTTGTCTGTTGAATGAATGAAGGAGCAGATGAATGAAAACACAAAAGTCTTTGTTTTCATCCACAAATCTTGTTATTCGGAAATGTTCTGCTATGTTTACTTAGCTTTTCAAAGCTGAATATTTTCTCCTTCTGTATAACTCATTTTCTTTCCCTGCTATTAAACTCCATATACCTTTTTTTTTAAAGCTTCTTTCAGAATTTTAGAATGTAATACTTCAGCATATACATTCCATCCTGCAAAATGTTTATTTCCACACAGTACCCAAATGGCTGACTTTGTTCAATATCTGTGGCAGTTAGCTAATTGTTCACCTAAATTCATATGCCCCCTTCCATATATACAGTGCTCCCTGGAAAGCTGCTGTCCTGCAGGGACCACATTTACTGGGCCCTCCTGAATCTAGGGGGCATGGGACCAGTCCTCAGCCATGGAACCCAGAAAGTATGAGGAAGTAACATGCATTGCCTGTAGGCCAGGCAGTTAAGATATCCCTTTTCCACTGTCTCTTTACACTTCCTCCTAGAGGACTCTGAAACCTCATGGCATGAGAAATTCTAGAAGGAGCCCGGGTCCCTGAATCACCAGAAAAGACCTGTAAATCAGGAACACTGGCATTGGATTGTTACATGAGTGAGAAATAAACTTCAGCAGCATTAAGCCACTGAAATACTGAAAATTATTTGTTAAGAGTAGTTAGCATTACCTATTACAATGCCATATGTTTACTGGAATATTATAATAAGCCTGGCCCAAGAGAAAGATGAGAATCGGCAAAAGCTTCATAAATGTCAGAGAAATGAAAAGAAGTTACTGGTTTAGACTGTAAATATTGATGCCTAATATTTAAACAGAATTGGAGAGAACCCTGGTCAGAAAATTGTTGCATTAGCCTCCAAAGCAATCCATTATAAACTCTGAATTGATTTTTTCTCCAAAATATATCTAGAATCTAAGCACTTTTCACCACCTCTACTGCTACCACCCTTGTATGAGCCACTGTCAAAATTCTTGCCTGGAAAATTAAAAAGTCTGACACATGTTTTGTTATAAAGGCTATGGGGGAAGAAGGCATTCTCATACATTGCTGATGAAAATGCAAACTAGTAAAACGTGGAAAGCCATATCCAACAAAACTACATATGCGCTTAGCTTTTAATCCAGCAATCTCACTTCTGGGAATTTGTCTCAAAGATACTGTCTCCACACCCACAGAAATACACATGCACAAGGCTGTTCATTCCAGCATTGTCTGAAATTCCAAAATATTGGGAACAACCTAAATGCTTGTATGAGAGAGTAGGTGAATAAACTATGGTACATTCACTGAGTACTACGCTGCTATGAAGAATGAACAAGAACTCTTGGATAGATATGAAGTGATTTACAGGATATACTGTAAAGTGAAAAAGGCAAAATGCAAAAGAATATCTACATTATGCTACCTCTCAGCTAAGGAAAAAGGGTCGATGAGTAACGAATGAGATTTGTTAACTAAAAGCAGGTGTGTGGGAGCAGCTGGGAAATGGAAATAGAGAGGGATGAAAGAGATTAACACTTTTCTGAGTACATTTTTTTGTTTGATTCTGAGTTTGGGAACCATGTTAATGTTTCACATATTCAAAAACAAGTGAATAATTAAAATCAACCAGGAGTGTGGGGTAGTGATGGACCCCAAATGGAATATAAACAGAAACAAGTGAACCTAGCTGTATTATAAATGAATGATACAACCACACTGAAGGGGAGCAGGAGGAGAACTGACAAAAGTAGCTTTGGAAAATGGTAGTTCAATTGTATAGTTTAAGGCTAAATATAAAAAGACTTGTACACAAATATGGTACTCTAGTTAGTAGGTTTGTACTTCACAGGGATACAGGTTATACAGGTTAGCAAGTCTGACACTATTCTAATGTGTATTTAGGATTGAGCAACTAAGAAATGTACTGAGGATAATAAAGGCTGAGATTCTCACTATTATAATAGGAGTTACAAATAAGGAGGGAAGTTTAGAATAAACTCTCCGGGGTTAGATCTGAATTTGAAATATCAGTATGGAGTCAGGTGTGTGTACAAGCACACACATCCAAGATATAGAAATAGTTATAGATGTGTGAATACACATATATATATTTTCTAGCTCTGTCTAGTGAGAGGGCCAAGAAGCAATGACACCCCATTAATAATAAGCACACATAGCACCCAGATTTTGCCTTCTAATTACTATTCTGTAATAAAAGGAATAAGGGTTATTTGGATAGTTGAATCTAGGGCTGAGGCAAGGAGTATACAAAATAAGCCAGGAACATCATATGGTACCATAAAGTACGACTTGCTCAAAAGATGATGGGGACATGTGAAAAGGAGACAGGAAGCAATGCGAAGGGGTTCCCAACAGCCAAACTGGGGACAATTTGAGCAACAAGATAAATAAATGGTAGTAACAAATTCTCACACAGAAATAAATAAAAACTTTTGGATCCAAATCAATACAATCAACTGAATAAATACATGGGGGAGAAGTGAAAGTTTTTCCTTATGGTACAATTCCAACCAAACAGTGTGGAAGTTATTACGGTAATAAAAAACCCACAAATTTGGCAAACACTATAATCATAACTGTTTCTGGTAAGAATCATGAATAAAATTACTGGGCAGAAATATGATGAAAAACAGAATATTTACACAGTTTCAAAGTATTTCCTCATAAAATACTTATGAATTACAAAGGGTGATTAAGTGGAGAAACCTGGCAGACAGTACCCTAACCAAATGATTAAAGTTAACATCTCCAGGGCAGAACAAATCAACATCATGCATCTGATATGATGCACTGACAAGGACACAACGTCATTTTTGTGGTATTCTTATCAAAAATGCATAACTTGAATTTAACCATGAGGAAACATCAGACAAACTCAAATGGAAGGACATTCTACAAAGGAGGGACATTCTGGCTAGTACTCAAAAATGCCAAGGTCATGAATGACAAAAAAAGACTGAGGAACTATTCTAGGTTAAAGGAAACTAAGGAGATATTATAACCAAATGAATGTGTGGTCCTGGGTTGAATTCTGAATCAGAAAAAGGTTATTAGCAGGATAACTGGAAAAAATGTGAGTAAGGTCTGTAGAATAGTATTGTATCAATGTTAATTTCCTGATTTTGACATTTGTACTGTAGTTTTCAAAGATGTTAACATTTGGGGAATATGGATGAAGGATGTATAGGACTCTGCACTATTTTATAACTTCTTTAATGTCTGAAATTATTTCAACGTGAAAGTGAAAAAAAAGAAAGCCTAAGACTATTATAAGAGCCTTCTACAAGGTTTCCTGGGCTCCACTCCTGTTCTGTTAGCTGTTCTCCGGCTAGCAACCAAAGCAATCATCGAAAAACCCAAAGCAGATTATGACACCCTTTGCTCAAATCACTCCTATGGTTTGCCATCCCATTCAGAGGAAAACCCGAAGTCCTCTCTATGGCCTTTCAAGGCCCTTCCTGATCTCACTCCTGCCCCTATCGTGGGGCTTCCCTTCCTCCCCTTCTCTACCTTACTTGCTCCCCTCATTCCCTCACTTCACACAGGTCCCTGCTCAAATGCAACCTCCTTACAGAGACCTTCCTTGTCTGCTCTTATCACTCTAGTCCTTATTTTGTTTTATTTTTCTTCAGAGCATAACAATCTATCACATACTTATTTACTGTCTGCTGCCCCAACAGAATACAAGCTGTGGCAGGGCCAGGGTTTTGGCTTGTTCACCATAGTCTCCCCAGGACCTAGAATTCTGCCTGGCTTACAGTAGGAACTCTAAGCACAGACAAATGAGCAAATGACTGCAAGGAGTAAGCACACGAATCAATGTCCTGTGCCTTGTTCTTAGCACACAGAACAGGCACGTGACATCTCTTTTCCTGGCTGACCCGTGGGAACAGCCTTCATCTATTTTGCTACTAACACCTTTTAGGTTAGAGAATGCTCATCTCAAGGAGAAGCTCTGGAGATGGTCTTGTTTGACTGGTTAAGCCACTAGGATTAGAGGGATAGAAAAGAGAAAGATGACAAATGGGATTTCCCCTATTTAACATCTGTTTGCGTCCCCCTAAAACTCCTATGTTGAAACCTAATCCCCAATATTTGGAGGTGACGAGGTCACAAGGGCAGAGCCTTCAGGAATGGGATTAGTGCCCTTACGAAAGAGACCCCAGAGAGCTCCCTCACCCCCTTCTGCTATGTGATGTTATAATGAGAAGGTAACCATTTAGAAACGAGGAAGTGGCCCTCACCAGACACTGAGTCTGCCAGCACCTTGATCTTGGACTTCCCAGCCTCCAGAACCATAATAAATAAATATGTGTCATTTATAAGCCACCCAATCTATGATATTCTGTAATGGCAGCCCAAACAGACTATGACAACATATAAAATGGGTAGCTCAGGTTCTTTAAAGCATCTTGTCAGATTTAAATTATGGTGGGCAATGGTAAAAAAAATGGCTAGAAAGGCTTATTTAACTTAATTAAAGACTTAATTGCAAGAGCTGTTCATCCTGTCAGAACAAACATGGAAATACTTAAATAGAGCTTATTACATGCCAAGTGATAAATACCTTTCAATTTCCCTCAATACACACCCACATCTATAAACACTGCACCATGAGAAGGAGGCCCTTTGCCTTCTTTGTTGGTGACTAAGGGATAAGGATAGTTTACGGTAAAGAAACTGGAGGTTTAGATATGGTATTATAAGTGCACTGGCTCTGGAACCAGATTCTAGGCTTAAATTCCAGCTCTATCCTTATTAGGTATGTGGCCTTGGGTAAGTTATTTAACGTCTTTGTGCTTCAGAAGTCTCATCTGTAAAACAGGGATGATAATAGTTTTGTTGGGATTAAATGAGTTAATATATGTGAGCACATAAAATGGTGCCTAGCACCTGGGAAGCTCTCAATAAATGTGAGCTATGATTACACTGCAGGAGACCTCATCTATACCATCTCCGAGACAGCGCTTATTGTTGAGTTAGCTTTAAGGCAGTGATCAGCTTGTTCCCATGTTATCCCACAATCATGAGGTCAATTAAAGTTTTAGAAACAAGACCCATCTCTAGTTTTTCCACATCACATCAGGCTATAAGGGGCCAGAACTGGGAAGGAAAGTTCTTGGTAATATAGAGTTAGGAAGAGAAAACCAGGTTAATGCAAGTCAAGGTATACTCATCAGACCCTCCCAAGGCTCAGAGTGTTAACATGCTCTATTAACAGTGGAAAAGATGGAAGGAAAAGCAGCAAGACAGGAAATAAGATGGACTGGGGAAGGAAACAAATAACTTTGGGGTCTCATCCTAGCTCTATGTAAATATCCTAACAATGGGTCCTATTGGAGGTTGGCTTATAAATTGTAAACTAAAGAATTCATTTCAAGTCAGTTCAACAAGCACGTATTAGGCTCTGTGGATACAATCAAATGAAATTAGACGCTATGCCAACACAAATGTACAATGGTAAGACAATGGGATTAGTTTTGAGAACAAGAAGGGCATGCACATTGTATTTGGTGGAGTCATTCTCTCATGGGACCTGTGGTTACTCTCTCTGCCTAGAGTGCCCATTCTACCTTTTATCACCAAAGTAACTTTTCTCCCTCTTCAAGGTGCAGCTTAGGTGTCTCCTGCAAGAAGCCTTCTCCCAACACCCCCAATCCAGGTGAGGTTCCCACCTCTGTGTACATCTCTGTTGTCACACTCACCATTTTGTCGAACTTTGTTGGATTATAAATCCATCTCTACAGTAGGCTTTGGGTTCAGTATCTCTGTATTCAAGCACAGTGCACAGTGCTTGATACACAGGAGGCACTCAATAAATATTTACTCAACTGGCCTGTTGAATTTGAAGGCAGAGAAGAATGGGCAGACAACAAACAAGAGCAATAAACCATCACTACAGAGGCACTGGGTGAGCCTCGAGGGTGGGGCCGGCAGGAAGGCAGCGCGCTGAGAGACATGGAGGAGCAGAGAGGTGGGGAGAAGAGGTGGAGGTGGAGAGAAGAGCCGCTGACTGAACAGCCTCTTCCTTCCGACGCGACTGTTCCTGAATCTCTCAGCAGACAGCCTCCTGATGAACAGTCCTTTCTACTAGAGGCTTTTGGCAGCAGGAGAAGGCAGCTACCATCAGTGAGCCTGCCTTCCACAGCAGTGTGACACACACCTCACACTCAGTCCACATGCATACCATCCTCCTTGCCCTCCTAACTAGGTCGGACAATGAGAGCCAGGGTCTATGATTGTGGGTTTCCAGGGTTTATGATATCTTAAATGACAAAAATCATTTCTTCTATTTTTTTGACTTCACTTCAGCTTACTGCATCTTTCTGCTCCCCACAATGTTTCATTATATGCTTCTTCCTGTTTTTGACCTCGACAATATGACAGACAGAATAATTTTTAACAAATGAATTCATTCTTAAAAATAAAGGTTTTTATCATTATAGAATTTAACTATACTATTATATACTCTCATAGATGTAATTTTTAATGGCTGTATAATGTCTCAACACATGGAGGTACCTTAACTTATTTCACTTATTATTAGATTTTTCTCAACTTTAACTATTATAAATTTTGCTAAGATGAACATTTTTATATATAAAACTTTGTTCACATTTCTGATTATTTAGTTAGAAGGGATTCCCAAACATGGAACCAGATCAAACAGTATAAACATTTTTAGAAATTTAACATACATTACAAAAGGCTTAGTGAAATAATTTTCTGGAGAGCTTTACAACATTTCTTGCAAAAGCTAAAGACTGTGGACTGTTGCAAAGTCAGGGTTGGAAACTGCTGGGTATGTCTTTACCAGTGTGATTCGGTACCTCAGTACGAGTGTTCCCTTATACCCTGCCAGGTGAAGGTTTATAGGCTAAATGTGGCTAAAGGAGGGCCACCAAAGTAAATCCTCAGATCACGAAGATTCTTGGATAAAATATTTGACCTTTCGTTACTGCATTTTGCTCTAGGTTAAAGTGATGAGTGTTTTTGTAAAGCTAAATGTCCTCCATCTCTAGGCTACACCTTCCTCCTGAGATCCACAAACGGATCTCCAGCTGTCTCCTTGCCACCTCCCCAAGGACGTCTCTTGGTCACGTTCAGTTGAAAGCACCATGATATTCTCTCCCAAACCTGCTCCACCTCCAAGCCAAGTTCCTGGCTTCAGTAAACGGCATCATCATCCACCCAAATGCTCCAGACAGAAACCTGGGAGCCACTCTTACCCCAATGGCCAAATGCTGCTGACTCCTAATCTCCTACAGAGATCCTGAATCTTTCTTCTTCTCTCCATGCCCACTGCTATCTCCTCAGTCCAAACAAGTGTCACCTTTTCTAGGGACTCCAGCAGTAGTCTTCCTTCTATATGGTCTCCTCACATCCATTCTTGTTCCCACTCAATCCACCACCCACAGCTGCCACAGTGATTTGTTAAAATGGAAACCACGTTAGTACACTGCTTAAACTTCATCACTGGTTTCCCAGTGCCTGAGAACAACATCCGAAGTTCTTAACACTGCCTCGAAGGTCAACCTGTATTCCTCACCCCTGGCTCTCCACACGGGCCATTTGACTTCATTCTGTTACTCACACTTTCCTGCTCCAGGCTTCATACCTGCTTCATACATGCAGTGCCTGGAATGTTCTCATCACCTGGGTAACTCCCCTTTCTCCTTAGGGTATATTTACACACCACTTCCTTGGAAGCCTCTCCTTAACTCTCCGGAAAAGGAGAGGCCCACTTGTACCGGCTCCCAATGCAGCCTACGCGTGCTGGGGCTTCACAGCACTCGCTACACTCATAACATTTTGATTAATTATCTGAAATTCCTGGCTTAATGCTAATATTTCATGACTGGAAGATGCAGAGGTCAGGCATTATGCTTGTTTTATTCACCTATGTAACCCAGCACTCATCATATGGAGAGCTAATGACTTGACCGACTCAACGAAAATCCGCATCTACCGGATGTGAAAGCCTCCACTGTAAACAAAAATTGTTTTCAATTTAATGATTTGAACCTTCATATTTGCACTGAACTATGCCTGTCCTTGTTTTAGTTATTTTTATTATCGTTATATTGTTACTTTCAATAATTCTCCTAACGGTTAATGAACAAATCTGTTTTTAATTTTTCATTAAGTAGTATGCTTTGGCAGATTTACATCCAAGCCCTCCTGTTCCCAAGATGTTTATACTAACCAAAAAATTCTTACAAGTAAAAAAAAAACCAAACAAAACAATTTTATTGACACTATGAATTTCCAATGGTCAAAATCTGATTTTTTTTCCTTTTGTTCAGGTCAGTGTATTACTTTTTGGTAGAAATACATTGTAATTTCTGCAGAAATAACCAAGAAATAAAACCAGCAGAGGGAGCAGAAGAACATAAAACTAGTTTCGTAAGTCCCCATGGATTAGTAAACGTTAGGTTTTTGGCCTCTGGGTACGACTATTAGGCCAATCCCAGAACTAACCCACATCTCCTAACACCTTCTGTACCGTAACAGGGAGTGACGGGTGAGCGGCTACAACTTCACACACATACCGAAGACTTGTCAGCTTCCAAGTTTAGATCTGGACTGATGAGATCCCCAAGATCACTCTGTAATGGATCTGGGTTCATCTTAAGTTCTTTGTTTGAGGCATAGCGGAGTGAGGAGATTAAACTAATCCTTAAAAAACCCCCTTCTCTTTTTGAATAGTATTAATGTTAGATAGTCCTTAGCTTTTATCTTACTTACAAGTTAGCAAGCAAACCTGCCATAGTTCCACGGATGCTGGTAGAAGGTATGAGACTCCTTGGTCAGAGACGAATGATAGTTTATCATTTACAGGAGTAACAGCAGCAAGAATGTTAGCATTTTATGCTGGTTCCTCAAGTCTCAATTTCCACAGGAAAACATGAAGAGAGCCAAAAGGAGCCCTGCATGGTGTGCAGAAGAACCCTAAACTTAGGGAACTCGAATCTCTCAAAATAGGCAGTAGGCATGCCTGCCCTTTGCTCCTAAGCAGACACATCCCTTTGAAAAGGGCATTCAGTGCCTCAATATGAAAAAAGTACAGAAATGTGAGAGAAAAGTCTCCCCACACAGAAACCCTTCAATTCTGTACTAACTTGCCTTCTGGCAAGTCTACCTATGAATACGTCACTCCACTGGTCACTCTGATTCACCTGGGTGACGCAGGCTGGGATCAAATCTATTCAATCTGTCTCATATGTCATTTAATTAAGGCTACTACCTACAAGACTGCAAGCACGAGTTTAAGCCGGCCTACAGTACTGACCTTATCCATGACCCCCAAGGTCCTGGACCTAACCAGCTGAACAAATACAGCATCAGGGTCTACTTAGAAATCCAGTGGTTTTCCCCTTACATTTCCCCTCAGCCATTCCATGAGGCAGACAAATGTCACCCAGCTGGTGGCACACACAAATAGGACAGTCCCTCCTAAAACGAGGACTAGACTCAATTATTTGATCTGAACTGGGACTCCTAAGGTTTACCATCCATCTGGGAAGCCACACTGAAGGCACTGTCAACTTGTTGCCCCCCAACTGGTGAACATCTCACTTGAGTGGCCCAACAATTATAAACATTTTCTTTCCAGGGGCACTGTGAGAACCCTTGGTATTATACTTCTTGTACGAAGGCCAGGCATTAACTTGCTTCCCTCCCCAAAACCACAATAACTTGCACCTCAGGAGTGGTCATAAGAGGCTTTTGAGTATTTAAGGAAACACTACCAGTAGATCGTGCAGCCCTCAGATATGTGTGGAGATCTCCACAAAAGGAGCTACCTTGCTAATTCAGTGTAGCTTCCCAGAAAGAAGTGATCAGTGACACCACTTTAACCCTGGAAGATACTCCAGTCAGCCTCAACTCACTGGCCAGCGTGTGTTATGGATGACAGAATTGCCCTAGACTTCCTTCTTTGGCGGAGGAGGAATCTGTGCATTCTTTGTGTATCCATCTGTACCTGGATCAACGCCACAATATACAATAAGGACAAAGAAGGCATCTAGAACAGAATGCTTGAGTCATACATAGGTCAAGTTCTACACTTGATCACCTTCTTTTCTTGCTCTTCATTGCTACTAAATTGGAAAATGCTAACTCACTGCTATGAGTTGGCAGGAATGGCTACAAGAGTTTGAAGGCTCTTGCAGATGGTTTTGGATATTCAGATCATATGTGGAACCAGAAAGACTTCTCATTAAAGTCTGCTTCAGGAATTCATTAGACACTAAGTTGACCAGCCCATTCCATGTAAAAGCAAGAAAATTGAAGATTGCCACTTGTGAGACATAGGCAAAAAGATTTCCAGTCTACTCTGTGGTTGTATTCAGCCACATAAAAGTATTTCTCTAGGGGCTGGCCCCGTGGCCGAGTGGTTAAGTTCGCGCGCTCCGCTGCAGGCAGCCCAGTGTTTCGTTAGTTCGAATCCTGGGCGCGGACATGGCATTGCTCATCGGACCACGCTGAGGCAGCGTCCCACATGCCACAACTAGAAGAACCCGCAACGAAGAATACACAACTATGTACCGGGGGGCTTTGGGGAGAAAAAGGAAAAAAATAAAATCTTTAAAAAAAAAAAAAAAAAAAGTATTTCTCTAAATTCAGTTGTAACTTGTGGATGTAGTTTTTAACTACAGTCATTTTTTTCCTCTATGAATAAAATAAAAACATTAAGATTTGGAAGAATTTCAAACTTGCAGTGGGGCTGGCCCGATGGTGTAGTGGTTAAGTTCATGCACTCTACTTTGGCAGCCCGTGGCCGGTGGTTTGGATCCTGGGCATGGACCTACACACTGCTTATCAAGCCAGGCTGCGGCAGGCATCCCACATATAAAATAGAGGAAGATGGGCACGGATGTTGGCTCAGGGCCAATCTCCCTCAGGAAAAAGGAGGATTGGTGGCAGATGTTAGCTCAGGGCTAATCTTCCTCAAAAAAAAAAAAAAAAAAAAAAGTCAAACTTGCAGTGATGTATCCATTTCATCACAATTCAGTCATCCTAAAAAATTATTTCGGTATCTCAAATTTGATGTTGATGTTTGGAACTGGAGATATTTTAATTGATATTTTTAACCTATTCAATCAAGATAATGACTATACTGCTAAGTTGCTTAAAATAATAGAAAGAATCTTTACTGGCATTATCAGTAAAAGTGCTGTGTAATGTATCATATACTGATAAAGCCAGTAATGAACATTTTCTACTATTTAAAGTAAAAATAATGCCAGTAAAGAAATTAAGTTCCTTCCCAAAAGAAAAAAATGGCATGCTTCTGGTTGGAAAGGCAGTCTTACACTCCCCATGCCTTTCCTCACGCAGCACTCACCGCTTGCAACTTGATCATATTCATACTATTTCTTTCAACACTAAGAATATTAGTAGGCTCATTATTGAGTTCCAATTCATTAGTGCTATCTCTTTATCCAGGTAGCAATAACTCTCCCTATTGCACATAACTAGTCGTCTGTCAGTACTGAGTCCAGCAAACTCCGTGTCCAGATTCTGTGCTCCAAAGATAGCAAGCGTATCTCCTCCATATGTGCAGAGTACGTAGGCTGATATGTAATGGGCACCAGAGACATCAGTACACAATCACGCAGGTTAAGTGTACAGACTAAACTTGCCTGCTTAGGTTCAGACCCCAGCTGTGCCACCTAGTAAACTGTATGATCTCGGGCATGTCACTTGACCTCTCTGTCCCTCAGTTTCCTCATCTGTAAATATGAGGACTAAATGAGTTAATATGTAATGCACTTAGAACAGCACTTGGCACATAGTAGGAAGCACTATTTCGGTGTTTGATAAACCAATTAAATGAGTAATTTTGTCCCACTGTTAAGTGAAGCATCTGCTATCCTGTATCATAGCAATTACTCCTCTTCACTGTATGTTTTTGACACCGTGATTTTTAACATTACTTAGTAAAGAAATTTGGCTTTCTCTAAGAACAAAAATAAATAAATAAATAAATAAATTAAAAACCCCCTTCTCCAGAATTGTGTCCGGCTGAGTTTGGGACATCCCAGGGTCCAGAATGGGCCTACCGCATAGGAAGAGCTCAACGGTATGTTCGAATCACTGTGGGATCTCTCAGACATCCCTGCTCTGGCTTTAAGTGACTGAGCTGTGCTGTAGCCACAGCGACCACGGGTAGATACTACTGCCTACGAACAACAAGTTAAATATCTCATCTGCTACATTTACCTTCACGTTAGTTAGCGGCCTTCCTGGGCCACGTCCTGTCTTCCTCAAAGATATTTCATGATGAAATCATATGAAAATGCTTTAACTTCTCTGAGAAAGATAAGATACAATGCCAAGGTGACATTTTATGTTAGAACTAACCCAGAAGATGTGAAACCCTTGGGCCACATCTGGCTCACCACACAGTGGTAAGAAGCAGCTATTTACCCCTGTTCTGACCTGGAGGCAGCAACACAGAACTCAGAGCACTCCCATCAGCCACCATATGGTGCAAGCCTGACCAGGAGAGCCAAAACGTCAGGCTGAAAGCCACATCTGCCTACGCTGAATCTGGGAACTATCCAGGTCGTCACTAGGCCTGTGAGCTCACTGCCTAAATTTTACCTTGGGTCCATCCATTCCTCACTTTCCCATTACCACTGCTGCATTTCGAGGGACAGTTTCCTAGTTACATTCTCTACTCTACTGCCAGAACAATCTTCAAATCCAATCAGGTTAACTTCTTTGCTTAAAAACTCTTTGATGATTTCTCACTAACATCAAGATAATGCTCTCAGGGATTTGAACTAACTCTTTCTTCCTTTCTGGCTGCCCCCCACCTCATACTCAGTGTTGCAGTCAAAGAGAATTACTAAGAGTTCCCAAGAGAGCCCTGTGCTTGCAAATCACCATGCCTTGGACTATGCTGGTTTTCTCTGCCTGGATGGCTCTCTTCACTTCGCTCTCATGAACTCGACACTAACTCATCCCCAAAGATCTTAGGTCATGCCACATCTTCCCCAAGGAAGCCTTCCCTGACTAACTCCCACTCCTGTTCAAGATAGGCGCCCATTCTGTGTTCTTGGAAGTGCCTGGTGTCTGCTTCCCCCGCTGCCTTTGCCACCGTGCACTATAATTACCGTTTAGCTTCTGTTTCTCTCACTGGGCTGTGAGGAATTTGAGGACAATGACTGTGCCTTTTATTTCTGTGACTGGGAGTAGTGGCTGAGATCAAGCAGACTGAGCAAAGAGCGTAAAGAGAAGAGGGTCCAGGAAGAACCCAGAAAGGCCACAAAGGAGAAGAGAAAGAGCAGTCAGAGACACAGAAGAAAACTGGGAGAGAATGTGTCACAGAAGCTAAAGGAGGGCAGTTACAAGCAGGAAGGAATGACCACAATGTAAAATGCTGCTGAAAGGTTAAGTAGGACATGGTTTAAAACATGTCCACTGGATTTAGCAACCAGCAGGCCACTGGCCATCCGGGGAGTGGAGTGACAAGCCAAATTGCAGGAGGCTGGAAAGCAAATGGGAGGTAAAGAATTTGAAGCAGCTGGGGAAATGATATTCCTTTAAGATTTCCTTTATCATATTGTTGTTTGCTACAACATGAAGATTATGCTAAGTGAAATAAGCCAATCACAAGACAAGAAATACTATCTGATTCCACTCATATGAAGTCCCTAGAGTAGTCAAATTCATAGAGACAAAAAGCAGAATGCTGGCTGCCAGGAGCTGGGGAAGGGAGGAGTGGGGTGTTAGAGTTAAATGGGTATAGAGCTTCAGTTTTGCAAGATGAAAAATGTTCTGCAGATGGATGGTGGTGACAGTTGCACAACAATGTGAATGTATTTAACGCCACTGAACTGCACACTTAAAAATGATTAAAATGGTAAATTCTAGATTATGTACATTTTACCACAATTTAAAAAAAAAGAAAAAAGAAACATTGTTGTTAAGGAAATAAGATGGAGGGGCCAGCCCCGTGGCCAAGTGGTTAAGTTCAGAGGCTCCGCTCAGTGGCCGAGGGTTTTGCGAGTTCGGATCCTGGGCGCGGACATGGCACCACTCATCAGGCCACTCTGAGGCGTCATCCCACATGCCACAACTAGAAGGACCCACAACTAAAATATGGTCTTTGGGGGTAAAAAAGGAAAAATAAAATCTTGAAGGAAAAAAAGAGAATAAGATGGAAATTGCTACAACAGGACACGGGAGTGAGAGAGTTTCTGTTTGTTTTTTAACAGAGAGAAAAGAAACTCAGGCATGTTAAAAAATTGAGAAGAGTGAGTTAGTCAAAAGAGAGAAAAAGGGAATAACTTTTGGTGTGGAGACCTTGAGGAGAATTAGCCTGGGGCCAGAGGACAGGAGACTCCTACCTAGGCAGGAGGGCAAGAAATAAGGAGGGGGGTAGAGGAAAAGTCTGTTGGGAAGGGAATATAGGGTGGGCAAGAAATAAAATCTTTTTAAAGGCTTCTATCTGAGGACTCCTGTTTTTCTTTGAAGGAAGAGGCTGGGGAGGGGAGGGCTTGGAGAGGGCAGTGAAGGTCTGAGGAAGCTGACGAGGGGAACGGGAGGAGGAGTGCACCGAGGACTCGCAGAGGAGTCCGCGGAGGTATTTTGAGTCTGGACTGGAATGGGTTTGCAATGGTAATGATAATCTAAGTCTCGGGTGTGGCTTGGGGCAGACCCAGGGGGCGCGTGCACAAGGGTGTGGAGAGTCTGAATCACAGACAAGTCTCACCAAGAGGAAGGACAAGGGAGCCCTGAACTGAGAACGCTGGGCAGCAGGTGGCTGAAGTGACGCACTGCTGGGAAGGAAGGGAAGATAGGGCAGAGACACTGGGGAATGAGGGATCAAGGATCACACTCCTCAACAAGGGCAAGAGCAGGTGGAGTTGGAGTAAGGGTTGAGGGAAGTGAAAGACTAGGAGAGTGAAGTCAGCAGTGTAACACAGAAGTTTAAGATTCCTGGGCAGTTCTGGGTCCCTGCCAGGCCAGGCTTGGCCAGGGTATAGGTGGCTAAAAAGAAAAATTCCATCAGGAAAGACCTGGGTCCTATCCACAGGAGATGCTTCTATGTGCTCTCTCCCAAAGGCACAGATCATTAAGATGATCTTTTATGAACCTTTTCCCCTGGATTCAATTTTCTCTTTACTGCATTCCTTTTTTTCCCTTTAGGAAACCCCTTATGATCTAGGTACTATCCCATTTTACATCCTCATTCACCTACTTTTGTTCTTATATGATGTCTAAACTTAATATTAACTTAGTTCTATACAAAATCATGGGTTGGTAATCTGCAGAAGACACAAAAGCCCATTAAGATCCATATAAACGCAGTGACTTATTTTCCAGGGTCAACATCACATATTAAAAATACCAGCAAAAAATTAGTGATCATCATCTATTCAAATCTTTCAAAAGCTAAGTGTGGATATTTATATTATCTTGCTTAAATGACCCTGAGCAGACCAGTAACATAAAGGGGTCCTCCGGTTTAAACTGAAAAGAGGCCAAAAGGAAGGAAAGTTAAAGAGGAACTTGGGACTTTCATGTAGCCTCGCTACCCATGGTGAACTCAGTTTTCATTTCATTTGTGTTGAAAGTCGAAGTCTGTCTTGCCCACCATCTTCTTGCTCCAAAGATGGCAAGGACAGACTAGGCAGCTGTCCCTTTGGCCTTCCGGGGTTTGTGCACTTGCCACATAGTCTCAAACAATGTCTCATTGACATGTGCCAACACTGGCTTTCTCCAGTGCCACATGACAAAGAACCAAATCACCAACATTTTCAAATAGATTCGTTCCCCTTTTGCTTGGATTGACGTAGAAAATTTTTGACATTATATCTTACTGAACCGTTCTGAAATCAGTTAAGTGTAACGTGCATCTTTGCACAAGCCCAGAGAGTACTTTGCCACTTTCACAACATGTCATCCGAACATCAGAACATGCAGCAGGTGATGTTTCACTGGGAGAGCAGCACATGGAGACTCTGCTTTCAGTCCCACCTGTATGTCCTCTGAATGTTGTGACCAGGCTGCAGTTTTCTTGCTCCAGTTTGAGGATGGTTACTTGGCCTGAGTGGTCACCAATAAACACATGCCGGGTTTCAACATCAAATCTATCATGTAGGCATTAAGGATTGTTTCTCAAAATTGAGTGGATTTACAGAAAAAAAAATAATAAAGAGATAATAAATGTAACAAGAAATGTACGGATCCCATAAGAGGAAAACTTGGATACAATGCTGAAAGATACAAAAGTGGACATAACCAAATGAAAGATACAGTATTAGTGGATAGTAAGACAACATGATAAAGATGTCAATTCTCACAACATGAATTTATAAATTTAACACAATCCCTACAAAAATATCTACATATTTTTTTCCTAGAGCTAGATACATTAATTCTAAAGTTCATAATAGAAAAATAAATAAGCAAGAAGAACCAAGAATACTCTGAAAATAATAATAATATGGTAAGTGATAGGAGGAGGTTAGCTTACCAGATAGTAAAACATGTTATAAAGTCTCTGCAACTAAAAGTGTGATATTGGCAGATAAGTAGACAAATGGAACAATGGAACAGAATAGAAAGTCTAGAAATACACCTAAAAGCATACAGAAATTTAGCACATGTCTGCTAAAGGTGGCTCTTCAAATGAGCAAGGAAAAGATGGATTAAAAAAAAAAGATGTTGGCATAAACTGGATACTCATGTGGAAAAATAAAATAGGATCTGTATTTCATATTATATTCCAGGATAAATTCCAAATGAATTAGAGATCTAAATGTAAAAAAGGAAAAATGTAAGTTTTAGATGGGAAAGTTCCTCTGTAACTTGGAGTAGAAAAATTTATTACTCAAAATCACGAACAACAAATACCATAAACATAGCCAAAAGACAAACTGGAAAAAATATTTGCAACTTAAGTCACAAATGGCCCAAATCCCTGATATAAAAAGAGCAATCAGGAAGAAAAAGACCACAGACCTAACAGAAAAAGGGGTAAAATATATGAACGGATAGTTCAAAAAGAAATGAAAATGGTGCTGTGCAAAAAAGAACTAACCTAGCAGGCCTGACTGCTGTCCTTTGAAAGGCTGCTGACAAGGCTGGTGTGGCATCTGGGAACCTGGATTTCAAGAGAGTTCCCAGGGTTAATAGACAAGAGTGGCTCACTGTCCTTTAACTGTACAAACAATATGGTTTATGCCAAACACGTGTTTTCCTTCTGCGAGTATGGAATTTTGGTACATGCCAGGAAGCGGCTGCCTACGTGACCAGTCTCCAGTAAAAACCCAAGGCCCTGAGTCTCTAGCGAGCTTCCCTGGTTGATAATGACCAGCAATCCTACTCCTAGAGATCCATCTCAGAGATACACTGGCAAAATTACAAAATGACACATGCCTGAGGCTATTCACTCTATTATTTTAATAGCCAAAGTTTGAAAACAACCCAAAGTCCATCAAAAGGGGACTTACTGAATTAAGGATGATACATTCCTGCAACAGAATATTATGCAGCTGGGGAAAAACAATGGAGATCTCAATACCTTAGCAAACTGAGTGGAGTAATTTCCAGGATACATTATTAAGTGAGAAAAAAAGCCACGGTATATAAGAGTTTACATGCTACACTATCTTTGTGTAAGAAAGGGAAGGGGAATATAAATATAAGTGTGTGTGTGCTTATATTTACAAAAGGAAGCACCGGAAGGATAAATCAAGATCTAACCAAGTGGCCGCCTAGGGAGAAGGGAGAAATGAGCCGAGGGCACAGGGACGATCATGAGCCTTCTCTCTTGTTATATAGTTTCCATTTTGGAATCTTGTAACTATTTTACATATTAAAAATATTCATAAAATTAGAAGGAAAAATCTCCCAAATTGACAACCAAGTAAAACGAATGAACCTAACTATCAAATTGGTGATATAACCACACAGTTAATAGAATTATTTCAAGTGACTTTAAAAAACATTATTTTGGCTGTACATCCTTGGTAGAACATATTCTAAGGACAAAGAAAACTATAGAGAAATCTAAAATCTCATTCAACGGTCTTGTTATTAAAATACTGCTATTATTATTTTGAAACAACTTCAATATACCATAGGCTAAAGCAAATAAGGAATTACATCAATGTTTGAAATAAGAACCAAGATTTTCGGTCCAAGATAAAAGAAATCAAACACAAAAATGAAGTTAAAACCCCATAATGTTAAATTTGAATTAGAAATATGTGAACTAATGATTTATTTTCTTTTGAAAAATACACATAGCTATCTCTGAATACTATTCCTCACTAAAGAAATGGCTGATTTCAGCTGCAAGATGAGCTTAAGACATATGACAAAAAGAAAGTAGCACTCAAAGGCTAGTGGATTGTATTAAAAAGATATAGAAGCCAACGTGATGAGGCTCTTAAGGCCAAAGATGGGACAATATGAGCATCAAAAAAAAGTGACAATTTGGGGCCGGCCCCATTGCCGAATGGTTAAGTTTGTGCGCTCCGCTTCGGCGGCCCAGGGTTTCACCGGTTTGAATCCAGGGCGTGGACATGGCACCCCTCATCAAGCCATGCTGAGGCGGCATCCCACATGCCACAACTAGAAGAAACCACAACTAAAAAAATACATTACTACGTACTGGGGGACTTTGGGGAGAAAAAGAAAAATAAAATCTTTAAAAAAAAGAAGTGACAACTATTGAAATATACTGAATATTTTATTAAAAAAACAAACAAACCCTAAGAGTTTATAATAATGCTCAAAAACAAAAAAAGATCCCTATAGGAGGTAACCAGGGCACTAAATCTCTACTCTGAAAATGAACAACTAAAGAGAAATAATTAAGAATTTATGTTGCTTTTCCTATACTAATGGTATTTCAGGGTAACCAAGAGCCCTAGTTAACGATGGGAAGTTTTACTTTATAGAAGAATTCCAACTAATACATGTGGAAAAAACGATAGGATTACAAAATCACCATTTTGCAACCCTAATGAAAGAACTGGTTCAGGCAAAGACCAGTAATGCATGAAACCATTAAATGAAAGGCTGATGGGGAGGGCTGCACTGCAGGGACCTGGCTGTCACCATCTGAACCACCAGTCAACCTCTTGAACCAATAGAAGGGCGCCAGCACGCCACTACGAGCTTCCTGCTGTGAGGCACCAGGAACCACACAGCACAGCTACCAAGCGTTCTTACCAAAAATTGAATCTGAACTGAATCAAGATTTTAGAGGCAACTTTCAGTTTACAGAAGAATTTGGGAGAAGGGTAGGGAGAAAAACATTTTAAACAACATCATGAGAAAGCAGAGATCACTTAAGACCGTGGGGCTGTCTACAGGAGAACTGACTCAGTGCCTCCAACCAGCCACAGCGGCATAAAAAACAGTAAAGCGGGTCTTGGCTCTAGATTGAGAGATTTAGGAGATATGACAAGCACATCCGATGTGAGGACTTCGTCTGGACCCCACTTCAAACAAACCTACTGCAAAAAGCCATTTTTGACACAGTAAGTGAACCTGAAAATAGACTGATTATTCAACAATATCAAGGAGTGACGATAAATTTTTAAGAGTAATAATAGCATTGTGATTATTTTTAAAAGGCCCATCATTTTTAGAGTTGCACAATGAACTATGTAAAAATGAAATGACAAGTCTAAAATTTGCTTTAAAATATGTCAGCAAAAAGAGAGAGAAAGCAAAAAGGGATAGAAGAATCGACAGTGGAGCTGAGTAATGGGTATATGAGTGTGCACTACACTCTTTTCTTCAACTGGTGCCGATTTTGAAAATTTTCAGAATAAAACATTAAAAAAAACAAGCGAAGGAGAACAAGGCATAACAAATTTTTCCAGTCTGAAGAACAAGAGAGAAAAGTTATACTCTCCTAACAAGTTATCAGATACATGTAAAACGATATTAAGATTTATACGGAATAAGTTTACCTTAAATTTATCTTGATTAATTATACGAACACAGACCAAAAAACAGACTCAATCTAATACCTACAGTCTTTACAACTGCAGGTAAATAACAGCAGTCAGTAAAAAATATATGAATGTAACAAAGGCTATTTGGAAGACGGCTGAAATAAAATTATAGTACACCCTCAAAGTCAGAGTGATTGGCATTAGGCATATGAGGAAATAGGACAATCAAGATAACCTTAATAGCTTTTCAGTATTCTTTCCCTGAACAGGAATAGATCTAAGAAACTACTTGGTGGAAAGATATTCCACTATATAGGGTGACATCTTGGAAATATCTCCAACATGAATAAAATCTTAATATGAAGACTACCTGAATTATTTTTGTGAAAGCATGAAAAAAGTGATCAAAACATGGTCAAACGAAAAGACTAAAAGGTGAGGCTAGATAAAGTATTCACAAACTTAAAGACTAGCAAGTGAAGTGGGGAAGGAAAATAGTTCTATTTCCTAACATCAACCTGCCACGGGACCTTCGGGAGACACCTCCATTCTGCTGGGTCTAGTTGTGCAGAGCGCTAGCTGAAAGATCAGAACGCCCAAGTTCTAATCCTCATTCTGCCAGGTCAGTCAGGTGACCTCGAGAAAGGCCCTTAAGCTTTCCGAGCCTCTCTGAACCTTGGTTTCTACATTATGCAAATTAAGAATTAGGTCTTTTTGTTTTTACTGCACATTATTATTTGGATACTGAACGAAGTAACATTATGTGGAAGCAGCGTGTAAACTCTCAGGAAGTGCAAATGTCAGAAAATCTCTCTCCTCTCCTCTTCTCTCTCCTCTCTTCCTGATTGTTACTTAGTATTATAGTTCCCCACTTAATATTTGAAGTTTCAGATCTTTAGCCAAAGCAATCAAAGATTTTGAGGTTATTCAGAAACTGATAGTTCAATTTGTGAACTGGTCACAGTCGCTTTGCCCTCCTTTGCTTCTCTACTTAATTTTGGTTATTTTCATTGCGGATTTACTTCTCTGCTAAGAGGCCTGAAAGAAGAGAAAAAAGGCGGAATTCAATCTGGCTTATTCTATCCCTTGTTGGCTTGGGTGAATGACTTGGCGGTGGAGACAGGAGAGAATCAGTTCATCTGTAGAAGTCTCTTATCTTTGTACGTCACCAGTGTCCACTATGAAGAGAGATAGGGGTAATGATATTATTCTGGACATTTTATATTTTTCAACAGCTCTTCCTCCTTCCCTTATCACTACAAAAAAAATCCCTATAAGTATGGAAGGTGGCAGAAAGAAGAGAAGGAGAGAGGTGAGGGTGGAGGGTTCCCATGAAAAAACCTGTTTAAAACCTGGATGTTAATGTGAACCCTAACACTGTATGGGTTGCCTGTTAACAATCTGTGCACCAGGCAGCTCTGAGAAAAAAACCTCCAGCCTTGGCAAAGCCATACGGTTCTCGGTTGAGAACCTCTGGCAAAAGCAGTGCTGTCATGCCACCCGTGTGCAGCACTGGAAAAATGCCAGGGATACATATGCTCCCACAAGGGCTGGCACTGTGGCTCCAAAATTGGAGCTAGAGAGGCAGAGCTGGTGGAGGTGAGGGAATCTTCTGGAAGGGCCTGTCCCTGTATTATTGCAGCTATGCTCCACCTTAATAGCAAGGTTGGACTGGATGGTCATTTACACTGGGGAATGAAGCCAAACGCTTCACACACACACAAAATCTTCTGATTTCCAATCACGAGATTTTTTTTTTTGCTTGGTAAGCCACACGGTGTGGCCAAAGGAAACAGGTTAAAAACTAGGATGACTTTCAGAGATGCCTGAGGAGAGGAGTCAAAGACTACCACAGCCAGGAAAAGTTTAACTCTGTGTAGATGTTTTTTGTTTTTCATTTTCAGATAGTTTAAAAAGTAAACTTCTTAAGGGCAAGATCTGCATCTTTTCTATACTCCTAGGCTTGGCTAGGGATATAGAAGCCAGCATAGTCTGCACAACTATTTTGGTCTCATTAGTTCTGTTCTCAAAGGGGTAATGCGATATAATGGGAAAAAACAGCTGTCTAAGGCAGAAGACCTGGATTCTGGTGGTGCTTTTCCTACATACCAGCTGGGTGGCAGCAGTTAAGGGCCACGACCTTTTCTGGGCTTCAGCTGGCTCATCTGTAAAATGAGGAGTTGGACTGGATGATCTCCAAGGGCTTTCTAATCTTAATATTATAAGAAATCATTACTCTATTGACAAGAGAGCTCATGTATTTCAATTCAAGCATTATGCACGTCTGAACTGGCTTTTAGAAAGTAGACTTTGGAGTTTCTTTTATTAACAGGTGGTAGCACCCTCTCCAAGATAAGCTGATCTTGCTTTCCATTTCTTATCGCCCTTGCTTCTGGTCTTCCTGGTAACTTGCCACTTTTACAACCTTCCACGACGGCCATTCTTAGTTTCTTCATCTTGCCCTTCCAGTGAGGAAAATAAGAGTGAATTAGCCTGTACACACACAAAATTACAGTGCCTGCCACACGTCCATAAGGAAAGAGCAAAGCACTTTGTCAAACTGTCGAGAATCACTGAAGAGGATTTTATAAATATGAGACAAAAATTTGAAAGCAAGTCGTAAAACAATTTCTTCCTGCTTTTGCTGACAAGTGATCTGTTTCCACCTATATCCTCATTTGTCAGAAGGTGGAGAGAGATTCTATGATTTTTAAACTAAAATCCCAGGGCCCTTTACTCGTCAGAACAGTAGCACCATCCACACGGGCTTCACACTTGTCAAGCCTGTGCTTGCTGGAGCCCGGTGGGCCAGATGTGAGGCAAACTCAGCATTAGAGGGCATTCACATGGAGCACATGGGCCCTGGAGACTTGGGAGACAAGAACTAATATCAATCTACGTATCCTAGAAGTCTTGTGCCTGGAACAAAGGCTGTAGCATTACCGTGTAGACATCACCCAACCTACTCTGGTTCTGGCATGGTAGCCTTTCAATAAATATGTTTAAAATGAACGGGAATTCTGTGGTTCTTCTGCCAGGCACCAATATTAAGGTTCACAACCTTAATGTCTATGTAGAAATTACTTCTGTACAAAAAGAAAAGATTGTATTTTGGTGATAGGTTTATCTCCATGTTCCATAATTCTTCCTGACAGCTGAGGCTCACAAATCTGGGCTGTGTCCTGTCTAGATGTCAGACTTCGTGTCACAGGAGACCCCTAACCTGCGCAGCAGGGTCTCTTATTTTAGGTAAAATTACCTCACTTTACTCCACCTACACAAGGACTCATGATGACTTGAAGGTTAAGGAAGTCTATGAGCATCTTAATCAGCAGGGTAACTCAGCAAATAAAACGAAAAACTTTCAAGTTGCACATACCCAAAATTTTCATGAAAGAAAGAAGTCAACAGCTAGGTTCCCACCAAGGGATTTTGTCCAGCAAAGGATACTGCAGGCCTGAGGCCACAGCACTGGTGCGATAACCTCCCAGGCGATGCCCACTCTCAGAGCAGTGCCAGGCAAACTGCTTGTCCTGTCCCGTGCTCAGCACCCACTCCAGCTCCAGCACAAACAGGATCATCGTCACTCTGCTCTGATGCGCTAAAAAGTAAGAGACAAGAAGACAACCGATAAAGCATGCTAAAGGAGGAAAAGCACGACCTGCAGAGATGCATTACTCACTTCTCCCCACTCCAGAGTCAGGTGAATGGTAATGACAACCACTACAAACACAGGCTAAAACAGTGGTTCTCATCGGGGGTAGAGGTTTGCCACTGCAGAGTGGCATGTCTGAGTTTCTATGTGATTTTTTGAAAAACCTATCCATTTCCTCCCACTGCTCTCTTTCTTTCCCACCTGCACCAATCCAAAGATTTCTATCACAGAGAGCTCCCATTACTGAAGGGCCTGCCTCTCTCAGACATGTTAGAGCTGCTAGAGAATGCCAGATTTAGTGTGACCACAAAACACATTAGGAACAATGTTCTTCTTCTTTTTTTTTTTTGGTGAGGAAGATTGCCCCTGAGCTAAAATCTGTTGCCAGTCTTCCTCTTTTTGCTTGAGGAAGTTGGTCCTGAGACTCTGCCAATCCTGAGGTAACATCTGTGCCAATCTTCCTCTATTTTTATATGTGGAATGCAGCCACAGCATGGCTTGATGAGTGGTGTGTAGGTCCACATCCGGGCTCCAAACCCATGAACCTTGGGCCACTGAACTGGAGTGCGTGAACTTAATGACACACCACTGCCAGCCCCAGGAACAATGTACTTATAATAAAGTCACGGGGTCAGATTACGTGAGCTTAAAAAAAAAGTAAACAGCATTCCTGTTCTCTTTTTGATGAAATTTGACTTATAAACCCACAACAAAGTTCTATAAGAAAGTGAATGTTAGGAAAGGAGGGCAGAAATATCTCCAAGTGCCATATAAAAGAATGAAACATCCTTTATGTCAAAGTATACACGTATATCATAATGAGAGCAAATTTCCCAGGGTTGCTCATATCCAAAGGCAACACCATAACAGAACTATTGCATCACACAATTTCAGAGTTAGAAGAAACAATTCATGTCATCTATCCCATCTCTCTATTTTACATATAGGCAAGCTGAGGCACAATGAAGTTGAGTAGTTTGGCTAAGGTCTCATGGCTTCTCAATTACCACAAAAAATCAACAAAATATTTGCTTTCTTCTTACGTAATTCTGGGGGGTGAGGTAGAGGGGGTCTGTGGCCACTGAATAGAGCTGACTGGAATAAACGAAGATTGATATCCTGGAACCAGAATATCACCGGGCCCTGTGCCCAGGAGCTGGCAATCTGGTGGGGAAGAGTAGACGTATCACGAGTATCTCGAGGTGATAGAGAAGACATCAGTTTCCCATCTTGATCATGAAAACAGGGTTAGACAGTATGGAGGGATCTTTGCAGCTCTACCGGCAAAAGCAACACTGTCTGCCAATTTCTGAGTGTCTAACAAGTGCCAGGTACTTAAATACATTCTCTCACTCAGTCATTGTAATGACCCTGTAAGGTGGGTGGTTTCCTCATTTTACAGACACAACCCAGCCTTGGCAAGATGGCCCTTTTATTTTTATTTTATTTTATTTTTTGCTGAGGAAGACAAGCCCTGAGCTAACATCTGTGCCAATCTTCCTCCACTTTATATGTGGGTTGCCACCACAGCACGGCTGATGAGCAGCAGAGGTCCATGCCTGGAATCTGAACCTGTGAACCCTGAACTTGCAAACCCAACCTGCCAAAGTGGAGTACACTGAACGTAACCACCACACCACCAGCTGGCCCCAGGATGGCCCTTTCAGATTGTCTACCAAACAATACAGTCAGAACCACAGTGAACACCCACATGACAGTCATTTCACCAAATGACTAGGGTTTAAAATCTGGTATTTGAAGCACAGAGAATCTAAAGGGATATAGAAGGGGTATAATACTATGTCTTCTCTACAGTAAATACCTGCCTTTCAGAGTATCAGCCACTATTCAAGATCAAAACATTGTCTTTACAAGGCTATCATTACCCTGATACCAAAGCGAGACAAAGACAGCACAAAAAAAGAAAACTACAGGCCAATATCCCTGATGAACAAAGACCCAAAAATCCTCAAGAAAATATTAGCAAACTCAATTCAACAGTACATTAAAAGGATCATACACCATGACCAAGTGGGATTTATTTCAGGGAAGCAAGGATGGTTCAATATCCACAAATCAATGTGAGACACAACATTAACAAAATGAAGGATAAAAATCATATGAACATCTATATACATACAGAAAAAGCATCTGACAAAATTCAGCATCCATTTATGATAAAAACTCTGTACAAATTGGGTATAGAGGGAATGTACCTCGATGTAATAAAGGCCATAGATGAGAAACTCACAGCTAATATCATACTCAATGATGAAAAGTTGAAAGTTTTTCCTCTAAGATCAGGAAGAAGACAAGGATGCCCACTCTTGTCACTCTTATTCAACATAGTATTGGAAAGTCCTAGCCACAGCAATTAGGCAAGAAAAAGAAATAAAAGGCATTCAAATCAGAAAGAAGTAAAACTGTCACTGTTTGCAGATGATATGATACTATATATAGAAACTCTAAAGACTCCATTAAAAAAACTTTTAGAATAAATGAATTCAGTAAAGTTGCAGAATACAAAATTAATATACAAAAATCTGTTGTGTTTCTATACGCAAATAACAAACTATCAGAAAGAAATTAAGAAAACAATCCGATTTACAATTGCATCAAAAAGAACAAAATACCTAGGAATAAATTTAACCAAGGAGGTGAAGGATCTGTACATTGAAAACTATAAGACACTGGTGAAAGAAATTGAAGAAGACACAAACAAATGAAAAGATAGTCTGCGCTCATGGATTGGAAGAATTAATGTTCCTAAAATGTCCATACTACCTAAAGCAATCTACAGATTCAGTGCAATCCCTATCAACATTCCAATGGCAGTTTCCAAAGAACTAGAACAAATAATTGTAAAATCTATGTGGAACCACAAAAGAACCCAAATAGCCAAACAATCTTGAGAAAGAAGAACAAAGCTGGAGGCATCATTCTCCCTGATTTCAAACTATAGTACAAAGCTACAGTAATCAAAACAGTATGGTAGTGGCATAAAAAACAGACACATAGATCAACAGAACAGAAACAGAACAGAAAAGAGAGCCCAGAAATAAACCCATCATATATCGTCAGTTAATTTATGACAAAGGAGCCAAGAATATACAATGAGGAACGGACAGCCTCTTCAATAAATAGTTTTGGAAAAACTGGACAGCCATATGCAAAAGAATGAAACTAGACCACTATCTTATACTATACACAAAAATTAACTCAAACTAGGTTAAAGATTTCAATGTAACACCTGAAACCATAAAATTCTTAGAATAAAACATAGGCAGTAAACTCCTAGCCATTGGTCTTAGTGATGTTTTTTTTGGATCTGACTCCAAAGGCATGGGAAACAAAAGCAAAAATACACAAACAGAACTACATGAAACTAAAAAGCTGCTGCACAGCAAAGGAAACCATCAACAAAACAAGAAGGCAACCTATGGAATGGGAAAAGATATTTGCAAATCATATATCTGATAAGCAGTTAATATCCAAAATATATAAAGAACTCACACAACTCAACAACAAAAAAATGAACAACCTGATTAAAAAATGGGCAGAGGCCCATCAACTGATGAATGGATAAAGAAGATGTAGTATATATATGCAATAGAATACTACTCAGCCATAAAAAAGACAAAAATCATCCCATTTGCAACAACAGGGAGGGACCTTGAAGGTATCATGTTAAGTGAAATAAGCCCAACAGAGAAAGACAAACACCATATGATTTCACTCATACATGGAATATAAACAAACACATGGACAAAGAGAACACATTAGTGGTTATCAGAGAGGAAGGGGGTTGGGAGGGTGGGCATAAGGGGTAAAAGGGCACATATATATGATGATGGACAAATAATAATGTACAATTGAAATTTCACAATGTTGTAAACCATTATGACCTCAATAAAAAAAAATGGGCAGAGGATACGGACATTTTTCCAAAGACGACATACAGATGGCCAAGAGGCATATGAAAAGATGTGCAACATCACTGATTATCAGGGAAATGCAAACCAAAATCACAACGAGATACCATCTCACACTGGTTAGAATGGCTATTATCAAAAAGACAAGAAAGAACAAGTGTTGGAGAGGATGTAGAGAAAAGGGAACCCTTGTACCCTTTTGGTGGGAATGTAAATTGGTGCAGCAACTATGGAAAACAGTATGGAGACTTTTCAAGAAATTAAAAATAGAACTACCATACAATCCAGCTTTTCCACTTCAGTGTGTCTCTCTGAAGAATATGAAAACACTTATTCAAAAAGATATACGCACCCCTACGTTCAGTGCAGTATTATTTACAACAGCCAAGATATAGAAATAACCCGTGTCCATCAATGGATGAATGGATAAAGAAACTGTGGTGTATATATACAATGGAATACTACTCAGCCATAAAAAAGGAAATCTTGCCATTTGCAACAACATGGATAGACCTTGAGTGCATCACACTAAGTGAAATAAGTCAGACAGAGAAAGACAAATACCATATGATTTCACTTATATGTGTAATCTAAAAAGCAAAATGAAGAAACAAGCAAAACAAAACAAAAACAAACTATAAATACAGAGAACAGATTGGTGGTTACCAGATGGAAAGGGATTGCAGGGTGGGCAAAATGGGTGAAGGAGCTCAACTGTATGGTGATGGGTGGTAAGTAGACTCATGGTGATGATCACTTTGTAGTGTATACAAATACCGAATTACAATGTTGTATGCCTGAAACTTACACAATGTTAAATATCAATTTTACTTCAATAAAAAAACAAAAACAAACCAAAAGATGTGACTTCTTGGAGAAATTCCTGAAGATCTTGCTATGTCTGTGTCATTAAATGTTCAATTCAAGTTCTACCAATGATGGAATAAAAACGGACTCTCTAATGGATCCAAGTGTACACAAGTCTATTTCAGGCAGAAAGTGGCTCCCAGCACTTTGCCCCTTTTTCTCATGAGGGGCCTTTGACCTTCTTTCTGTCACTTTCCCAGTTCAAGGAGATGACAGTATTCCAGAAGATAAGGGGGTTTAGCTTTCTGAGCTGCCATCATGTGCCAGAGGAGGAGACAGAGCTCACTTGCTCAAAGCTACATCATTGAGTGACGAAGCTCCAATTAAAACCCTAGCCTCTCTGCTCAGGTTGGTTCTCTTTCTCCCTGAGAAACTGCCTATGATTACTGAGAAAACAGCCAAACAAAACCAATCCTGCAGACGCAAAGCACATACTCTTTCTAAGGTGACAGAATTCTTTTATTCAAAAAGAAACCTTTTAAAGATACATCCATATCACTAAGCTTTAGAAACCTTGGCTTGACGTCTGGCTATACTTCTTGGATAGGAGTGGTGAGAAAGGTCATTCTTGCCTTGATCTTGATCTTAGGGGGAAAGCATCTAGTTTGTCACCATTAAGTGTGATGTTTGCAACAGGTTTTTTGTAGACGTTTCTATATCAACTTGAAGAAGTTCCCCTCTATTCATAGTTTGCTGAGAGTTTTTGTCATGCATGGTTGTCAGATTTTATCAAATGCTTTTTCTGCATCTAGTGATATAATCATACGATTTTTCTTCTTCAGCCTTTTGATATGACGGATTATACAGATTTTCCAATGTTGAACCAGCTTTGCATATCTAGAATAAATCCCACTTGGTCATGGTGCATAATTCTTTTTATACATTGTTGGATTTGCTAGTATTTTTTGAGGATTTTTACATCTAAGTTCACGAGAGATATTGGTCTGTAGTTTTCCTTTTATGTAATGTCTCTGTCCGGTTTTGGAATCACTGATTGATTTTTTAAAAATGTTTTCTGAGATAAAATTCACCATTTAAACCATTTTAGAGTGTATAATTTGGTGGTTTTTAGTATATTCACAACATTGTGCAATTATTATGGAAAATGTTCTATTTCCAGAACATCTCCATCACCCCAAAAAGAAACCCATAGCCCCAATTCCCCCCTTCCCTGTCCCTGGGCAACCACTAATTTACGTTGTCTTTATGGAGTCTCCTATTTTTTTTTTTTTTTGAGGAAGATTAGCCCTGAGCTCACATCTGCTGCCAATCCTCCTCTTTTTGCTGAGGAAGACTGGCCCTGAGCTAACATCCATGCCCATCTTCCTCTACTTTATACGTGGGATGCCTACCACAGTATGGCATGCCAAGCGGTGCTATGTCTGCACCCGGGAACCAAACCGGCGAACCCCGGGCTGCAAAAGTGCCCCGGAATGTGCGCACTTCACCACTGCACCACCGGGCCAGCCCCTGGAGTCTCCTATTCTTGACAATTCACATAAATGTAAGCACACAATGTGTGGTCTTTTGTGTCTCGTTTCTTTCACTTAGCATGTTTCTGGGTTTATCCATGTTGTAACGCGTATCAGTACTTCATTTCTTTTTTATGGCCAAGTAACATTTTGTTTATCCATTCATCCTTCCAGGGACATTTAGGCTGCTTCCACGTTTTGGTTATTGTGAATAATGCTGCTATGCACATGGGTATACAAATAATCTGTTTGAGTCCCTGCTTTCATTTCTTTTAGGTATAAACCTGGGATAAATCTCACGGGTTGTGATGTATTATCCTTTTTATATATTGCTGAATTTGACTTGCTTAAATTTTGTTTAGGTTTTTGCATCTATTTTCATGGGGGATGTTGGCCTATAGACTTCTTTTCTTGTCCTGTCTTTGTCTAGTTTTAGTATTAGGTAAAGGCTGACTTTGAAAATGAGGGGAAAGTCACCTCTTCAATTTCTGAAAGAGTCTGTGTAGAGTTTGCATTGTTTCTTCCTTAAATGTTTGGTAAAATTAATGAGTAAAGCCATCTGGGACTGGAGTATTCTTTGTGGAAAGGTTTTAATTATAAAGTCAATTTCTTTCACAGATATAGGGCTACTAGGGTTATCTATTTCTTCTTGAGTGGGCTTTCACAGTTTGTATCTTTCAAAGATTTGTTCATTTACACTGTCAAATCTATTAGTATAAAATTGTTCAAAATATTTCTTATTATCCTTAAATAGCCCTAAGAACCTATAATAATATCCCCTCTCTCATTCCCGATATTGGTAATATGTATCTTCTTTTTTTTTCTTTTCTGATAAGTCTGGCTAGAGGTTTATCACTTTTATTATCTTCTCCAAAAAAAAAACCCCCAAAACTCAGATTTTGGTGTCATTCTCTATTTTCTCTTTTCTATTTCATGAACTTCTGCTATGATCTCGCTTCTCTTCTGCTTAGCATAGCTTTCACTTGTTCTTCTCTTTCTGGTTTCTTGACATAGAAGCTAAAATCACTGATTTGAGACCATTCTTCTCTTCTAACATAGGTGTTAAGTGCTATAAATTTCCTGTTAAGTACTGCTTTAGCAGCATCCCATAAATTCTGATACATTGTGTTTTCATTTTCATTCAGTTCAAAATACTAATTTCTCTTTTGATTTCTTCTTTGACCATTGATTATTCAGATGTAGGTTATTTACCTTCCTAACGTTTGGGGATTTTCCAGAGAGCTTTCTATTATTGATTGTTGTACACTGCATGACCTGAATTCTTCCAAATTTACTGAGACTTGTTTTATGGCCCAGAATATGGTCTACCTTGATAATGTTCTCTGTGCATTTGAAAAGAATGTATATTCTGCTTTAGTTGAAAGGAGTGTTCTACAGATGTCAATTAGAGCAAGCTGGCTCTGTACTGTTCAAGTCTTTTATACCTTATTGATTTTCGGTTTACTTATTCTATCCATTATTGATTGATCAATTATTAGAGAGGAGTATTAAAATTTCTGACTATAATTGTGGATGTGTCTATTTTTCCTCCTAAAGTTTCATCAGGTCTTGCTTCATGTATTTCAAAGCTATCTTTATTAAGTGCGTAAACATTTAGGATTTTTATCCCCTCCTGAAGGACTGACCCCTTTATCATTATGAAATGATCTTCTTTATCCCTGGTAATATTCTTTGCTCTGAAATCTACTTTGACTAATATTAACACAGCCACTCCAGCTATCTTTTGACTAGTGTTTGCATGGCCTATCTTCTTTGATCCTTTTATTTTTAACCTATTTATGCCTTTATATTTAAAGAGCACTTCTTACATGTAGTTTATATCTGGGTCTCCCTTTTTCACTCAATCTGATGGTCTCTGCCTTTTTTTGTTTTTTTTGAGGAAGATCAGCGCTGAGCTAACATCTGCTGCCAATCCTGCTCTTTTTGCTGAGGAAGACTGGCCCTGAGCTAACATCTGTGCCCATCTTCCTCTACTTTATATGTGGGTCGCCTGCCACAGCGTGGCTTGATGAGCGGTGCCATGTCCACACTCGGGATCCGAACCGGCAGACCCTGGGCTGCCGAAGCAGAATGTGTGAACTTAACCATCAAGCCACCGGGCGGGCCCCTGGTCTCTGCCTTTTAATTGGCTTTAGATCATATACATTTAATGTAATTAGTGATAACTTGTTAGGCTTAAATCTCTCATCTTGCTATTTGTTTTCTATTTTCCTGTGTGTTCTTTTTCCCTTTCCCTCTTACTATTTCAGAGGGGCAGGGTTAATTCAGAACGATTTTATGATTCCATTATATCTCCTTGCTTGGCTTACTAGTTGTAACTTTTTGATTTGTTATTTTAATGAGTGCTTTAGGGCTAGGAGTATACATCTTCAACTTACAGTCTTCCTTCCAGTAAAATTACACCACTCATGTACAGCATGAGAACCTTATAATACTTCCATTTCTCCCCACCTCCTGGCCTTTGTGCTATTGTTGTCATACATTTTACTTTTAAGTATGTTATGGACCTCAAGCTACTTTGTTATTACTTTTAATTAAATAGCCAATTATTTTCTAAAGAGATTTAAATAATAAGAAAAAAAATCTTATACTAACCATGTCTGGTTTTCTTCATTCTTTTGTGTGGATCTCTATTTTCCTTTGGCATCATTTTCCGCCTTCCTGAAAGACTTCCTTTAACATTTCTTTTAGAGCAGGTCTATGGGTGATAAGTTATTTCAGTTTTTATATATCTGAAAAAATTTTTATTTCACCTCCAATTTTGAAAAGTATCTTCTCTGGGTATTGAATTCTATGTTAGCTGTTTTTTCCTTTCAGTACATTAAAGATATTCCACTGACATCAAATCCATCTACCATTTCACCAATTTATTCTGTGTCTAACAATCTACCCAATGATTTTTTATTTCAATGACTATTTTTCATATATAAAAGTTCTGTCTGATTCTTTAAAAAATCTATTTTTTTTAATACACTTTTTATTTCCCCCGGTTTCTACACTTTCTTTGATTTCTTTAACCACTTAAAACATGGTATGGTCTCTTTCAGATTGTTGTTCATTATTTAAGATTTTTGGCCTTCTAACCCTCCAGTTTGTGGTATCTGATAACATTTACTCATAGTGGATTGACTCTTTTTCACTTGTGTAATTTTATTTTTATTATTATGAATTCATCTTAAGCAAGGGTTGTTTTTGCTCTGGCACCTTTGTGCTATTTCTCTTGTGAAAAAGAGCTTTTGCATTTATTTCTAGCTAGTACCCTAGGGATATCATTGGCCAAGGATCAATGTTTATGTTAAATTCTTAAGGTGAAACGACAGACCTGGTGGCCTCGTGGTTAAGTTCAGCACGCCCTGCTTTGGCGGCCTGGGTTTGCTTCCCAGGTGCAGACCTACATGACTTGTCTGTCAGTGGCCATGCTGTGGTAGTGGCTCACATACAAAAAGAGGAAGACTGGCAATAGATGTTAGCTCAAGGTGAATCTTCCTCAGCAAAAGAAAAAAGGAAAGAAAGAAAGAAAAAGAAAATTCTTAAGTTGAAGATTCCACCATCACATTCTTGGTTTAAATTTGTAGTCCAAATCTAAGAGTTTTAGGTTGGGATTTTCATTTATTTGGGAGACTTTCTCCTCTATCCATATTTGAGATCAGGAATAAATTTCCCTGTAGTCTTCTGGGCCAATGAATGGAGAGTTTGGGTCCTTTCTTTTTCATAGGATTATGGATTTTAGTTTTACACAGAAATCTCAGTTGCAATTTCCCATCTCACTCAGCCCTCATCTTCTGTCCCCAGTTGAATGTTCATACAAAAGCTTCTAGCTATTAGTGGTTCTACTTATCTCCCCAGGACAGCAGCAATGTCGGGTTATATGCATGTAACTTACTTTTAGTTTTCGTTTTCTCTTTGCTTCTGGCACGTGGAATTCTTCCTTTTGTTTCTCTCATGAGCTTGACATTGCCCCCAAGTACATAGTCATATATTCTAGTTGTGTCTCTGGTTGTGCTGTGTGGGACACTGCCTCGGCATGGAGATACAGCCTCATAACAACTCAAGTGAGAACTGTGGAGCGGTTTGAGCTGACTGCCCCATATAAGCCACCAGTATAAAGTGGTTGCCAGAAAGTTCACCCTTTATAGTAGAAGGATAGTGCCCAGGAGAAGAAGGAAATAGGATTTTGTACTTACCACATTACATGTGTCCATTATTTATCTACTGTGTAACAAATCACCCCAAAACTTAGTGGCTTAAAACAGTAAACATTTATTATCTGAGAATTTCTGCTGGTCAGAGACCTTGGTACAGCTTAGCTTGGTGCCTCTGTTGAAAGGCGTCCCACAGAATGAAATCAAGGTGTGGGACGAGGCTACGGTCCCATCTGAAAGCTTGACGGAGGGAGGATCTGCTTCCCAGCTCCCTCACTTTGCTGCTCACTGGATTCAGTTCCTCACCGGCTGTTTAACTGAGGGCCTCAGTTCCTTACTGGCTGTTAACACTGCCTCCTTCAGTTCCTCACCACGTGGGCTTCTCCACAAGGCAGCTCACAATATTGCGGCTGGCTTCCGGCAGAACAAGCAAGAGAGCAGGAGAGGGCAAGCAAGATGGAAGCCCTAGTCTCTTTGTAACCTAATCTTAGAAGTGATATCCATCACTTGCCATATTTTAGATCCAGTCTACACGCAAGGGAAGGGGCGTGAACACCCAGGAGGTGAGGATGATCAGGAGCCATCTTAGAGGCTGCCTACCACAACGTGTCACATTTTTAAATGGCCTCACAGGTACAATATGATATCCCAAGATCTGTGACTAAGACAATTAAAAAAATTTTTTTAAAGAACAAAAACTCAGGTCATGTAAAGAAGGATATCAATGCTTAGGCTAGAAAAGAAAAGGGATAAAAGGAGAAAACGAAGGAACAGCAGTGGGAACTTTAATGGCTGTTTTAAAATCACTGAAAAGCTGTCACGTGTAAGAGAGATTGTACTTAGTTTCTGTAGCTCCAGGATACTAAGCAAGACCAATAGAAAAGCATTCTAGTACTTATCACACAACATTTTAATGGCCTGTTTGTATCCTCCACATGATTATAAACTGCTTATAAGCAGATACTATACACGTCTTGTTCACTATTTTAATCTTCAGTTATTGGAACACATCAGGTACTCAATAAATACTTGATAAGTGATATGTGAAAAAAAATTAAAGAACAAATCCATAAGGAAATGAATTTTGGCTCAAAATCTAGAAATAAAGAACTTAATGCTTAGAATTTTCTAAAATCAGGATGAGCTGCTATGTCTGTGGAGACATCAGAGGAAAGGCTGGATGATCATGCAGGACAAATGAGGTCAAGCGATTTGGATGGAATGACATCTAAGTGTTACAAGGTCCACCTGTAATGTTCTGAGCCCGTGACACTGTTGGTCTAGATAAAGAAATTCTTACGGAAAATTGCTCCTGGTCTACACTATGGGAATAGCCTACGGTACACCGCCCATGTTGAAGACACAATAAAACCATAATTCCTTCCCTTTGACAATTTGAACACTCTGAGCCATTTAAAACATTTAACCAAAAGTGAAACGAGCCCCACAGAAAGCAGCTCGCTCCTAACACTGGCCCCACTATCCGTCCCTGCTGCACTGTTCGGAGGCAGTGTGGTGCAGTAGGAAGACAAAGGACAAAGGCTGTGGGTTCTGGAGTCACACTGGCCTGGTCTGGCTCTGCACTTTACCAGCTACAGGACCACAGGCAAGTCACCCAATCTCCTTGGGCCTCAGCTTCTTAATTCTAAAATTGGGATAATAGTCACCTCACAGGATTGCTCTGTTTTATTCCCCCTGACTATTGTAAAGTCCTCTCTTTGACAGTGGAAGCCATCAAGAAACATTTCAGTCTAGGTAAACGAAACAGTGCTCTCATTCCTACCTTGATAGTTTTTCACAGGAGTCATCTTGTTATAATCTTCTGATAAAATAAACTCCTGCAAAATAATAGAAAAATATTAAGCAAAAAGAAATTCTTTAGGTGAATAATTATGTTTTGGTAAAACCAGACAGTATAAAGCAAACATCACCACAGCATTACATTTGACATGAGTATTTTGCCAATCAACTCAGCATATTTGTACTCCTTTAAAAGTAACAATCATAATTATGATCCCATGCAATTATAATTTTTACCCTATAACTCTGAAGTTGATTTTTTGAGTATGCATAAGAAGAAACCTAGATCAAGTTCAGACCAAGGGTCAATTCCGAAGATAAACCCAATTCAAATTACTTTTCTCTCAATGGTGCCACAGCTGAAAATCTGCAAGGTTTTGACCAGTGAGCAAAGGGATAGCAATCTTCTACTACAGAAATAAATTAGATACTTTAAAGGTTCTGTTTCTAATATCTGTAACTTATTTCCCCTTACGATGAGCTTCTCAAGACTGCATCTTACTCATCCCTGTAATCCTGCGGCACCTGGCACAGTGTCTTGGCATAGTCGGTAATCAATAAATACGATCAAACAGATATGTGAAAGGCATCTTCCAATCTGATGAGATTAGTTTGGATGTCAGATTTACTATAAAGTATCAGTTTCTATACAACACATTGTGTATACTCTTTGTGAGGACATAAAAGGTGAGTGTGTGGGTGTGTGTTGTGCATACTCCACCTAAGCATCTATGTATACAATGACCTTCACGTAGAAGCCAAGCGAGTCTTTATCAGCCTTAGCCAGGTTTTGAGTTTGGTAGCTTCTTTCAAATGGAAAATATCCATACAGTCTTTAAAAGTAAGCTGTCAAACATAACGAAAGCTGCAAAGCATAATAAATTGATGCCATCATCTGAACTAAAAACAGAACAGTGAACCTTTTCAAAACATTTGGAGGCTTCCAGAATTTTTCCTTGATGACTTAAAGAAAGGTAGGTGGGAGGACAGACGTATAAACTCCTTACTTGCTATCCAGGCATTTACTGAGTGAGTTTGCATAGACTGTGTAATTTTTTAGAATATAATTATTTCATTGTTTCTGTGATAGACGCCACAAAGGTAAAAGTATGAGGTGATGTGAGAGAATACGCAAGGCAAGAAAGTTCCTTTGAGTATTCACTTTTCTACCCCATCCCTCCTTAAGAAGCTTGTCTACAAATGGATTTTCTTCACCATGAGTTTCTCAGTAAAAACATTATTTAACTTGCCACTTTTTAAATTCATATCCTCATTCCTTCAAGGAGTGGCACTATATCCACTTCACATTTCTGAAGAGTTAGACTCACTATTGTTGAAAGCAGACAAATTTTTAAAGAAGTAAAGTCATTTTCCCAGAAAGAGCTCACAGTGTGGGTAAGGAGGCCGCGCACGCATCTAAGCAACGATTCACTACCACCCCCAATCCCAGGCAGGAGGAGCTCGGCACTAAGCCCCACAGCTTACCCGAAATTTCCTAACATGCACGCAAAATAAATTTATGAAAGATGATTGTTATTCAGGCAAATGTTCACTGAGTTCATACAGTTCATACGTTACTTTGCATATATTGAAATGGTTCTCTAGCTTGGGCAAAAGGTTCCTGGATTCCTTTTGGAAACAGGCAGGGTATAAAATGAAACAACTTGCTGCGACCTGCACTTAGAATCAACATATACACATACAATAGAACTACCAGTTTACTGCATTGGTAAACTTAATTTTTGTTCATTTGTTTTTCTTATGAGAATAAAAACATAATCATGGAGAAAATTTGGGAGGTTTTGTTAGCATTTTTTTCATTATTATTTTTTTGACCAGAGAAACAATATGCTATTCTAAGAAATGTAAGACAAACATTACAAAGTCCCTTGTGATGCTGCTTCTCAGAAGTAACCATTACGGAAAGTACTATTGGAATCATATATATAATAAAACAATGCTATATAACAATACTTCTTTCCTGTTAACAAATCATTCATCTCATTCCACATGAGTACATGCTCTCTAATGACTGGATAAGATGTTCTTCTATTGATGGGTGTTCATATTGCTTCTAGTTCTCCTTATTAAAAAATATTTCATCAAACGTATCCTATCTTTTTATATCTCTAAGAATATTTCAAAGAAATAAAGTTCTAGAAGTAGAATTGTTGGACCAGAGGATATAACCATTTAAAACTTGATAGATATTGCTGAATTGACTTTTTAAAAAGTTCTGCCTATTAAAACTCACAAACATACAATGTAAACGTTTGGCTGCAGCTTAGATTATTTCGTTAGGATTGACCAATCAAAGCTCAGAAAAAACTAGATCAAAGATGTACACATTTTAAATTATTTTATCCATCTTTCTATCCTCCCTTCTTTACATTCAAATGTCCACATTATCTGTCATCCTAACTGTTTTTTTTTAATACTTTATTTTTAGAGCATTTTTAAATTCACAGCAAAACTGAGAGGAAAGTACAGAGATTTCTCATATAACCCCCGCCCCTACACACACATAGCCTTCCCTATTATGAACAGCCCACACCAGAGTGTACAACTGTCACAAGTGATGCACAACTGTAACAATGTCGATTACACTGACACATCATTATCACCCAAAGTCCACGGTTCACCCTAAGGTTCACTCTTGCTGGTGTAAGTTCTGTGGATTTTGACAAATGTAGAACATGTACCCACCATCACAGTACCATACAGAGTATTTTCACTGCCCTAAAACTCCTCTGTGCTCTGTCTATTCACCTTTCTCCCCCTGCCTAACCCCCGGCACCACTGACCTTTTCACTGTCTCCAAAGTTTTTCCAGATTGTCCTATAGTTAGCACCATACAGCATGCAGCCTTTTCAAATTGGCTTCTTTTACGTAGTAACATGCATTTAAGTTTCCTCCACGTCTTTTCATAGCTTGATAGCTCATTTCTTTTTTATGCTGAATAATAATATCTCATTGACTGAATGTACCACAGTTTATTTATCCATTCATGTACAAAAGGACATTTTGGTTGCTTCAAAGTTTTGGCAATTATCAATAAAGGCACTATAAACATCCGTGTGCAGATTTTTGTGTGGACATAAGTTTTCATCACTTTTGGGTAAATACCAAGGATTGCTGGGTCGTATGGTAAGAGTATGTTTAGTTTTATAAGAACTGCCAAACTGTTTGCCAAATTGGCTGTACCATTATGCATGCCCACTAGTAACGTAGGAGAGGTCCCCCTGCTCCACAACCTTGCCAGCATTTGGTGTTGTGTTCTGGATTTTGGCCATTCTAATAGGTGTGTAGTGGTATCTCATTGTTTTAATTTGCATTTCCATGATGACTTATGACATGCAGCATTTTTTCATATGCTTATTTGCCATGTGTAGATCTTCTTTGGTGGGGCGCCTGTTAAGGTCTTTGGCCCACTTTTAATCAGACTGGCTTTCTCTTATTGTTGAGTTTTAAGAGCTCATTGTACATTTTGGACAACAGTTCTTTTATCAGGTTTATCTTCTGCAAAAATATTTTCTCCCAGTCCGTGGCTTGTCTTTTTATTCCCTTGACAATATCTTTTGCAAAGCAGAAATTTTTAATTTTAATGAAGCAGAATTTATCAATTCTTGCTGTCATAGGTCTTTTATGGTATTGTGTCCAAAAAGTCATCACCAAACCCAAGGTAATCTACATTTTCTCCTAAGTTATCTTCTAAGAGTTTTACAGTTTTGTGTTTTACATTTAGGTCTGTGATCCAGTCTGAGTTAATTTTTGTGGAGGGTGTAGGGTCTATGTCTAGATTTATTTTTTACATGTCGATATCCAGTTGTTCCAGCACCATTTGCTGAAAAGCCCATCTTTTTCCATTGTATTGCCTTTGCTCCTCTGTCAAAGATCAGCTGACTATATTTATGGGGGTCTATTTCGGGGCTCTTTATTCTGTTCTATTCTCTATTTGTCTGTTCTTTCACCCGTACCACACTATCTTGATTACTGTAGCTTTTCAGTAAGTCTCGAACTTGGGTAGTGTCAATCCTCTGATTGTTCTTCAATATTGTGTTGGCTATTCTGGGTCTTTTGCCTCTCTATATAAACTTGAGAATCAGTTCGTCAATATCTACAAAATAACTTGCTCAGCTGTTGATTGGGACTGCACTGAATCTAGAGATCAAGTTGGGAAAACTGACATCTTGACAATATTGAGTCTTCCTGTCCATAAACATGAAATATCTCTTCCTTTATTTAGTTCTTTTTTTATTTCATTCAGTGGAGTTTCGCAGTTTTCTCACACAGATCTTATACATATTTTGTTAGATTTATACCGAAGTATTTCATTTTAGGGAGTTTTGATGTAAATGGTAGTGTGTTTTTAATTTTAAATTCCACTTGTTCATTGTTGGTATAAAGGAAATGATTGACTTTTGTATACTAACTTCATATCCTGCAACCTTGATATAACTGCTTATTAGTTTCAGGAGTTTCTTTTGTCAATTCTTACAGATTCTTCTACATTGATGATCATATCATCTACAAACAGTTTTATTTTATCTCCTTTTCTTGATGTATTGCATTAACTAGTACCTCTAGTACAATGTTGAAAAGGAATGATGAGGGAGTTATCCTTGCCCTGGACCTGATTTCAGTGAGAAAACTGCTGGTTTCTCACCACACCAAACTGTTTTTAATGTTCACTGTAACAGATCAAACAATTCAGCATGTATAAGAAAAAAGTTAGTAATTTTCTCTACCCTCTACCTCACTCCTTTGAGGAAACCAGTGTTAATAGTCTGCTATATCCTTCCACAACTGTTTTTCCTCTGCCCTTATATAATAAAACATATATGCATATATAGAGGGTTTTTTTGTGTGTTGTTGCACAAAAATAGGATCACACTATAGACATTACTCTACAACTTGCTGTTTTCATTTATAATATATCAGAACTATCTTTCCACGGTAAAACACGTGGTTCTACTCTATTCTTTCTGATGGTTGTATAATGCTCCAAAACATAGATATCCCATATTTTACCCAAGTACTCCCCCATTAAATGGACATTCTGCCTGTCTCCTATTTTTTACTATTACAACAATATGGCAAGAAACGTCTTTGCATGTATAAAAATATGAACTAAAGCATATACTGAAAAGACTGCTGGCTCAAAGATTATGTACATTTAATATTTTAATAAACTCTGCTGATCACTTTGCAGAAGTATGCAGCCTTTCAATTCCCCACTGTCTGGGCCTCATCCACCAGCATACTTCCCCAAATGTCATCAGCACTGGATATTACTCATCTTTTCAATTTTTGCTAAATTGCTGTGCAAAAAAATTATAACTCACTATAATTTAATATGCATTACCCTGACCGCTTATGAGGTAGAGCACTTTTTATATGTTTATTTGCCATATTCATTTCTTGTTCCATGAACTTCCTCTTTAAATCCTGCTGAAGCTTTGTTTTCTAAAAAGTAGATCCTGAGGCAAAATTTAAGTGCTACTGCTTTCTTTGGAGGTACAGTATCAGCAGTATGAGTGAGGGAAAAGCAGAGAAAGATGCGTAGTGCATCACCAAGCTGATCTATGTTTTATGAAGCCCAGCTAGTTCTCCTACAGGATTTAAACATCAGGCTTTGGAAGAATCCGTTGGAGGAAGGAAAGGAAAGAGAATTCATCTGCCAGCTCTCTCCTCCCTTGCTTTGAATTTTGATCATAACTCCATGGGAACTTAGCTTCCCCCTCCTTTTTTGTTTTGTTTTTTTTTTTGAGGAAGATTAGCCCTGAGCTAACTACTGCCAGTCCTCCTCTTTTTTGCTGAGGAAGCCTGGCCCTCAGCTAACATCGTGCCCATCTTCCTCTACTTCATACATGGGACGCCTACCACAGCATGGTGTGCCAAGCAGTGCCATGTCCGCACCCGGCATCCGAACCGGCGTACCCGGGGCCGCTGAGAAGCAGAACGTGTGAACTTAACCGCTGCGCCACTGGGCCAGCCCCACTCTCCCCCTCCCCACACCCCCCCCCCCCCCCCCGGCCTTGTTTAGCTGCCACTGAGGAAGTCAGATCTTAGAACTGGCAAGTGCTGTACTTCAATACAACTCAGGAAGCTGCTGAGAAACCAGTGAGCTATCTTCATTAGTTTTGGTTTAAAGATAGCAAAGCACAGTGGTTAAGAGTTAAGAGCTCAGGCACTGGAGCCAAATTGTCTGGTTTAAATCCCAGCTAGAACACATACTAGTTAATTGATCGTGAATAAGTTGCTCACGATCTCTGTGCTTCGGTTTCCTTCTCCATGATAGTACAGCCTCATAAGACTGCAGTGAGGATTTGGTTAATATTTGTAAAGCACGTAAAGCAGTGCCTGGCACATACTAAGTACTATCTGAGAGTTAAGTCAAAGAAATGCTACCTTTGTAAAATAAATTAAGGACATTTCCTTTTCTTAAAATAAAATCTTCTGGAATATACTGAACAATTCTCAGTGAAGAATTAGAATTTGGCTATAAAATCGTGACTGCCTGGTCCTTTTTAAATAGGAGCTCTTTAACAACTTTTCTAATTTCTCTGACAGTTATTTATCTACATAAGCTTTCTACCTCTCCTTGAGTGAAATTTATTAATTTATCTCTTGTTACAAAGTCATCCATTTCCTTTAAATTTTCAAATATATTACCATGGAACTGACAGAATATTGTCCTCTGACTCTTCAACTCTCTTTCATATACAGGCAGTTCTGCTATAACACTTATTCTGAAAATGTGAATTTGTTTCAACACGATTGGTATATTAGGGAAGAATTTGAGCATAACTCAAATTTCATGTCTACTTATGCATGATTTTGTCCTCCAGAAACACGAGGTGAACACAGAAAACTGAACCCAGCTGAACCCAGCTGTGTAGGAATACATAAAACACAGACAGATCTCAAACAGCTACCAGCTCCCTCACTGCACAACTCCTTGAGAGCCTATCTACATCAGGTGTTAGAACTTGGCCTTCTGATTTCAGATGCCCTCCTCCAACCACTTCAAAATAACTCACATGCTGCAACCCTTCTGAGGTCCACTTCCACAAGCAAACTTGATGTCTTTTTCAAGGTAAAGTGCCGTATTCATTGTAATGTTTATGTATTTCCTAACCATTTCACATGTGTGAATGGTCCTATCTTTCTTTATTATGTATCACTGACGCAGTTGTTTTTTGGGTTTTTTTTTTTTTACAAAGTTATTGAGTATTGTGTCCCTAACCCCATTAACCCATAAGCCCTACGGCTTTTATTGTGCAATTCTGCATAGTGCAGTGATTTTAAAAAACATGCACGTTGTGTTAAAGCAACTGAGTGGCTATATACATAATGTGGTTTTATGTGTTTTCTTATGCTTAATATTATATGCTTCTTATTTCTATCTTTTTCCCTTAAGGCGACAGACATGCCAGGAATATATCTATTTCATCAGTACCTTCTAAAGCCCAGCTTTTGGTTTTATTTACTGTCCTTTTATTTTCTCTATTTCTAATTTCAGGATTTATATTTTTAATTCTCTCTTCTAACCTGCTTTCGGTTTATTTTATCACTTTTTTATAACTTAAGTTGAATGTGTAGGTTCACATGTATAAGTCTATATTTTAAAGTAACAATATTTTAAAGTAAAATTCTCTAAATACAGATTTGACTATTCCATAGGTTTTGATACAAAGTGGTTCTCCTTCAAAACAATTTCTACATTATTTTGTGTTATGGAAATATACTACTTATTACTGACTTCCTCTTTAAATTAGGAATTACTTAGAAAAAAATCTTAATTTACAAGCAGTTATATTTATGGCTATCTATTTTGTTGCTAATTTCTACTTTTAATGGCTTATATTCAGAAAACATAATATTTTTACTTTTTAGAATTTTAGTAAGATTTTCTTCATGGTCAAGATATAAATGATTTTGGAAATATTCTATAGATATGAGAAAAATTGTATTTTATCCAAAGTTCTAGATCTATTTGTATATCTGTTCAATGATAATTGATAACAGTTTTCAAATATTTTATATTTTTACTTTTTTTTTGTATACTTGAATTTTAAATTCAGAAATAAATGTACTAAAGAAATGTGCTTTATTTATTTATTTATTTATCTTAAGGAAGACTGGCCCTGAGTTAACATCCGTGCCCAGCTTCCTCTACTTTATATGTGGGACGCCTGCCACAGCATGGCTTGATAAGTGGTGCGTAGGTCTGCACCCAGCATCCGAACCAGCGAACCCCAGGCCACTGAAGTGGAGTGTACAAACTTAACCACTGCGCTGCCAGGCCAGCTCCCCACTATGCTTTATTTTTAATGTTCATTATTCTGATAATAAAAGTAATATGCTTACTGTAGATTAATAAAACTATGGAACAACACCAAAAAGAAAATTTAAATTGTCTATAAGTCTACCAAATAGTGATAACCACTGACAATATTTTGATTTTGCTTTCAATCTTTTCCCTTGCATACATAAAAACACATTAAATTGGAACAGTAGTACTACTAAAGCTGTTTTGTAGGTCTTCTTTTTAACTTAATATTATCATATGAGCATTTCCTATGTCATTAAATATTCTTTGAAAACATAAGTTTAATGGCTACATAATATTCCATTGGAAGGCTATATAAGATTTTATCTAATTAGTTCCTGACCATTACATTTCTAAAACACTAATGTTTTTATTGTTATAAAAGTAATGAGAATTATTTATCAATAATCTTTGTCTATCTTTATGATTATTTTCTCTGGATGGTTTTCCAGAAATGAAATTATCGATATAAAAGTACAAATACTTCTAAGGTTCTAGTTACATATTACCTACATTTTTTCTAAATAGTTTGTGCCAATTTATTTCCCCTCTATCAGTGCATAAGAAAGCCTGTTTTATTCAATTCTAGCCAACAGATATGTTCTAAAATCAATATTACTTAGGCAAAAATAGAAGGAAAAAATTTTTTTAACACTCTGAAATGTTTATTAGCCCTTAGTATCTCCTCTTCTGTGACTTTTTTGCTATATGAAGGATTTTTGTGTTTTTATCTATCTGCTATGCTTGTCATAGATTGAGGACATTATCCTTTCTCTGTTATATTTTAAAGTAACTATCTGCTGTTTTCATTTAAATTGTATTTAAGTAGCTTCTTTTATACCAAAAGTAGCTTTTTTATACCCAAAACAAGAAGTTTTGAATTTTACGTAGTCATATATTATATTTTCCTTTGTGATTTACATTGACGGTTACACATTCTTCCTGATAGAGACTGTTTATAAACGTCCACTCAATTGACTTGTAGCTTTTTCTTTTCCTCTTTTAAGGCTTTATTTTGTACATTTAAAACTCCTGGAATTTATTTTGGTATAAGACATGAGGTGAGGATTAAAATCGATCTTTTTCTCAAAAGCAAACCGACTGCTTTAGGACCATTTATTTAATGATGTTTCCCATCCACGAATGCTTTGTGATGTCTTCTTTACCGCATTTCATGTCTGACATATAATTGGGTGTGTTTGTGAGTTATCCAATTCTGCTCTATTGATCTGCTATTCTATTCTTCTGTCAAATAAAATGATTTAATTACTGCACATACAAAATATATGTTAACATAGAGGCTATGCATCTCCTAATATCTCTTCTTCAAAAAAATGTGGCTAGATCATTATAATAATCTTTTTGTAACAAGACAATAACATTAAGAATTTTGATTGGAATTGAACTAAACCTCTAAATTCAGGAAGAACTGACATTTAAGTCTTTTTTTATGTATATTAATAAATTTTTATAATTTTCTTTAAGTTTAACATATTTCTTTTTGAAATTATTTTTAGATTTTTGTTTTTGTTAATGTCTGTAAATAGGATGGGTTTTCCATTCCTTGGTAAACTGAGTAAAAAAGACAGATTTATAGGTCTACTTTTGGACTAAAACTGAAAAATAGTGATATCACAGCTCCTGGGAGACACACTGTGGACCCACTAAAAACCCTGATTTGTGGCAGTTATAGTGAGATGATCAATACTGGATAGGGTACTTGGTTACATGGGATATTTAATACAATCTTAACTCCAAAGTAGAATAAAGCACTATTCTATCCCGAAGCTTTAGAAGGAAAGGAAGAGGGCATGTTTCAGATCAAATTAAGGGAAGAGAAAAAAATCGCAAGACTGGTTAAGCTCCAATGTTAATGGCTATTATAAATAGCTACTGCTTTGGGCTGGGGGTAAAGTAAAGAATAAAAATGGAGTAATGCTATTAAGCTTCTTCATACATTTGTCAGCACTTTTTCTACACTTCCTTGTCTCTTTGAATTCCTGTGAACACCAGGTCCTGCAGAATGAGTCAACCAGATGGTAATATTACTTTATTTGGAGAACACTGTACTGAAAAAAAAAGTTGCCATTATGCTATGTCATTAAAGAATTTAAGACAAGGCCCATGCTTGTGTATACACATGCCATTCTCAAAGCTCTTGTGGCATGTTTCACAAGAACATTAATTATTTCTATTCATTTATAAAAATATGTATGTCAAGTAGATATCATGGCTCTTGTTTAGTAATAGAGGTCCCCTTACCTGGGTCAAGTTGTTTCTCAGCTTTTTTCAGTCTAAGTAAGAGGTCAACAGACAGTACTTTCTGTTTTCACTCATATGAAAGGTATGGCTTTGTTTTCTGGTTACCCTTAGACTCCCACACAACACAAGTTCCCAGGGATGTCCTGGATTCTTCTGTGAAATGCAGGAAGTCATGGAACAGCAGGCTAGGATCCACAGTGCTATGCTGTAGCTTCTGGTTCCATCCAGGGAACCAGGCATGACAGGAGCACAGTAGGCCCTGGTGCTCGAAGAAATAAAAGTATCCACACCCCCGCAAAGTCACCCAAATTTCGTGTGCATGCCAAAGCAGTCCCCACCCGGGGCAAGTACGTTTCCTGAGCAGTCTGCTTTCTTTCTTTTGTCTTTCTCTGTCTCTCTCTCTTTCTTTCTGTCTCTCTCTTTCTTTTTTCAAAGTAACGTTCAATCACTGCAAAATATAAGAACTTTTAAGCAATCAACAATCATTTAATTAGAAAGCAATGAGCTTGGCTCCTTTGCTATTCCCAAGGCCACCCTGACTCTCCACTGAATTTACGGTAAAGGAATGCTACACAGTTCTAAGCATGGCCCACCTGCTCACCTATTAGGGTTCAATAAAATACATCCTCAAGAATTCCAATAATACAACCATGGTACCTTAGTTATAAAAATACATATATATCAATCTTTGGTTTCTTGCTTTATTTGAAAGTTTGCCAACAATCTCTTATTTCTCAAAACATAGCACTACTTTAAGGAATAGAAATATAGTCTAAAATTAGATTATTAGCTACTGATTCTTTGTCATCTTTGTTGCATCATCAGAGCATATAACTTGATTTAATACTTGATAAATCTAATTTTTATGATGAAAACTGAATTACAGTCTCTGTACAGGTTTTCCTCTCCTCTCAGAAAAAATACTCTCCAATCAACCAGCAAAGTCATACAAAAAATAAACAGGAACTCTTAATTCAGCCCAAATGTGATAAAGAATGAAGGAAGGAATGATGTCATCTGCTTAACTACCCAGCAAGTGTCACAAAGTGTACAGCTTTGGGGTACTTTTGTGTGCGTGCCTATGCAAAGCCATTACCGAAGAGAGGAGATATACCCATAAACAGTTCCATGAACACAGAGGTACTACATTTCTGGCTGGGAACCAGAGGTGTCTTCTCTCTGCATCTGCCTCCAGAAAAGAAAAATCCATCTAAAGCCAAAATCTTGCAGGGAGAGCAGATATTGGTAAATTTCTCATTTTACATTTCCCTATAAAATCCATTTCTGCATCTGCTTTAGAAATGTTCTGGATATAGTCAAATATATTACTTAATGTCTCAATTATTAATTTACATGAGGGTGATTTTTTTTGTTGTGATAAAAAATACGTAACATTAAATTTACCATCTTAGTCATTTTTAGTGTAGAGTTCAGTAGTGTTAAATACATTCACAATATTGTACAACACATCTCTTGAAACGTTTTCATCTTGCAAAACTGAAACACTTTATCCATTAAACACTAACTCCCAGCCCCACCTGCCAGGCCTTGGCAACCACTTTTCCACTTTTTGTTTCTAAGGTTTTGCCTGCTTTAGTACTTCATATAAGTGGAATCATACACTATTTTTCCTTTTATAACCAGCTTATTTCACTTAAATATCTTCGAGGTTCATTCATGTAGTATGTGACAGGATTTCTTTCTTTTTTAAGGCTGCATAATATTCCACTGTATGCATACACCACATTTTCTTTATCCAGTCATCAGTCACTAGACATTTGGATTGCTTTCACCTCTTTGCTATGATGAATAATGCTGCAATGATTACATGGGTGTGCAAATGTCTCTTACAGATGCGGCTCTGAATTCTTTTGGGTATATACCCAGAAGAAGGATTGCTGGATCATAAGTTAATTCTATTTTTAATTTTTTGAGGAACCTCCACACATCAGAGGGTGATTGATTTTAAATTCAGAGTTACAACAGTATTACTACCTCTAAAATTGCCTTCTTTTTTATTATAGTTTCAAGATGAACAGTGTCTCCTTTTTGCCTTGGCTATGAGGAAGTTCAGAATCAAATTCACGTCTTAATCATGTGTTAGTCCTTATAATCTGCATACTTGTGTTATTCTAGGTTTTAATCAGGCTCTTTTGGTGGCCAGGAACTCAAGCCACTACAGAAGACAGTATTTACTGTAAAAAGACAGAGGTCATAATGGGAAAGCTACTGGCCAATAATGATGCACTTGCCACCCTCTGTCTCTCTCTTACGGGCTCTTGGCCTCTCTCCTGGTAACTGTTTTTTCCTCCAAGTGCAATTGATCATCCTTTCTCAGCCAACTGGTCTCTTCTGACAACTCAGCTTCTGTGCCTTCATAACTGGAGCTTACATGTGGCCTTCACAGCTCCTCCACCTTTCTCTATAACATGACCTTTCAGCTTCACTTTCCACCCACTGGCTTGTTCTCTTAGTTCTCTTGTTCTCTTTGAACATCCAGGTTCAAATTCAAGGCAGGAATCTGACCAGTGCTACACATCTTTTCTCACTAGGACCCTAGCCAGTCCACACAAGGCCCCTAGAATGGGGTCATGAGATATAAAACATGGCCACCTCCATCTTTTCATCAGGGCCTGCAGAGGACAGTTCTTTCACCACAGAAGGGGTAAAGCATAAGCAGACACCATGTATTATATACCCATGGAATTCTCATCTGGTGTCTTCTACCAATACGTCCTGCTCTCTCTTTGGACTTGCTTTCAATATGTGCTCTTATTTTTCCTTTCTACACAAGGTCAAAAACACTCATATCCCATAAGGATGACAGTAAGAAAGATTCTCAAAGATTCTTGTGTTCTTACTTATGGCTGTCTCCATGCTTTAGCAATCAGTGAGCTGGAATTTGCACCTCTTAGCTCTCTTTCTGTTTAAATGAGCCTTTCTTTTGGTCCAGCCCTGTGGCCTACTGGTGAAGTTTGGTGCACTCTGCTTTGGCAGCCCAGGTTCAGTTCCCAGGTGCAGACCTACACCACTTATCAGCAGTCATGCTGTGGCAGCGACCCACATACAAAATAGAGGAAGACTGGCATGGATGCTAGCTCAGGGCAAATCTTCCTCAAGCATAAAGACGACCGGCAACAGATGTTAGCTCAGGGCAAATCTTCCTCAGCAAAATTAAAAAGCCATCCTCAAACTTTTTGGTCTCTGGTTCCTTTTACTCTTAAAGATTACTGAGGACCCCAAAGAGCTTTTATTTATGTCGGTTGTATCTATTGATATTCAGCATATTAGAAATTAAAACTGAGAAAATTTTTAAATGTTAAGTCATTAAAATAACAACAACGTGTTACACGTTACTATAAACAACATTCTTTGTGGAAAAAATCTATATATTATAAAACAAAAAGTTAAATAGGAAGAGTGGCATTGTTTTCCATTTTGTAAACCTTATTAATGTCTAGCTTAACAGAAGACAGCTGGATCTTCCTATCTGCTCCTGCATCCAGTCTGTACACCTGTTAGCAAACGAGAGTAAAAAGGGCAACTGACATCTTAGTATCATTAGGAAAACAGGTTTGACCTCAAGGACCACAGTTTGAGAACTACTGGTTCAGTGACTGACCTGACTTTTGGCTTTGATCAGATTCTGCCAATTTGCCGGCAGATTTCAAAAAATGATTCTTGTTTGTTTATAAATTATGAAAAGGGGCTTCACTGGCTGCCAAACAATGGAACATTCTCTCCACCGGGGAACCAGGAAGGTAGGTGCCTGCTCCCCCTCCTGTCAAATGCCGAATCACCTTCACCTTTTCTGATCACATGTATTTTAAGAAGTTGGGGGAAGGAATGCTCTAGTGCAAACCCCCAGCCTCAGCTCCGAACTTTGTAAGAAACCCCTAGTTATAGTTCTAAGAAAACTGACAGATGTGATGATGCAAGGAAGCATCCGAAACAAGGGAAGGGATAATTGGGTGTTTTTTTTTTTAAACAGCAGCTGTTGGCCTTCTAGATTCAAAATATCACCTACAAAGAAACAAATTCAGGTTTACAAATTTCTCTGATAAATTCTCGTTCAAATTCATATTTACATACAAAAAACACAAAAGGCCATTTCAAGGTCTTTCTGCACATAAAGCTCAGGTCTGGCTGCGCCCTCTCTAGGGTTGTCTGGGTGGTTAAGGGTTTACCCGTCATCATCTTTCTTTACATCAATGGTACACATTTTTGTGCTTTCCCACCCCAAGTCTGCCAACACAGAATCCAAGTAACCAGATGCAGCTGGCTTTTCAATAATATCTCTCCCAAGAGGATGGAAGGGAGAAGGTAAAAGAAAAAAAGATACACAGGTTTGAATGCAACCACTTCCGAGACTGCCTTTCGCAAACTTTGGAATCTTAAGGACAAATGCTCATGGAAGTTATTCAATGAATGTGGAATATCTTCTTCAAGGCCAAAATTTGAAGCTAGATCATTGATATATTACACAAAGAAAGCCACTAAAGTATTCTATGCCCCCATTACCTTTCATGGCAAGTGAAAGAGATTGCATATCTTAAACAACATCAACACACAATAAAAATTCTGCTGTAATATTAAACAGCAAGTTACATGAGAGATCAGTTTACATAAAGACTAGTTGCTAATACTTATTTTTTAAACAGAAGACCTAAAAACTTTTGACAAAATTATTCTGAACAGAAAAGCTGCCTGCTGGAACTGAAAATAGCATTCTTAGAGCTGATGTCACGATGTTGAGACTGATAGTCAAGGCCGGCAACTACTATTCCTACTTATGACAGCAGCTGGTGAAAGAAGTTTGGATCTTTGGTTGTTAAGTTTCAGATTTCCCAGAATTTTAGAGTTTGTAAGAGGTCTTAGAGATTGCCTAGCACAAAGACTCATTCTTTAGAGAGAGAAACTGAAGTCTAGATATACTAAGGGACTTGTCCAAGGTCACAGACTTACTTGGTTGCACAGCCCAGGCCTAAAACTTGGGTCTGTCTCGATTTTTTATCTACTGATCTTTTGATTCACACAAACCTCAAAGAGCCTCTTCAAAAGGATATTGAAACCAGTGAATGTCTCACTGAATTTCTTTGAACAAAGGAAAATATTACAGTGCAAACTCTGAAATCACTCTGCTCTTAGAGAATCCAGATGACAGTACATTACAACCAACATGAAAGAAAGATGAGCACAACAAACCACCACTAATGCCTCTCTTATTATCTCTGTTACCCAAGTCTGACAGCTGGAAGCAGAACCAACAGGTATAGAAACCGATCAATCAGACAGATGCTGGCTGTAGACAGCAGCAACTGATGTATACTAGCTGATCCAACCTTGCCCTGTGAGTTATCTTTGCCAACTACCCTTTGTCTCCACTCAATTTCTTCTACACATTGAGTCATCAGATCCTTACCATCCTTCTTGAACCCACCTCCCTTCCAATGCATTCCCAACTAAACTACATTTGTCCTTGACAGTGGCCTGCACACCCCCACAACCTAGCCTTTATACTAGGCTCTTCTTTCCCAGCAAACTGTTCCCTTTCCCCAATCTTCATCACTTTTCAAACCTATCCTTCAGGCAAGGTTGAATGGTCTGCATTCATATGATCACCCAGGCAGAACGGATCTTCCCTTGGCTGAAATTCAAGAAACTCTATAGCTCTTTTATGCTATTGATCACAATGTGCATTGAATTAGAGCTACCTTTGATGAGATTATTTTATCTTTCCTTATAGATTTTAAATTGAAAGGACTGGGGTTTTTGTTTTCTTAATAGGTATGTCTCCCATATGTCCAGCATTTTCCCCAATATACCATATATGAGAAGTAATCCATAAATATTTATAAACAAAGGAATGATCATATCTTCTTTTTTTTTTTGTAAATATCAAGTGAAGGGGCCAGCCCAGTGGCATAGTGGTTAAGTTCGTGTGCTCTGCTTCAGTGGCCCAGGTTTTGTAGGTTCAGATCCTGGGGCGCGGACCTATCACCACTTGTCAAGCCATGTTATGGCAGTATCCCACATAAAATAGAGGAAGATTGGCACAGATGTTAGCTCTGAACCAATCTTCTTCATACACACAAAAAATATCAAGTTAAGATTTTAATTTTAATTAAACACTCCTGTCTTAGGGCCTTCGAGCCCCGAGATTAAACAGGTCTATCTGTGCCTGTTTTAAACACTCTTTTCCCAGATTATCAGCATGATTCACTACTCCAAGTTTTAAGTCCTTTGCTCAAATGACACCTTCACAATGAGGCCTAACATGTCCCTCCTTTTAAAACCTGCAATCTGAGGGCTGGCCCCATGGCCAAGTGGTTAAGTTCACGCACTCTGCTTCGGCAGCCCAGGATTTCACCGGCTCAGATCGTGAGTGTGGACCCAGCACCGCTCATCAAGCCATGTTGAGGTGGCGTCCCACATGCCACAACTAGAAGGATCCACAACTAAAATATACAACTATGTAACTGGGGGGCTTTGGAGAGAAGAAGTAAAAAAAGAAGATTATTAAAAAAACTGCAATCTGTCTCTTCTACCCCACCCTTACATGCCCAATCCTCCTTACTCTGCTCTGTCCTTCCCATGGCATCCATTACTTTCTAACTTAGATAAGTGGTTATACTTCTTGTTTACCGAATGTGACATACACAAGGAGAGGGCATTTTTGGGAGGAGATGAGGGTTCACTGATGTATCTCAAGCACCTAGAACACTGACTGGCACATAGCGGCTGCTTGACATATTTGTTAAAAGAATTCAATAAAATAATTAAAATCTTATTTTAAGTAATATATTACTTTACATATAGTAGCTCTCTATTAATATACTTTTGACATATGTGAAAAAAATACATAATATGCTATGCAAACATGAAGTACTATATTTTTTCAGGATGGCTGCAGTAAATAAGTATGACATTAGTTTGTGTTTTCATTTAGAGGAAACATCAGAAAAGGATTAAACAAGTTGTTCATCAATAGTAGGCTTGGAAGTAGGAACTAGGTTTCTCAACTTGGGGGTTCAATGCTACCCACAAGTTTGAATGAAAATATGTACAATTATCATAAATTTAAATAATAAAAGAAAACAGGAAGAGAGCCTAATTGCTAAGCTATTACTTTTTGTAATCAATGCCAAAAAACAGCATATACTTTTGACTCAAATTTCAGGACTAATCAATGTTTTACTTCCTGGGTCAATAGGGAAACACAATAACTTGCCGCCTTTTTTCTTTTCTTTTTTGTTTTTTTTTTGAGGAAGATTAGCCCTGAGCTAACATCTGCTGCCAATTCTCCTCTTTTGCTGAGGAAGACTGGCCCTGAGCTAACATCCATGCCCATCTTCCCGTACTTTATATGTGGGATGCCTGCCACAGCATGGCTTGATAAGCAGGGCGTAGGTCTGTACCCGGGATCCAAACCAGTGAACCCTAGACTGCCAAAGTGGAACATGGTCCACTTGCTGCTCACAGGAAACAAACTGGTTTAAAAATTAGGAGTTTTTAAAAATTATCTTTGAACTTGAGGTGGCAAATAATCACATAAAAATAATACTCTTTAATTTCAGATAAAATTAACCTTATCAAAAAGTAAATTTCAGTTCACCTTCTTGAAATGAACAGAATCTCTGCTATAAAAATAATAATTACCATTTATTGAGGCTTTTATATAAATTACCTCATGTAGTCCTCACAACAATCCCACAAGGCACATATTAGCCCCAATCTGCAATGGGGAAACTGAGGTTATGTGAAGTGGACCACCTTGTCCCCGATGCAACCCACCTAAAAGACGGCAGAGCCGGAACTCACACGCATTCCTCTCTGCTCACACCTCACCCAGCAGGACGTCTGCCCCTGCTATAGGAAGGCAAAATGTGTTGACAAGGATTCCGCCACAAACTGAGTAAGCTCTACCCAAGGGAGGGCGGGGAGAGAATAAAACAATGGCTTCCTCCATATCAGAGAGTCGGTGGGGAACAGGGGCTTCTATAAGAACGACTGAAATACAAGAATAATAAGTGAAAGGAGAAAGAACTTCTGGATAGAAACACAGAGGAAACTGGTTTGGTTTTTATTCATCTGAAAACTATTACTGAGGTTCCAATTTGTACACGGCTTTCTACTGGGTACTGGAAATGGCAATGTATATAATGTTTCCTGCCTTCAAGCTGCTCAGGCTAATGGAGGTCAAGAAAACAAGGAAATTAGCACTTACTAGATGTCTCCTATTTACCAGACACTTTCAGGAACTACATATGTGTTATCTTATTTAATGCACAATTATATAAATGAAACATACATATAAACTAATAATAATCACATAAATACTAAGGTAGAAATTTAAACTAAGTGCTGTGGCAACCCTTAAGAAAGGCCTTTTAACCCCGCCCTGGAGTAGGGCAGGCTTCTCCTAAGAACGGGTTTGGGCCTTCAGGCTAATTCTTAAAGGGAGGAGGTGAATTCCTCAGAAGGAAGGAAGCAGAAGGTCACCAAGGGGTAATGTCTCTTTTTAGCAAGAGGACTCCATGTACATGGGCATGGATGTGTAAACCAAACAAGTGTGATATTTGGGTAGCAGAACTATGATAAATGAGAGGCTGACAAGGTGGGTAAGAATTAAGGAATTTGTATTTTATCCTTCTGGAAGTTGTTGAGAGTCTATACACAGAGGAGTGGCCTAATTACACTCCAATTTTGGATGTCTGGTGGCAGAGTAGCTGGAGGAAACTAGCGACAACAAACAGCAGGACCAGTCTGGAGCTTACTGCAAGAGTCCAAGGAAAAGCTGCAAAGGACAGAAATTTTAAAAGTGCTAGTGGGAATAGACAAAAAGAAAGTCTGGAGACAGTTCTGAGGTAAGTAAGAGGCCAGGACACCGACTACTGTGAGGTTTGAGGGAAAACGTGGATCTCCAATAACTCCTATTTCTGGTTGGTGCTACTCAGTGATGCCATATACTGAAGGAATAAGGAGAAAGCACATCTTGGAGAAAAGAGAATTATTTCTATTTAGAATATACTAAATTGGAGATGTCTCGGAGACTCCCAGGTAGGAATGCCAAGTAAGCAGCTGGAGTCTGAGTTCAGGCTCTCAACACCGAATGGGCTAGAATCTTGAGCACTGTGGGTGTAGAACAATTAAGCTGCAGAGCATGTCACCAAGAAAGAGTATGCAGCACATGGCAGAACCTTGGGGAGCTTCGACATCTATGGGTCTGCCAGGGAAGGAAGATCAGTAGGAAAATCTGGAGAGAACTCGGGGTTTACTAAATGCAAAACACCGCATCAAATACCCAACCATGACACCACGCAACCCACTGGAAGCATTTCCAGCTCCTTTTTCTCCTATCCATGACAGAAAAGCTCTGGGCCGAGGAAACTGCCCTATTGCTTGACTTCTCTCCAATTCAGGAAACCAGTTGGACCTGCGTGATTGGTGCTGATGGAAAAGCTGTGCTGTTCTATGTGCCAACACGGTTAGCAGTCTTTTTGCAACGTGTAACCTGCTTCAGTGAGCTTAAGGTCCAATACTGATAGTTTTCTTCCTAAGCTAAATGAGTACATATTTATAAAAATGCAACACTCACTGGTAACTGAGACAAGAGTTATTCCCCCATCTAATGAGGCAAAATGAGATGAGTGGCTTGTGGAGCCTGCATTCAAGTAGTTCTGAGGGAGCAGTAAATAAAGAGGGAGGGGCGCTCACTTTGGCAACAGAAACTCCTTTGGGTTACCACCACCCTGAGTCACTGCGGCATCCAACTGCAGTAAAACAGAGAAACAAAAGCCCAGCACTGAACTCCAGCACTGGACCCCAGGGACCAGGGCACACTTAATGGCACTCCCCTCTGCTAAGATAAGCTTCAAGCCAGCAAGGGGGGCAGCTTGTTTTCAAGACTGTCTCAGATCACAGAGTAGGTGTACTAACACCAGATGATGGCAATCCCGCGACACAGGAGCTATAAAAGAAACACTGCTCCCTTCACACAATTTGACTCTAGTGAGTTCTCAAGCTTTACAACAAAAGAATAAATGTCAGATGGCTCTTTGGGGGGTATGTTTCATGACTTTGCTGTGGTCAAGGTACTCTGGCAGAAATGCCTTCAAAGGCAATTGACATGGAAATGCCAGGTCAGTTTCTTTGGGCTCTGAACCTCACAATCTAAATGACAGTGACATGAGAACTGTAGCTTGCCTCTATAGTTTGTATAAAAGATTAACTCAAAGTAAATCTTAGCAAAATATTTGTGCACACAGAAAAGTATTATTCTCACAAATTTAGATGGATATGGTTAAGAAAAGACTTGTTATACCAGATTGATTCCTAGTGTTGAAAAAAATTTGTGGGACCACAGCCAGCCAATGGACACTGGTCTATAAAATCCAGATTCCTAAGTGAATTGAAAGTGATACAGTCCATGATGGCTGGTAACCTTCCTCCCAAACTCTCAAGTCCACTAGAATAAGAATGTCTTTTGTGATGAGAAATTGGCTACATCTTCTCCAATCATCCACTCAGAGCATCTTCAATAACCTGCACAACTTTCTGAGCTCAACCTTTGCTTGAGGGTGATGAAGATTAAAATGGTAACAACTTGGATAAGAAACTCTTCTGCAGAAAAAATAGTATTTGACTGTCCATGTTTTGCAAATCACTGATGAATTACTGTGATGAGGCAGCAAAGATCAAAGACAAGACCAGAAATAAGCTGAGTCATCCTAAGGAGTAAGCCACCACTAAGATATTTCCTCCTCTCAGAACTGGCCAACTAAATCCACACAACCAAGATTTTAACCAAGGCTTCCTGATTACCACCAAAGGAAGACGCTGCTGCTGCTGTTAATGACCATGAAGTTGACAGGAGCACCTGACACATACAGGTACTGTTTTACATGCAGAGCTTTAAATGTATTATGTCAGATAATCCTCACAACAACCCTATAAAATGGATACAATTATCATCCCCATTTTACTGGTAAGGAAACTGAGACACAGAGAGTAAAACAACTTGCCCAGGGTGACACAACTTGGGGTAGAGCTGTGATTTGACTTAGGCAGATTCCAGAGCCTGTGTCTTAACCTCTGTATACTGTCAACTTGATAGACTATATTAATTCATTCACTCACTTATTAATTCATTCTATAAATATTTACAGAGCACTTAAAATTCACGGGCACTATACTGGATGTCAGGGATGTAACATGTAACAGAGTCAGAGAGACAGTCACTGCCTTGTGGAGCATATGCTAAATATATGCATTAATCAAATAATCACACAAATGAGTATAAAACGGCAACTATGACAAATGTACAGAGGAGGGGCACTCAGTGCTAGGAACACATAAACCAGGACATGAACTGTGGGAAGATCAGGGAAGACTTCTCCAAGGAAATGAAAATTAAACTGAGATCTGAAGGATAAGAGTTAAGTAGGTGAAGAGAGGAAGGCAGCACATTTAAGGCAGAGGGCAGAGGCTCTGTGAAGGGAAGAACATGGCGAACATACGGACTGAAAGTGGGCCGCTAAGGCCGAAACACCGAGAGGAAGGGCACTGTGCAAAGCACGACTGTGGAGGGCATGGTCACACAAGCCAAGTGAAGAATTTTGGCCTGCGTCCTAAGAGTAAGGGGAAGCCACTGGAGAGGTCTGGCAGGGGATATGATAAGTCAAAATGTGTATTTGGAAAATATCCTTCTAGCTCCAAAATGGAAAAAAACACTGGAGGAGGCAGAATGGATATGGGAATACCAGTGAGGGGGTCAACTGAGGGGTTCAAGGAGGAGATAATGGAGTAGGGTAATGGGGGGGGTGATGATGATGATGAAGAGGGCTGGAAGCTTAGAGGTATTTAGAAGGTAAAAATCAGCAAGTGATGGACTGGATAGTCGAGGGAAGAGGAGAGAAGATGACTCCTAAGAGCCCTGGCTCGTGCCACAGGGTGGACAGTAGTTACCGTCACTAAAATAGGGAACACTGGGAAAGACCAGGTGTGTGGAGACAAACACGAGTCTGATTTTGAACCTGGTGAATTTGAGGGTCCTCTGAGATATTCAATAGGAAATATTAAGAAGGAAGTTGGAATCTCAGAGGAAAGGTCTGGATAGAGAGAAAACGTTGAGAGTTACCACCGTGTGGGTGAAAATGAAGCCATGACATGGGTGAGACTGCCCAGAGAGAGAAGAAGTGAGGGCTTAGGGGCAAATGTTGAGAAACTCCAATGCTGAACCAAAGCTGGTTAGAGGACATCCTATGATGGAAACAGGCAAAATAGCCAGAGAAGAGGAGAAAAACCAGGGGAGTACTGTGTCGTAGATATACATAAAGAGAATATTTCAGGAAGAAACAGCAGAGCTAAATGCTGCAGGGAGATCAAACATGATGAGGACTTAAGAATGTCAGCTGGACAGATCACATGGAGACCTTCTGTAACCACAGCCAGAGCTGTTTGGATAGACACACGGGACTGGAAGGCAGACTGTGGTGGCTTGAGTAGAGGGGGGAAGTAAGGAAATGTAGAAAGTGATTACAGACGACTCTTTTGATCAGCTTCATTATAAGGCAAAAAAAGAGATAGAACATTAGGTGAACAGGAAAGAGAGTTGTGATGTTTTAGTCTTTGTAATAACAAGAAACTTGAGTATGTTTAAAAGCCAGTGAGAAGAATCCAGCGGGGAAGAAGAGATTGTTAAAGGAAAAGTAACTTGGAACATAACACACTCACCAATTCCTAGCCATTGCTATGCTTTCTGAAGCATAGATACGCGGCTTGATGTGGCCAAGATAAGATGACCACCTTCTGAAATAGTAACACAATGTCCTTATAAGGTCATCTTTTGTGGCAGGTCACTCCTATGGATAGTGCATAAATGACTTCAATCCACCATACACTCTACTGGATCTCCTCAGAACCCAATTTAAAATACAGGGCAGGGGCCAGCCCCATGGCCGAGTGGTTAAGTTCGCACGCTCCACTCTGGCGGCCCAGGGTTTCACCAATTTGGATCCTGAGCACGGCCTGCTCATCAGGCCATGCTGAGGTGGCATCCCACATAGTACAACCAGAGGCACTCACAACTAGAATATACAACTATGTACTGGGGGGTTTTGGGAAGAAGAAGAAGAAACAAAAACAACAAAAATACAGGGCGAACTGGGTGCTCCTATGGGTATTCATGCTACAGAACTGGTCTAAAACTCAGTCTAAAACAGGGCCTTCAAAAATTCCTAATTGCAATGGAAATGACACAAAATAATCTTGGCTCAAAGAATGCTCTTGGCATGTGCATTCACTACTACTTGACCAAGTTTTTAGATAACATGCAGGTACTGAAAAAAAAGAAAACAAGGCTACATGTACAATGACATAACTGAAGGAGACAGGCTTGTCCATGAGAAGTTCTAAGAAGGTCTGTGAGGCACACAAATATTGAAGATACAATAACTCCCACAACAACAAGTGTTTTCCTTGACAAAACCACTTTAGTGAATTATACTATATGAATAAACAGTAAGCAACTGGCATGTCAGCACCCTAGGACTGCATGAATGCATGTATGAATATATATTTCTTATATTTAAGTTCACTGTAACTTACTAGCATAAGCTCAGAAGAGAATGACTACCTAACTAGTCTATAAAAAGAACTCCTCACACTAGAAAGTCCAGTGCCACACAATGATAAAATGACTCAGAAATGGTGGTCTTTTGTGGTAGAAACCATGGTAGAATGAGAGAATCATGAGCTAGAGTAAATAATAGTGAGGTTATGTAACAGTTTAAAAAGAGGCCCTATAGATGCCAGGTCCGCATTTCTCTGAACACAGGACCTCCCAAAACTTTCTTCAAATCCATTCTGTTGACCTCATGATTAGGGTATTATTCACATATGGTATGATTAGGATATTACTCACATATGGCATCACATATGGAAAGCAGGAAAATTCCAGAAGCAACATCAAATTTTCTATAAGAACAAAATTTGGAGTGCTTCCTGATGACTGACAAGTGGGAGTCTGCTGCAGGACTGCTGTCTCTGAGCTGAAAACGGTGAAGGTCTTCAAAAGACTTTCCCTCCAGCAGGAATGGTCTGACCGTACAATCAACTTGGATACAGCTGAGGTGCTTTATTCCTAGGTTATTTGTCATCACTGTAGAATGGGAACTCACCATTTGGGTTCGGTCCCTGTGGGCTCATTATAACTCACGGTAATAAACAACTCATCCAAAACACCTTGTTACATGAAATCTTTTCAGCAATGGCTAGACGCATGGAATAACACAAGCTTCCAATTCATTAGTGACCATCCTAGGGCAATACCTTGCAACTGGGCTGCTCTAGTTGTGTGAAGAAATTGATCTCATATAAGAAGAAAATTTGTCCATGGGCCAGGGAAGACCTAGCTCGGCCACCTCTATCTTGACATGTGAACCACCCAACATATCACTTAATTTAGGGGAGGGTGGCATTAGATGTATAAGAATTAAAGTCCCTTTCAATTCTAATCTTTTCTTATCTCCTCCAAGGGGATTCAATCATCCTCTTTTAATACCTTTGGATAACTCTTCCTGAAGGTACCATATTGCACATTCACAAAATTGTTTCCTAGTCTTAGTCCCAGGTGTATTAAGTTGAATAGTGTCTTCCCAAACTTCATATCCACCTGGAACCTCAAAATGTGATCTTATTTGGAACTAGGGTCTTTGCAGAGGGTAATTAGTTAAAATGAGATTATACTGGATTAGGGTGAGTCCTTAATCCAATGACTGGCGTCTTTATTTAAGAAGGTCATATGAAGATACAGAGACAGAGAGGAAGGTGATGTGAAGATGGAGGCAGGGATTGGAGTGACACATCTACAAGCCAAGGAATGCCAAGGATTTCCAGCCACCATCAGAAGCTAGAAAAAGGCTAAGAAGGATTCTGCCCTAGAGCCTCGAGAAAGAGGAGCCATGCCAAAACCCTGATTTCGGACTTAAACCCCCAAGAACTGTGAGCGAGAGCATGGCCCAGCAGACACCTTGATTTCAGTCTCATAGCTCCCCAAACTGTTAGGACAAATTCTCTTGTTTTAAGGCACCCAGCTCATAGTACTTTGTTATAGCAGCCCTAGGAAAGTAATATACCAGGTATTGATACATTGCAACTGGTAATGAGTCATCTTGCTCTCACGGCAATATACAAGGACTGTTACAAACACTACAATATCTTGGACCCTCTAAGTATGATAAAACACTTGGAGTTCACAATCTTGTTTATAGTTGATAAAAACAGCTCTGATGATTCTTGGATTTCCTTCTAGTGGATGCTAAGTATTATATTTTCAAAGAGGTAATTTCACCTTTTATTTGAAAAAGTAACATCTTCTCTTAGAGAAACTACATTCCTCTCCCTTGAAACTATAGACCTTCTGGAAGGGGGACATTCTTTCCTTCCCTGTTACAGTAAGAACTCTGCCTGAGTGATTACCATGACCTGTGATACAGATTCCCCATCTGTGAGATTCTGCCAAGACACACACCATTGCGAAATCTACCACATGAAGCAATTTCTGAACATACCATCTAAGGAATACTGCTGGTGAAACAGATGAAAACAGTGATGCTCTTGTAAACTTGTTAGTTTAATTGCAAAATATGAATCTCTAAATAATGATAAATGATGTGAGAAGGCATATTCCTTCAATAATTCCAAAAGTTCCTCAGACTAGAAGTCCTAGCTAAAAAGGGACAATGAAAGGCTTATTAACAACATATTTTAGGGTCCTGAAAACTGTCAGGAATACATTATAGTTCTACTTAAGTTTCTTAGTTGCTTGCTTAATGAATCTCTGTTTATGAATTTCAGGAAGCAGAGCATGGACATCAAATTCTTCTATATGCCCAAACCAGCCATTTAAACAAAGGATTCACTCATGTTGTATCAACTGTGGAGAGCAATTTACCCTGCCAGCTAAGTGCCCAACTTTGGTTTTAGCATCCTGATAATATGAATTGAAATGCCTTCTTTCCTTCATTAAGCAGACATTTTACAAAGTGTCTACAGTGGTCTAGAAACTCTGTTAGGTCACAGACTGAAGCAGACATGATCTCTGTCCTCCAGTATTTCACAGCCTAGTGAAGGAGACAGACCCATAACAAATGAGGCAACATGCTCAGGAGTACTCTAGAAGCACAGGGATAACTGTCTATCAGAAGAGGCAACAGGCAGGGAATGGAAAACCTTTCACAGGAATTCTTTACAGACTCAGGAGTAGCTCCTGGATAGCAGCATGGGGTGAAGAGAAAGCCTGGGCTTCAAGGCACACAGAGTTCCCATCTCCACTGAGAGCTGCTTCTGGCTAAATAAGCTGGAAAAGGCATGTGAACTCTCCAAGCCTTAGTCTTCTTGTCTGAGAAATGTGAGTAATACCACCTACATCATAAGATCACTGTGAAGCTGGAGTGAGGCGATGTATGGAAAGCAGTGCTTGGTACATAGTAGATGCTCAATAAATGTTTAGTTCTCTTTCCTCTTTCAATCCCTTGGATAACTTACGGGAACTAACAGTAATATATGCTGTAAGAATATAATAACCACAGGAACTACCAAAACAACAGCAACAAATCCATACATGATCAATACCATTTATTTTTGTAGAATAATCATGATCCTGACTGCTAACCATTATATACATCAGTCTTTTCCTCTTATCCCAAACTTCCCACAACACATATATGAAAATAATCTTCAGAGAACAGAGATTTTATAATTTTGTGGCCTTGGTCAAAATCTTCAATGACTATGTATTTATCTTCGCAAGATCATCTTGATTATGACTATACTATAGCCATTATTCAGTAGAGTTGGTGAAAATTAGTTTAATGGAAATTCTTTAATTTCTGTGTTGACATTTCCTCACCAGTCAATTACCCTCTTTGAGTATCTTAGAAAGTCTTCCTGTGGTGTGGAGGGGAGATCTTCCCTGTTAGGGATCCAACTCTTTTACATAATGCTAACTACTCATCCTCCGTCAGGTCCTTCAAAATCAAATCCCACCTTTTATACTTCATACCCCAATAATCCACTTCTCAAACTGGTTCATTTCTCTCCAAACATTTCTAGTCCTTTCTTACTTCTGTATTTCTTTTTTTTTTCCTATGCCATTCATTTTGCCTGAAATAGCTTACCTTCTTATCTTTAGCTAATCAAACCCTAGCCCATCTTCTAAATCCAGCCCATATCCAGTCTCCATGGAGCTGACCAGACCAATCTCTGCCACTTTCCTCTGACCTCACTGCCGTGCCAGTATCACAATCCTTGGTGTCCTGCTCCTTTTGCTGTTATTTTTTTTTTACTTTGTGTTACTTATTTCATAACTTCATTTTTCATTTTTCCCCAAATGAATGATAAGCTCTTTGAAACCAGGAGCCACATGTTAGAACTGAGCATAATCTTTTGCACGTAGTTGATATTTAAATATTTGTTGGTTGTCTAGAATACATGAGGCACCGTGATAGAAAATTTTAAATTCCTACTTAAGCATGAATAGCAGTTAGCACAATCTGACTGACTTCTTTAAATATTAAAACCGAACACACTTCTGAAAACTTGAATGAATTAAACTATTGGCACAACTTTTTCCCCTGTAGAAGGCTAACGCCATTGTGAAAAACATTTTGAATAGCAACAGAATTACACAAATAAATTATCTCAGAATTTAAGCAGGTACTTATTACAACCAGCTATATTAAATAATAATAGTTTGTACTTTAGTCAACAACTTATTTAAGAAATTATTCAGTAAGTCTCTAATTTGTACAAGGAACCACACTAAGATCTGCTGGGAGAGGAGATGAAAAAAAAGACTGGCCAAGTCCTAAACACTCAACTCTTTAATGGAGGAGACACACTGAAAAACTTTACAAAACAAAAGTAGTCAATACAATACAGCTAACCTACTGAGTACTGTGTGTGATTTATTTCAATTGGTAGGGCTCAAGAACCATCTGCTTAAAAAAAAGGTGTGTGTGAGGAGACAGAGAACATTGGAAAGAGGCTCGAAAGATATTTGGGACTTTGTAGACCAAGATGGTAGAAGGGGGTTCTGAGGTATAAGACGAGAAAGAACAAAAGGTATAGACATGAAAATATACCTTCATCCCATTTTAGCTCCTCTCAGTAGATGATCTAACTTGCTACTTCATGTGAAAAATAAAACGCCATTCCTCTCTTACATCTTAAAACTCTTGTCTTTCCCTCTATCTCAAAAGTTTCCCCATTCTTGAACCCACATACACTCCTGGTAGGAATGCAAACTGGTGCAGCCACTAGGGAAAACAATATGGAGATTCCTCAAAAGACTAAAATAGAACTACCATATGACCCAACTATCCCACTACTGGGTATCTACCCAAACAACTTGAAATCAACAATCCAAAGTAATATATGCACCCCTAGGTTCATTGTAGCACTATTCACAAGAGCCAAGACATGAAAACAATCCAAGTGCCCATCAACTGATGAATGGATAAAGAAGATGTGGTGTATATATATACACACACACACACACACACACAATGGAATACTACTCAGCCATAAAAAAAGATAAAAATCATCCCATTTGCAACAACATGGATGGACCTGGAGGGAATTATGCTAAGTGAAATAAACCAGACTGAGAAAGACAAACACCAGACGATTTCTCTCATATGTGGAATATAAACAAACACATGGACAAAGAAAACAGTTCAGTGGTTACCCAGGGAAGCGGGCTGAGGGGTGGGCACAGGGGGTGAAGGGGAGCACTTACGTGGTGACAGACAAGAAATAATGTACAACTGAAATTGCACAATGATGTAAACTATTATGAACTCAAATAAAAAAAAAGTTTCCCCATTTTTCCCATAGCTAAATTCTCCAAATTGTTCTCAGCCCTCTTGCCGCTTGTCTACTATTACATCTTGTTTCAGTGCTCACCCTTTCTTTCCTTCCCTTAGGCCAAATTGTTGAAAGAATGGTCTATATTTGTTATCTCTGCTTCATCTCTAATTCACTACTCAGTTACATAAGGGTAACTGCCTCTTAAATCTTTTTTATTCAGTAAAATAAAGTAAAATAAGGATATACTTTCTGATTTCATCCTTTCTTTGTTTTAAATAAGTTAACACGTATTTCTTTTTAAAATTTATTTGCTATATTCAGGGAACAGAGAATGTATAGTCTCTGAATAGGATTTCTCACGTCCAGAAAGTAAACTATTAAACAGCTGAGACTTTAAAGTATTCTCAGTAAAGAGCCTGCTATTGTAGTGATCGATGAGAATTCTGAACCTTAAACATGCTGTTCTCCCAATGCATCTTCCCTAACTCAGAGCTCTTTATAATTCTTCAGATAAGAATAGGTAGGGGACACAATTCGTTTTCTTCAGCAACAAAAAAAGAGGAACTTTTAAGGAAATTATTTCATACAAGCCAGGTCCTTAATCTTTTTTAGAAGATCAAGGTAAGGTAAGGTTTGACATCTCCACACTGTAATGACACACGTAGAGAAGTATCTCAGTCCAGCCCCTGATTTATGTTCTGGTTCTCTGGCAGTTTCATTTACTAGAGAAATAACGGCTAAGATAGTTTCTCCTCTTATATACAATAAATAGCCAAAACTCTTCACAACTTACTTTGCTCACCTTTCTTGTCTTCAAAGTCAAATTTATCAGCATCTATTAACCACCTACGTTGATTTCAGAAATGCAAAGAATCACCCATATTTTATATACATATAAGTCTGTCCATGAACAGGGAGTATTATACATACTTTTCCATGAACTATTGGGTAATATATGGATCTCAGCTCATCTTTTCAGATTTCCTTTGTAACGAAGACTTCAGTTCACTGAACAATCCAATTATTTCCCTTTATTTTTCAAAAATAAATTTATCCCCCCCCACACACCCCTTTCTTAAAACAGCTTTCCTTAAAGTAGACAAAGATCTATATCATAAACCTCTCTTTCGTCCTCCTAAGGAAAAGAGTTTACAGACTTAGCGAATGCATTGGATATTATAGAAACTCCATAAATATTTGTCAACAGGCTGATTTATACCGTCATGCGCCATATAACAATGATTCGGTCAATGACCACATATACAACAGTAGTCCCATAAGATTGGTACCATGTAGCATAGGCGTGTAGTAGGCTATACCATCTAGATTTGTGTAAGTACTCCATGATGTTCACACAATGATGAAATCATCTAACAATGCATTTCTCAGAATGTATCCACATCATTAAGCGATGTATGACTATATTTAACAATATTGTTAAAATTTCCATAAAGGTCACCAAATGTTTTGATTAAAGATCAAATGGAAAATTTCAGGCCCACTTCTAACATTTGCAGGGGTTAGGTGAAGACTACAAATGGAGACCCACATTCCACATGTCTAAATATTTAAAAGTTATATATCAAGTTAAACTATTAAATAAAATAGGGTCTCTTTCTCCAGTCTTGACAAATATACCTTCAACCACCTGGAGGAACAGGTATCAACTTAGAATGCTTAGACTCCTTGAAGTTCCACACCATAGTGTGGTGACATGGGAGGGCCAGCCCATACCCTTCTCATCCTATTCGCCCGTTGATGATTGACACCTTGAGAGGCCTTGTGCACCTCAAACCACTGCACCCTAGCCACCCCTCAGGCCTAAGGGTACACTGACAGGTTTTATCCTCCTCAAGACAGACTCAGGGAAAAGGCCCATGCAGGCCACGGAAGCAGGCTCTAAGCTGTTTGGGGGCAGGAAATTCCAGAGCATGGAAGTGGGCAAAGCGAGGGCTTAGGCGAGGCCCACCCGTTGACCCTCAGATCCTTCATCCTGTGGAGAAGTATGGCCAGAGCAGAGTTCTCTAATTCACAGCTCCCAAAACAGGGTCTCTCTTGCCTGGGACAAAGGCAATACCGGAGAATTTACCAAAATGGAGAATTTGCCAGATCAGTCTTGTTACTAGTTAGTATACCAGTTGAAAATAAATATGTAAAAAGATCATTAAGTAAGTAGTAAAAGCTGAAATTCCAATCTCTAATCACTTCAGTTCCCTCAAGATCTATAATCAAAGGGTCTAATATTTATCTGGATCTACCCTACAGACTAAATCTAGATTCTGTGCTCTCTTTAAAATTCATACACATTTACAGAATTCTATTCATACCAGAGGGAGTTAAGAAGACAACGAGGAGGAGAAGAGAGAGGGGAAGGGGGAGAACACCGAGTATCAAAGACAAGATGAGACATGCAGGTCTAAACGAAGACATTTCCCTTGTGTCTGTCACTTGTGTGGGGAAGCATATGACATCATGATTAGCCATCTGATCAAAGCTGCTAGACTCACAGCTTGCTCTCACTAATGCACAGAATCATGCAGTTCACTCATTGACCTCATAATGCCCCTATTCTAGCCACTGGGTTACCTGGTAAGTCAAGCTGAATCTTGTCAGCATTTAAGTTGAGACTTATGACAGCTCTCCCTACACCTCACCATAATTTGCTGGACTGCAGTTTCCACTTTACTAGCAAGGAAATCAATTTGTTAATTTGAAAAAAACTAATAAATAATTCTTATCACAATACATATACACATACTCCACAGGAAGGGAAGTATTTCAACTGGAAATCTTATTTATGTGTACTTACTGAGATTGTACCATTGTCTAGACCTATGGACAGTCTTCTTGTTTCCGGGTTAAAAGACATGCATGAACATGGAGCTGAAAGAAATGAACATGTTGATGAAATTAACAAAACGATGATTCTCATCGATTCAGGAGTGACTAACTAAAAGTGTGTGACTATTTTTTTCCCACTATTTCCTGCAAAACAGTGCATTTAACTCCCACTCACCAAAAAATAAAAACAGTAATTTTATAACCAACCCCTAGTTCTTCAGTTATCCTTTTAATGAATATAACAAATAAGATATTCTCAAACTGGACAAGTTCCAACAGACTTGGTCTCAGCTGTTCTGTCAATATCAAGCCTAAATTTGCCTGACTAATTAACAATATTTTGTGCTGTGTAATCCCTTCATCACCAATCTCTTCCACTCAAACTCCATCTTTAGTAGAAATGATCTATCCTTTCCGAACTAGGGAAACAAAAGATCTTACTACCCCTCCTCCCTTCCCACATACACATACACACACTAGTATAGAAATCTGTTTTTTGATTCAGAATTGATTTCGGGCATGTAGACTGTGAGAAGTCTTGTATTCTCAGCATTCAAGAGATATGCTGGAGGTTGTTGAATGAAAAAAGACTGAGGATTTGTCTCAATCTGAAGAGAACCAACTTGACACAGGGCCAGGCTCTACTGGAAAGAAATCATCAGGTGAGTCAGTTCACCCAGTCCTGGATGGGGCCTCCCTGTCTGCAAGAACCTGAGCCTGAGTTCACCTGTGACTGAGTAAATTTAGCATGCTTGGAAGCCACCTGTGGCCAAGAAGTGCTTGCTAAACAGTCACCTTCCGGGTCCCTGCCTTCTCTATGATTGCTTGTAAGAATAGGGGCCTTTTGACAATTTACCCTATGCTGAAATAGTCTTTCTACAGAGGCCAACACAATTTTTAAATTTCTGCCCCAGCTTCACAGTAGCCCTGTGGATCATGAACTACCCACCATCATAATCACAATCAGTATCAAGTATTTTTATTCTTACGTTTCAGTTATGATTAGATGTCTTACCCAAGGTCACACAGGAAAAAAAAGTTAGAGAAGGTTCAAAGACATAATTCAAATACAGTCCTATTTTCAAACAACCAACTTAGATTATCTTTAAACTATCAAAGAACTTGAAGTTCTACAAACAGAATCATTGCATAAACACATCATTTAGTAACATTTTTTCATTTTCTATAAAAGGGCCCTGAACAACAACAAAAAAAGACCTTCTGAACTGCATGAAGTATTTCCTTTTTTCTAACATTCAATCATGATATGATCAGAAAATGGACTCATACGAAAAACAATTTTCCCCCAAAACTTCCACCAGTATGCCAGAATATCTTCTCTTGGTTTGGCCACAAAATTAAGCTAGATTGCCATAAGTACACTGATGAAAAAAGCAGTCAAATGACATCTAATGCACTGCCCTAAGAAAGTCAGTCTTACTCACCCTTGGTCTACACTATGTTGACACAATTTCTACACAGATGCTAAGATGCCAGGTCTCATAATCCCTTAACATGTGTGCAGAATTAAAATCTAATGATTTCATGGAAAATTATCATGTGAGCTGAAAAAAGCAAAAGAAAAAATACATTGTGATTACAACCACATAAAGTAGATACACACATAAAAATATATATGGAAAAACTAAACAGTTCTTGTGTTCAACTAACAAGATTATTTCTATAACACTGTCTTTACTCTTATTATTTTGCTATTCTTGTTAAAAAGTTTAAATAGCTAATGATTTAAGATAAAAGTCTGAGCATATGAAAACTCGAGTGCAGCGCAAAAGGCTAGAGACTAGTCAAGAATACCCTTATCACTTAGCTGCCTCCTGACCATATTAAAAGTATTTTCTGTGTGATTCCCTCCAAACTTCATATCTGGTTATGTAATAGTTAGAAAATCCACTGATCTTTGAATGTGATTTAAAAGACGTTTTTTACAATATTGCACAGGTTACCCTTCAATCTACATTGCTATTTCTTTTCTTTTTTTTTCTTTTTAGGAAGATTAGCCTTGAGCTAACATCTGCTGCCAATTCTTTTTTTTTTTTTTTTTTTGCTGAGGAAGACTGGCCCTGAGCTAACATCTGTGCCCATCTTCCTCTACTTTATATGTGGGACGCCTGCCACAGCATGGCTTGACAAGTGGTGCCATGTGCATACCCAGGATCCGAACCGGCAAACCCCGGGCTACCAAAGCAGAACGTGCAAACTTAACCACTGCGCCACCAGGCTGGTCCCACATGGCTATTTCTTTATTCCTCACTTTTTCTCTCATTTACTAAATTTCCTATTATTCTTTCAATGAAAACTTAGAATGCTTACTATGTTCCAGGCATGTGATACAATGATATATAAAGTATTACAGCTGCCATTAATGAATTTATAGATTGTGACACCAACTATATATAGGAACTATAACACTTGTCCCCAGTGTCACCTCCTTATTTCATATCACTTTATGTTGATAGTAAGAATCACCACCAGAATTCAAAAGGAAAAGACCTTTCCTACAAAGGACCAGAAATTCTCTTGTTCTAGAACCACTATGGTTGAACCTAAGATGGTTCTAGACAGCGGAATGCCAGAGCTAGAGAGCATAATTAGCTCTTCAAAGAGGCATTATGGTAAAACCCTAAGCAAACCAGGAGGAGGGGGAAGACTTCTAGTAGGTGAGCCTTATGATGTTCCTCAAACCTGTTCCCAACTGTGACTCTCATAGGAATAGGCCCTGGGTTGGTTACCCATAGACCCTGCGGGGCCAAGGAGGCAGGGAGTGAATTGAAAAGAATATTAATGACCATCTTTGTTGTTACAGTAAATGTCTTTCCTTTTGAGGTTCGGGGGAAGTAGACAGATTGACACAGAGATTCTTCTAACCTTAACTCACCAGAAATTAACAAAAAAGCAACCTCTGAAAGCATAGTGCCATGGCCCATACAAAATGGGCTTCTATCCATGCAAGGAAATATCAAAGTGGCAAAACTGTTGGGGAAGGATAATAAGACAGTAAGTTAATAGTAATTCTGGCCAAATGGTAAAAGGAATCCTTTGGCAGGAAGAATAAAGGAGGAAACAAACAAAACATGATTTAAGAGAAATATGTGTAGCTGGGTTGCAAAAACGTGATGTTTCACAAGTAAGAATTCAGCTTTAAATGCTGTAAAACTAATAATTCACAAGTCAATAAAGAAATATTGGTCTCTCTGACAGCTGAAAGTTCAGGTTAGAGATGAAGCGGTTGAGAGACCATTCTATTCTTCCACCTTAAAACTACCTTCTCGAAAGGCTGCGTGAAGTGGCTGACCAGAACTATAAAATTACAACACAGCTCCCCTCGACTGGCTTCCTCTATCAAAACTGCATCCCTGATCTCTAGATGATATAAATACAGCAAGATACAAAACCTAAAGATATATTTATTCCCTTCACCTTTAACTCTTTCCCATGAGAAAGGATAACCACACCAAGTAAGCTTTGTGGGGTGAGCCCCGACTTGCCAAGGCCTCCCACATTATTACATTATACATAGTTTGCTTGAGACGGCTCCTACACAAACCCAATAAATGAAATTCAAGACCTTGTAAATGGTCTTGTTGATGTTATATCCTAGCTTTCTATTTTTTCTTCCCAACATTTTCATTAAAACCTGAAAAAAACCTGACCACAGTTTCTCAATAAAATAGTAAAAAAGTTCATTTTCCATACTATCTGATTAAAATTTTCCATCTCCCTTTTCTGTCTCAGACTCATGACAGTCAAAAGAAGTATATTTGGCAAAATTTTAGGAAGCAAGATAATGAAAGGCACAACTCAGAAAAGAAATTTGTGCTGGTCTATGGGTAATGGGAAATAATATTCTCTTACGTTAGTATCAGGACTTTAGACCTTGATGGCCTGTCAAAATTTTATTTTTAAAATTAAACACTTTCATACCACTGAGGTTTTGGTTTTTGTTTTAAATGAAATCTTTGTAGTTTCAGGCAAGCACTCACCTTAAAGTTTAGGAAAAACTAAAATAAAGAGAAGCCCCAGTCTGAGTGATTATATTAATGGCCATATAATTTGAAGGGGGAAAAGTTCAAGAGAGATGAGCCCCAAACAAAGGAACTCAAGAGACCAACCTCAACAGAGTCAATAATTAAGTGGATTAGAAGGAAACTGGCTACTTGTATTTCTAACACTTTTATCCCATAGGTATTCTTAAAAAAAATATTGCTCTTGCTTTTTAAAAAAATGTAGATGAGAGGAGGCATTCTCAAAATACTTCTATTTTGGGGAAAGTTTCCTTGTTTCTATTATCTACATCTATAACTCTTTCATTTTATGACTAGTTTATTTTCTGTTCTTTGCTGAATGGTTAAACTTTGCTCAAATAAACACCAGTTTCACTGAAGGTTAAGCTGTGGATTTCAATCACACTGACTGCTTTACAATGATAAAGGCATTATTTGGCAGGAGACACTAATCTTCATAAGATGTTCTGGTGGGAACTTTAAAACTAAATAAACAATGGTATTTCCATGAACCAAACTCCAGGTGTTAAAGGCATCCTGGTGAAGTTAAACGTAGGACCCCATGAAGAGGGCCTTGAACAGAGCCTTCAAGGAGCACTCCACCACCACAAGGCAAAGATTTAATTCATTTACTTCATGGACACTATTTTATTCAGCCCTATTTGTCACAAGATAATATTTATTAGGTTTACAATCTTTAACCCATGCTTTACTTTATTAAGAACACTTATATTTAGGACTTTAATTGCCTAACATTAAAAAGCATTTTTCATTTATTTAATGCATTCTACTAATCATTTTTTTTTTACTTCATCAACAAAACTACAATGAATTAGGAGTGGTCATTTTTGCTCCCAGACAACCTTTAAGTTACAACTACAAGTTTAACTAAGTATAATACATTTTAAAATACCCTGTCATATGAAAATCAAACAAGAGTATGCTAAGCAAATGCTGTAATTACTCAGATTAATTAGTATCTGTTATCTTTAGTTTAGATCATCTGTTTTCCTTCATTTCTGTTAAAAATCAGAAGTTTCTTTGGTACCTTTTCTTACTAGTAAATACAGAAGCAAAAGATCAGATTACGTTACTATTTTTGAAAATGTAAAGAATAAAAACAATGAGTTGTTTTTACAATGGTTCCATAGTATAATCAATACCAAAAAGAAGCCAACAAAGGAGCAACACACTTCACAACTAGCAACAAGGAGTTATTTGAAATAAGGTATAAATTAAAACAGTAAGATAAGCATTTCCCACTTATACACATATCCCCCAGGCTGCCAAGAAATTTTCTCAACTGAGTTAAACATGTCTAAAGTCACCAAAACAATCACTGCCTTATGAAAACAGAACTGCCAAATTCATTATTTTTAAACATCTATCTATCACTAATCTATTCACATGAATTTTCCCCTGAACTCCAATAAACCCAGGAGAAGAGGTGAGAGCCACGAACCAGCTCCATCCACAGTCCTAAACTACTGAAGGGTCTCCTTTGACCTCAACAATGGGAAAATTAACACTTGCAATCACATACAAAATAACTCATTTCCATCCCACATATAAAGCATATGAACATATCAATCATTTTAATTTTCTAAATCCTCAATATCAAGTTATCTGTTGCGGTAAGATGACAGTCCCCAAAAATGAAAACAAGGAAACCAATCCAGCCACAACCTCAGAAACTAGCCAATCTTTCCTACTCCCTATGAGTTAAGACCAGCAATGACAGCATATATTGCTAAACACCAAGAACCTGAGAGTATTTTACAAATACTTACTTAATGTACCTCATAACAAAAACATTTCTGCAAATTTTTTTTTTTTTAAGAGTGTGGATGCTGAAGTTCTGGTTCTTATTCTGTTTTGTTTTAAAGATTTTATTTTTCCTTTTTCTCTCAAAGCCCTCCGGGTACATAGTTGTGTATTTTTAGCTGTGGGTCCTTCTAGCTGTGACATGTGGGACGCCGCCTCAGCATGGCTTGACGAGGAGTGCCATGTCTGCGCCCAGGATTCGAACCAGCGAAACCCTGGGCCACCGAAGCAGAGCGCGGGAACTTAACCACTCGGCCATGGGGCTGGGCCCCATTTCTGCAAATTTGAGGTCAAAGAAAATGAAGAGTTTATCTGTCAGGCTTCAGAGCAGGGAAAACGTAAAGGACTTGCCCGAAGAGACTCAGCAAATTGGCAGCAAAAATGAAAACTGAATTCCAGTTTCCCACCCAGGCACAGGTTCTAACCTATAATTTTGAGAACTCCAATCTTAAACAATGCATATTTTTGGGTGAATTTAAGGTAAAGAGTACGATTATGTTCAAATTTCATCGCTCTATTTGTCTTAACTAAGAGACTTCATTTAATGCATTCTCTACCTCATTTCACAAAGAATTTGAAATGGCTTAAAAAGCAGATACAATAAAACTGAACAATAGAAATAAGCAAAAAGTCATGACTAAGGAAAATATACATAAGAACAGAAAGAAAATGAGAATAAAGATCTGCTGGGAAATGTCATAGGTACCATATTTCATATTATCCATAAGGACAAAGTCCTAGGTCTTTAGAGCTATTCTCCCAACCTTTTTCACTTCAAGATAAATACAGAAAATTAGATTTGAACAGTCACTAGAGTAAACGGAAGAGATTGCTAGGGCCCAGATGACTGGGTCCCCGACCAGGTAAGGGGATCAGTTCCCAGGGCCTGTAATCCATTTGGATCATGTTAGTATGCTGTAGCACAAAGGTTGGGAAGTTCTGCCTTAGAGAAAGCCAAGGGTTTCTAGCCCTCAGATCTAAAAACTATTCCCCCTTAGTGCTTCTTCCAAGGGGCACTGAGCATTATGGTAGA